>NC_140938.1:29875139-30080139 GCF_014529385.1 Adiantum capillus-veneris
CTACAGAGTTCACTGCCATGTCCTATACAACTAAATTCTCTATCTTGTGAGCATGGGGGAGCTCACTTATGAAGGAGACACGTCTCATCTCTGGCTCAAAGCACGATAGCAACAAAACCAAGACTACACCGACTCGAACCTTAGACACATGCATAGGATATACCAAGCCGCTGCAGGCTCCTCTGACAATCACTAATGAACCGCAATGCATCTAGAAAAATTTCTCTCTAAGTAGTATTTGAAAACCAAAGTCTGTTGACTATCTCATTGAGATCAAGCTCTATCTCAGGTGAGGAACGTAGCACACATGTCGTAGCATGTATTACGCACCATTGGGCAAAGACAAACGAATGGCCCTCTCACCCATAGACAGAATTGTGTATCCTAGCATCAACTCATCAGCCTCTAGCATGAGCATGCCAAAAAACTCTATATCTGTCAATTATATCTGCGTCTCTAGGGAGAAAATCTGCTCTGATAACACTTGTGATTGCGCGTGTGTGCAGATGCATACATGCATGCACGGTGCGGTGCGTGCGAGGAAGGAGAGAAGCACGAGACCGGTGTGTGGGGTGGAGCAACCTTAGGAAATAGCTCAAGTGAGTGAGGTGCTCCTTATTCTTATGTATATAAAGAACAAGGAAGTGTGTATACACAGTGGGCGAGCGGGCGGACATCGGACGTTCGGCCCTAGGTGGAGCAGCTCAGGAAGTAACTCGAGCAAGTGAGGTGCTCCTTATTCTTATGTATATAAAGAATAAGGAAGTGTGTATACATAGTGGGCGAGCGATTGGACACCGGACACTTGGCCCCAGGCAAAGGCGTAACGCCTTTACCCCAACACTTAGAACCACCTATTAGGTGTGTACGACATCAGATTTGGTGACTTGCAATTTTGTTGCTAGAAAAAAACGTGTTTTTTTCTCGTGTGTAAATTTTAGGTCTACTAGCCCAGTACTATTTTTAACCTAGTAAGAACTGTGCCTGTCAAGTTTGGTGTTGATCGTAGTTGATTTGCTATTGGTTTTTCATATGGATGTGTGATTGGATCAGAGAGGTAGAAATCAGGTCTTCCACACTTAGAGAGTTCATACATAGACTATTTCCAATGTTCAAACAAGAGATTGGCAACCTCTTGGCATGCCTCCATGCTCTAATCATGTCACTTGTTCCCTAGGATTGACATTTTAGTCTTGGGACCATATCTTTGTTTGTGAGATGTGATAGATTTTGTAAAAAGTCCCCCTCACACATTGGTGCCGTTGTCGAAGAATGAGTTCCTAAACTACTATGAACACATACAAAAATTGGCAGCGTTACCTTAGATAGACTAGCTAGATAGATTGAGGCATCCTTAGTCTTTGTGTTTTTAGTGTGTTAAGTTTCTCGCCATAAGAGTAGTCAGAAGATAGAGTAAAATGTTGAGATTGAGGCATCCTTAGTCTTTGTGTTTTTAGTGTGTTAAGTTTCTCGCCATAAGAGTAGTCAGAAGATAGAGTAAAATGTTGAGAATAGGTTTAGAGCTTGGTGCATAGCTTTGTGGCTGTTATAACAATGAAGTTCACACTAGGCTTAAAAAAACATAAGAAAAATATAGATTTCATATTTTTTGTAGTAAGATTTTATGAGTAGGGTAAGGAGATACATCTCTCGATGAGGTTTTATCCTCATTTTGGCTGAGACTTGTGTTAGCATGTGCTTCATGTGAAAATCAACAAAAGGAGTCAGTGATGAGGAAAGAGGGAAATTCACCCAAGGAGTTTGATTTCTTGTGACACATTAGACTTTAGGTGATAGAAACAACAATCTAGAAAATTGTTACGTTGCCTACTGACAAAAAAAAACTATCGTGTTTTTCTCTTCGCCTCAGAATCTATTGCAAACTTTTCAGTGAATTTTCGCATAGAGCATCCATTGACCAATTCAATCATACTTGTCAAGTCAAAAGTTGAAAAAAAGTCCAAAAGTCAACCCTAGAAAAAACAGGTTTCTTTTCTGAGATAGCCCCAAAAGTGCCTTTTTTTATTATAAAGGCTACACATATGTTCATTGGATGTTTGAAGCTAGTTTGTGCTGGAAAATTGCATGCTTGTTTTTGGACACTCACACACTCAAATATTTGAGCAAAAAAGAAGCGTAACAAGAGCTCAATAATCAGAAAAGACAATCAAAATTGACCAAAATTATGTGTATAACATTGTTTGAGATTGCTAAGCACAATGCAAGTGTCAAAAGTCAGATTGGACTCAAGGGCAAGAGGGCAAGAAAAAACGTGTTTTTTTCCAACACCTAGCTACAAAGGTTGGAACTTGACAAGCCTTGGGACAAAGGTCCTTTTAAACCTAAGAAATAAAGCTATCAAATCAAAAGTGAGTTTGGACTCATAATGTGAGTGTGAGGTCAAATCACAGCTTTCACGCTGAGGAAATTGCTAAAATTGGAGTTAAACTCAAACTAGTTACCCAAACATTGTGAAATTTGATGAGTGTACTCTTGAAAGAGGGCAAAACATGTGGGAATTGGAAAAAATTACAAAAAGTTTCCAAAAGCAACTGTAGAGAAAAAAATTGTATCTAGCTACCTGCAAGAAGATGAATTTTTTGCCAAGATTTGGTTCAATGGGAGGCCTTGATGCAACGATCAGCCCTATCAAGTCAAAATTGAAAAAAGTTGCTAGAAGTAGGAGTAGAGCAAAAAAACACGTTTTTTAATCAAGTTTTGGACTAGAGGAGGACCATGATACAAGGATCATGCTTATTGAGTAAAAATTGAAATTGAGAATTTGCACATCAGGCTAAACCAAATCCTAGTCAAAAAGTACCAAAAAATGTTAAAATTGGTCTAGAATACTGAAAGAAGGTCAAAACTAGACCAAAGTTGGTAGGCAAGATCGACAAAGAGTGGAGAACCTAAAAAAAAGAAGAAGTACATTTTGATATCTATGTTGATTTCAAGGAAAAATGCATTTTTTTTGAAGGTTGATAGAAATAGGTGAAATTTGGTGTGCTCATAGGCTGTGGTGTGAGAAACTCATTAGTCTTTTCAAAATCAAGTTTGGACACTCAGATCACACGTTATGCTCAAAACAGTGTTAGAAAAGGACTCTAAAACTGCCAAAACAGAGTTTAGGGGACTTTTTGAAACTGCAAATTGGACTAAAATTGGCGAGTACACTTTTCATAAGGTGAGGAGCCCAGCTTAAGTGAAAAAGTTTGAAAAAGTTAAAATGAGAGCATCTTGAGGAAAAAATCGCGTTTTTTCCCAAGCATGCACCTAGTACTCCCAAAAAGGTGAATTGTCATGTGCTCATTCCTCAGTGCATTTCAACCTCAGTGGTCTTTTTATATTTCAATTGGAAAATTTGGTGACAAGTTGTGTGCATATTAATACCAGAACATATTGGAAATGATATAAAATTGGATCTACTGGCCAAAGCAAAACTCCAAACTGGATGAAACTTGAATTGTGGAGTGTATTATTAAATGTTGACGATTTTAACCATCTTAGAAAAAAACACGTTTTTTCCTTGAAGGTTGTCAGATTGGGTTGTAATTTAGCGTGCTTGTAGTACATGGTGTACTAAGTGCACATCCAAAATTTGGTGTCATTTGGACATTGGGAATGTAAGATAGAAGCAAACAGTTTGCCAGGACCGACCGAAATTACAATTATTTGCGTTTTCCTTGACCAAAAAAGATAAAAACTTGATAAAACTTGGCAAACATGGTATATTAAGAGTGAGGAACCCAGTCAGCTTAGTAAAAGTGGAAAAAAGGTTGCAAACCAATACTTTGAGGAAAAAAACACATTTTTCATGTCCATCTGCTACAGGGATCATAATTTGACATGATGTGGTGACCATGTTATGCATGTCCTATATATTGTTGTGAATTAGTTTGGGCCAAAGATACCTAGTAGTGCTTAAGCTACAAGCGGTTCTATGTTGCAAGTGAAAACTAGTTTTCACTAAAAATGTCATAACTTCCACATACAGACTCCGATTCTAATTTTTCTTTTTTAAATCAAAATGTAGCTTGGAAGTGGCTCTATAGATATTAGAGTAACGCTTGACCTGAAGGAACACCCATGGAAACCCGTCACTTCAAGGGAAAAAAAAATGTCGTTTAAGTCCTCAAAATTCCATATTCATTCAAGAGTGTCTGAAACTAGTTTTTGGGCAATTGTGGGAGGAAATGATCAAAGTTTAGGACATAGTTTTGAAAATTTTCAATCTTGACCACTTGGAACAATTGAGAGAAGACCTTAAGAATAAACCAAAGTTGGGATTTCCAACACAACATTGTCTGGAAACATACCATTCAAGAGCTAACAACTGCAACTTGAAAGAAGAGCTGATGTTCCTGGTTGGCTATCATTTTTGATTTTTTGAGAGTATACACAGATCTCATACAAGTTCTAGACAAGAAAACAAGATTCAAAGAGTTCAACAACTTTGAACAAGCTGAAAGTTGTTTTGACACTTTTTGGAGAGAGCGTTAATAGGTAATAGGTTGGGTTTGGGTAACAGGTAAGGTTTGTGCGCAAACACTCAATTTGTTTTTGATTTCATCCTTTAAAGGTTTGGAAACTGTTATAGCTCAAACGCTAGGATAGAGAGATAGACCAAGAATAGAGTCTCATTAGATGACATAATCAATTAGGAACTTATAACAGATCCTAGAGAAGTCCGAGAAACTACCATTGAGGACTACGTGTCTAATACAAATTTAGAATCTTGTGGTATCTACAAATTAATGGATTTTCATCCACACAAGAAAGGATCTGAGATAGATAGTTCTAGCAGAGTGCCACTGAAGGCAATGGATTACAACATGACCTTAGTGTACCAATTTGACAACCAATTTGGGGCAAATATCTATGCAGATCCCTACAATCATTTTGTTTGTCAGATTGATGATCGCCAATAGGATTATTGAAGATCTAGTTGTGAAGGATCTAAATGATAGATATGTGGATTGCACTGGTGTTACTTATGAAGTGGTAGATGATCTAAACCTAGTAGACAACTTAGGATGAGTGGTATTTGAAAACCAAAGAGATAAAGTGCCTAAATCATGGCCATTGCCATCTTCAAACATCTCATGCAAGTCCATTCCTTGAAAACAAAATATGCCTTGACAGATAATGCATCCATCGGAGAAGATATCAACATGTACATAGGTAAGTTCATTAAATATGTGGCGATCACAAAAGAGAAGATCTTGTGTGTTTCTGCTTCAATAGCTACTACCAAGACTATGTTGATCTTAGACAAGTTTGGAACAAATTTGAAGCAGTATCAAGAAAGGATTTTCAAAAAATCACTGATCGTGGGATTCTAGTGATTGACCAATTGACCATCCCTAGTGCTCCTAGTGTAAGCCTAAAGCCAAGAACCTTAAAACCCAAAGTTAGAGTTCTTGAAACATCAAAAAAGCTGACAGATGAACGAAGCATTAGAAGAGTAGATTCTACCACAAGAACAACCAGAGTGGAGGATACTCATCCAGATAGAACTGAAGATAGAGGTGGATTTACGATCGTTACAGGGTCATCTATGCCACACTTTATCGAATGAGTAGTGCAAGACGTGACTACGAGAGAAGTATCGAGAGCTGTACCTAGAGCACCAACACCTACAATGTATGAGGATACATTCCTAGGACCTCCGGAGATGATGAGATATGTCATTGAGCCAAGACCTACCCATCCATCTCAAGTCGTAAAATATGTAGCATCAAAGTATAAGTGATTAGGAAATCCCCATGCACATTTCTCATTATTTAAATAGGTGTTGAGAGTTGAATACATCACATGACAAAATTCCACATTCAGTTTGAAGGTTTTGGATTAACTTTGAAGGGCACTGCTTTTACATGGTTCCAACCTTTAAAAAAGGAGGACTATGAAAAAATAGAAGTGCTATTGCAAGACTTTGTGGAGGAGTTTTCCATGCAAGGAATTAAGCACAATATAGTGTCGCAAATCCATTTTTTCAAGTAGAAAGACAACGAGAGAGGTGAGAAAGGGGATATAACAAGGATCCAACATCCTCAAGGGATTGGGAATGCGATTACTTGTGGAGAAAGAGAAGCCAAACAACTCGTAGCAAACACAACCGACGACTCTGTGTACCAAATACCTCCTACCGTGTCGGAAGTTAAAGGTGTTTGGCTTGAAAAACTTTAGGACATAAGGCTAGAGATGGAAGTCATTATTGGGATTGACACCTATTGAAAAAGTCAACCTTGACAAGGGTGTGGTGGACTTCCACGTACCATCCATGTATGGGGACCAAGGAACAAAAAGATCACAGGATAGTAGAGAGGAAATCCTTAAGGAGTTGCCTTCCTACTTAGGACCATAAGAGGAAAGATCTGATGTTATGGTTTTACCATCTCAAAGACGAGCTCATAAACCAATCATAGATTCTCAAGGATTGCTAGAATTTATGTCCACGCCAATAAGATGTACATTAATGGTAGCCGAGCTGTTAAAAGTTAGATCTCAAATGTGGAGAAGTGTTGATAGCTGTTCTGGAAAATGGGAATCAAAAATCTTGTTGGGACAATAGGTCGAGAAGTGGAGGATCGGAACAAACCCAAATAGGATGCAAAGACAATCCCCATAAACAAAGTGGGTGATTATTGTGAAGGAGAAGCTAGAAACACCACGTTGCCTCTAGAGCATTGAGTAACAAAAACCATAGATTTTCTAGATAGTGGTGCGGGTGTTGCCATAGCCACTAAACGTGTTTGGAAACAATGGAAAAAACCTGCTCACAGACAAACACGAATGAAATTACAGCTAGCTTATTGTCATATAGAGAAGCCAATTGGCATTTTAGAGCATGTAGTGATGACCATTTGCGGAATTGAGTATGAGCATACATTTGGAGTAGCAAATTTTGGTACTGAGAGTAATTATGATGTTATTAGGAACACCAATCATGCACCAGTTTAAAATGGTTTAAGACTGGGGCTATGACTATACCTACTTCTACATGGATCAACTTGAGGGACCATAGCTACAGAGATGTTCGTAAGAGTCCGATAGAAAAATTCAATTCAACTACAGTTGCAGAATCTCTAGTTGAGGTTTGGAGTGAGCTTTTTTCAGATATTTCTCAACTCACCAAATTTAGAAAAAAAACTCACTCTAAAAAGCTCGCTCTAATGAGAATTTTTGGAGTGAGCTTTTTATTCTCTCCCTCTCCCTCCCCTCCCTCTATTCCCTCTCTCTCACTCCCCTTCTATCTCCTACTACCTCTCCCTATCTCTATTGCTCTTTATCTCCTAATTCTTTAATCTCTCTCTTTTGCTCTCCCTCCCTCTCCTCTCTCTCTCTCTCTGTCTCTTTCTCTCTCTCTCTCTCTCTCTCTCTCTCTCTCTCTCTCTCTCTCTCTCTCTCTCTCTCTCTCTCTCTCTCTCTCTCTCTTCCTTCCTCACAATCACACAAAAGGTGGTTTGATAAAGAATCTTAAGATGCTCAAAAATCACTGATAGCGGCTTGATGCAACTATGGGCAAAGACAAATCAAAGTTATTTGCATACATACAAGGCATTGCTGCGAAAATAAAGCAACAATTTTTTCAAGTCCAAGAAAAGACACGTGCATGTAGAAGATTTTGGAGAAACTTGAAGGGCAAGCCGGTTGACAGTTTTGTTAACTTGAGTCTTGTGAATATGTACACAAATTATAGGCAACCTATATGAACAACCAAATATTGGAAAAATGCCATTTTATGGTTCACTCCCATGTATGCCCTCTTTTTTTACTATTGAGGATGTATGCGGTAGGCTTGAAAAGTTGGCCATTTGCAAAGCGAGAGATCTTCAAGTTATCAAGCCCAAAATGATAAAATGGATGAGAGATTTTATACATGAGTGGATGTGTGATACGTTAAACCTTGCACTTTGACATGGTATGCCTTGTGATAGGGATTCAAGAACAAGACGATCATGAAGGGAAAATGGATGACGATGTTACATGAGAGCTTGAGTTTAGTGTGTAGTATTTGCATATCTAGGGTGAGATTTTTGCTCAAAAGGGCTTCATGAAAGACTTTCATGACAAGCAGGTGAAATCTAAAGACTTTGCACCATGAGATTATGTGCTTGTTTACACTTTTAAGCAAAAAATAAATAAAATTTGAGAAAGAAAAGTTTGGGACCATTTGTGATTCAATGCTATATCACCAATTCGGGCCATAAAACATGCTACAATGGCTGGACAAGAAATGCCCATTTGGATTAGTGGTTATAGATTAAAAAAGTATCACTTGCCCCGTTAACTCAAGAAATACTTGAAAGGGCACATACAGCTAAGAAGAGGAATGACAAGCATGACAAAGTCATTCAACACGCATAGCAAAAAGCCAAAGAACGAGCTATAAAGAGAAAAAATGTTGAAAACTTCAAAAAGCAAAAAGCTATTTGGATTCATCAGCTAACAAGCATTGAGGAAGACAAAGAAATCTAGAAGACAAAGAATGTTTGGATCCATACATTTCTATAGAGCTAGGAGCCAACATGTTTCCTATTCATGCGCTTGTAGATTCCGGTTCACATTTGAATACAATTAGTTGGGATGTGTATCTAAAAATGCCAGATTTGATCCTGCAACCGTTGGAATATAAGTTCATAAGATATAATGAAACTATGAGTATTGCCCCAGGTTATGTGGAGCTCATGCTACTCCTCAAAGGATTACCATGTCCCCATAACTTCTTTGTACTACCTCTAGACTCCCCTAATAATCAACTTATACTGGGTACACCATGGCAACACAAATACAAAGCGTATATACATTGGTCAAAAAACCAAGTGTAATTCACAACAGCAGGACATCATGTACGACATATCACATTTGGTTCCATGCAAGATACCTGGTATCTCTTCAAGGATGATGACAAAAGCACCAAAGAGTTAGCCAATAACTTCAATGCAAGAGGCTCACAACAAAACATTACAACTTTTGTGCCAAAAAAAACAACTACAACATCTATTCACAATCATAACAATGCATCTATAATTGAAGACTCAGGAATTGAAAACTTAGGGTCATCGAGATAGATCATTCAAGTTAATCATCCTTAACAAATTTGGGTACCAAAGAAGCGACATACCAATGTCACACTAGCACAATACCAAACACCCTTAACGTGACAAATATGGATATCAAAGGATACCAGGAATTGATGAAAGCTTCATTTGGATGCCAAAGGCCCAAATGCAAATTTTATCTCAACAAGGTTAAAGACAACTACGACATTCACCCAAAGCTACAAAAGCAAGATGAACAATCATGCTTAATCTCACCACAGTCATCCATACTACAAAGGTTAAAAAAATACAGGTGATCATATATAAACATGTATAGGTACCTAAGAAACTTATTACAACTCAGATCAACAATCATGCTTAATATCACCACAATAATCCATACTACAAAGGTCAAAAAAACACAGGTGATCATATATAAACATGTATAGGTACCTAAGAAACTTGTTACAACTCAGCTCAATAATCAACACACAAGATGTCAATTCCAAACAAAAAGTTCAATTCATCCCTTGGAGGTGACAATCCACAAAAGTGCTTTGAAGACATCACAACACTTGCCAAAGTTAGAACCCACTGTAATGGTGTGGCATCCTAAACTTCCAACACAAATTCAAGCCAAGAAGCGGTTTCAACCTTCACCGATTCAAAAGTGCATTGCTAGCTTACAACACTTGTTACATGGTACATGCTCATTAACATAGGTCCCAATCAACCTCATCTTTGAATTCCCTTAAGCACTTTGCTTAAGACCCACCTGTCGCACATCATTAATTTTTTCCGTGCATAGATTGAGTATGCATACATAGGGACACATTACAAGGCCTTGCATAAGGCACTGCTTTGAAGCCCATGCACAACACAACCCTGACGGCTCATTCTCATTCAGGAGAACTCCAACTAGGAGGAGGGGAGGCATTCTAAATGCAGACATATTGATCAAATAAGAAAAGGGTATTGTTTTATTGATTTTTGTGTTATAATTTGTGTTTGGTTTAAAAAATTGATTTTATGTCCTAAGAAGATGAGGTATATCAAGGGTAAAGAACAAACACTAGATTTGAGCCCTTAGATGTGAGTATTTATGTACATAATAGCTTTTTTTATAAAATATAATAAAGAAAATGGAGTGATCCAAAAAAAAGAAGTAAATAAGGATTCTCTTGAAGCATTAGGCTTTTATGATTTTGTAGTTTATTTTTTAAATTTTCATTTATTTTTGTTGATTTCTCTATTTTCTATTGCATTTTTTAATTTTTTTTTAAAAAAAAGCAAGAAAAATTGCACAAAAAAGCAAGATACAAGCACTAAGAGTCTATGAAGTTATAGGAACTTCCAAAAGTCAAATTGGAGGTCGTTTGGTCAAGATTCAAAATGAGCATAACTTGGTCACACGAGGACCAAACTTTACTTACAGATTAAGGGTATTAAAACTACCCAATTCTGTTAAGAAGTTTCACGAGAAAGTCTACATGCAACATGATACAAGCAAAGAGGCTCTTGGACATCAAAGGCATCAAAATCGCTAAAAGTCATCCAAATGACATTTGAATGGGGTCACACTTCATTAAACATCTTGTACATGTCTACTACATCATGTCCTTTATCATAAATAGTGCCAAATTTTAGCATACAATCCAAGATAATAGTCACAGCTTCATTCACACAACAAATGGCTAATAGCAGCAATAATGGCATCCAATATATGGAGTGACACATCAAGTGTGTCTCAAGGGAGTATATGTTCATGTGGAAATAGTCACATAACTAAAAAATTGTAAATTTTGTGATAGGTAGGAAAAAATCACGATTTTTTATCTGCCTTATTCATGTTGAACAACATCCAAATCTTGTTTTAGGTAGTGTTTTACCCCCGGGGGATGCACTCTATATATAAAATGGGACGCCACTTGCGAGCGAACAACTTTGATAAAACCCCTATATACGACTCAGATTAGGGAATAAGATCCCTTTCTATGCTTATACGACAATCAATGGAGAAAATTATCATACTCCTATCTTACATATAAAATTTAGGTCTCACATGATCTAACTGAGTAAAACTAGTCAAAGAGCGTGTAGCATAGTGACCGGAAACATACTAAGGAACCACTTTTGTTGATAACTAGTTGTAACCTCAATGTGTCTTAGTTTGACTTTCAAACTATGTACCCGTTCAATTTGCACTCTAGCTACTCGTCCAATTTTGCCCCATCTGAATTACTAAAAAAATATGGTTATAAAGTTGTGCTAGGTTCTTCGTGTAAATTTGCATCTGTACAAACTCTTTATAGCTTTCATCCCTCAAAAAATGAACTATAATTACAAAACAAGCAATTGATACAAAGCAGTGCTAGTTCTTGCATGTATCTTTGTAGCTATTGACTCACAAGTTCAAGGGTAGACTCTTTTGGGAAGCCATGATTTTGAAACACAAAACTTTCTCTCATTTTTCCCTTTTCTCACCCCCCCCCCCCCCCCCCCCCCCCCTCAATAATAAATATGATACCCCCTCCCTTATTTTTAAGCTTGGAAGATAAATTATTGGGAGCCTTCCCCTAACTTATACACTTATGTAACTTGTACAAAACCTCCCTCCCTTGCACTTACGTGGTGCGGTAAGTTTTCCATGGTGAATCCCCCCAGGTTTTAGCCTAACGGCCTGGAACCTAGTGTCTATGAATTTTGAAATGTATTGGACTTACCCAATGCCAATAACCTGCTTTTTTCACCATGCTAGAGGCATGAAAGTGGTAAAAATCTTGCATAGGAGGCCACATGTATGGTATAGATGGTTTAATACCCTTAAAACATGAGGAAAAGCATGCTTACAATCCAAGAAGTCAATGAGAGTCGAGATCTCCAAGCCGAGGAAAAAACATGTTTTTTTTCCCCACTGAAGCTAATCACAAGGCAAACCTAGGTTTCAACTTGATAGCCATTTTGGCTGGAGTTGACAGGTCACTCTTTTAATGTTCAAAGTTAAAAATCTCACGTCTATTGTAAACAGGGTCCAAAAGAGCCTGTATTGGCTGATGTCAAAAACCTGGCTCAAGCCAAGTGGCTAAAGCCAAACCACTTAGCCAGAGCCTAATCTTATAGTGTACATCAATCTCGTGAGGTCCAAATCAAGAAAAAGTTGTTATCCATCATAGCTAGGAAAAAATCAAAGTTTTTAATCGATCTTGTACGAATGAAAATTTTTCAAGTTTTTGTGTATTATGCATGAATCATATTGTCATTCTAAGACATCCAAAGAATCAACAAGCTAAATGGCTTCATAGAGGCATGGGAAATGCAAGAATAGCTTTGAAAATTTACTATACAGGAGCTATGCAAAAGAACACGAAAGGAATGTCCAAGAAGTGGAGCCACAAGAAAAAAGTTGGAGCAACTGCCGACCTTCACTTTCCTCAAGAAGACTCTCTGAGAGAGCTTGATAGAATATACCTTAATTTCAGACCTTGACTCATGTCAAGGATGACATGAAGTAGGAGGTGGAGAGTGCTAGAAGATTCCAACAACCTACTTCAAAAAAAAGAAATACGTGAGATGTTTTTTGAGCCCTTGTAATAGAAAGTGATTGTAGGTTTTCCAATAGAAAACCATTAGATCTTGGTTCACTTTTTATGTATGCAAAATCCGAAACTATGAGCTTTCAAGATGTATCATAAGTTAGACAATTTGCCCGAATAGATCACTTATTTTTGAAGCAACTTCAACCCTTGTACATAGGAGATGGGAATTGAGAGAGCATTTTTAGGTAGCCTTTTAGGGAGCTTGTTTCTTGATTTTTACTCGCAGTACCAAAATTCAAAAAAGCTCCCTCAAAATCTCCCTAAAAAATCTCCCTTGTGGAGAGAGCTTTAGGAGGGATCTTTCTCCTCTCTCTCTCTCTCTCTCTCTCTCTCTCTCTCTCTCTCTCTCTCTCGTGGAGAGAGCTTTAGGAGGGAGCTTTCTCTCCCCCCCCCCCCCCCCTCTCTCTCTCAAAGAGAGAGAGAGAGAGAGAGAGAGAGAGAGAGAGAGAGAGAGAGAGAGAGAGGGAGAAAGCTCTCTCCACGAGCGAGCTTTTTGAGGGAGCATTTGATGGAGCTTTTCAGGGAGATTTTTTTATTTTTTTCTACTACAAGTAAAAATCATGAAAAAAGCTCTCTAAAAATTTCTCTCCATACCTCTACTCTTGTACATATAAAATTCTTAGCAAGGGTATAAAAGACAACTTTGTAAGGATTTTGTGGGGTGGAGGTAAATTTATAAGTAAGTTTCAACAATAAGGTTTTCTATGTACGTGAGCATCCTCCTACTGTCAATATTTCATCTCTTTGCACCTCACCACACACACTTACCATATCGATGAGCCAAGTGTATCAGTGTGTTAGCCTCAAGCAGCTCTACACGTTGATGCCTTCATTGCAAGCATTTTGTGAGATCCAAGTGTCAACTCTTATGACCTTCCAAGTGACATATCTCACTATTCGAGCAAGGTTTTGAGATTTCATTAATTACATTAGATTCCCAGCGCTTAGGAGCACCTATTAGGTGTGTCGAACATCAAATTCAATGACCTGTAATTTTTATTCTTTAAAAAACACGTTTTTTATTTGTGTGGAGATTTCAGGTTTGTTGGCCCATAAGTGTTTTTGAACTTGTAAGGATTGTGCCTACCAAGTTTGGTCTTCATCGAAGTTGAATTGCTATTGATTTTGCATGTGGATGTGTGATTGGACATGGACTGTTTCCATGGAGTGTATTATTCAATTTGGCGTGCCTCCATGCCCTAGTCTAGTCACTTGTTTCCTAGGATTAAGATTTCATTCTTGGGACTGTCTCTTTGTAAGATATGACAGATGCTATAAAAATCCCCCTCAGACAATGAATCACTAAATTCCTTATGGGAAGATGGAGATGATGATGAAGAAGAAGAAGATGGTGAGTGATTTCTCCACTTCCTTCTTCGTGAATTATCTTCTCCCTTCTTTGGATTAGCATGAGAGGGAGTGATTAAGGATCTCTTCTTCTTGGGAGGGCTTAGTGACCGCTTTGCATGCTATCTTCTTGGGGCTGCATCACTTTCAAAAATGACAAGAGTGCCACTTACACACCTCTCCTTGAAAGCTCTTAGCGCATGGCATTCTCCTTGATAAATTGTTGTAGGGGTTTGACCTACAATTCCTCTTCATTACCCAAAGAGTTTCCTCTTTTGGAGGTATCACCAAGAGGCCTTGTAGGAAGTCTCTCTTCTTGGGAACTGGGAGGAACTTGAAGAGCTTGCAATCAATTTTGAACCTCCACTTACAAATTAGGGTTTTACATTGCTTCTTCAAGCTTGCCAACAAGATAATTGACAATTCTTCGACCATCATCAATAGTTACACCATGTACTAATTTCACATCATCAATATTAATTGTATTCTCTTGATTACGTTCAACCATCATTAAAATTCTTTGAATGTGTATTGTAGCTCTTTCCCTTGGCACTTCTAAAGCTTTGGTGAGTAATCCTCCTATCCCTTGAAAATTGGAAGTAAAGTAACTACACCCGTGGTTTAGAATATTGTTAATTCCAAAGAGTAGTAGAGTGGGTTTAACAGTGCTAAGTTGGAATTGGTTCCTATTGAGCAGCTAATAGCTCAATAATGGTTAATCCGTAGGCAAGCCTAAAAAGACTCCATTATTAAACCATAGTTCTCAATGGTGTTCCCCGTACCCTGCAAGCAAGCATGCCAACCAAGATAATAAATCCTAGTTCCACTTACCCTATTACAATGAACAACTCCAACCTTTAATAGATTACTCAAGGACCTCTCTTCTTAGATAAGAAAAGAGAAACCTAGGCTCTGATACCAATTTCAGAGAGTCTAGTTATTTCTTGATTTACAGTGGAAATAGTTATGACAGGTGTAATTTCACTAAAGAGGATTCTGTAGAGGAGAGAGGACTTGTGTCGAGCTGCTTTTATTGCTTATTTTCACACACATTAGAACATTTAATCAAGCACATAATCTTAAAGAGAATTATGAGACTAAAAGCAATAAGATGATGAGGACCGAATTTGTTTGGAGCTGGTCCCCCCTCCAAAAGGACTTTTATTATATTCTCTCAAAAGAGAGGTTTGTTACAATATATGATTGTGCTCTTGTGAAGCCTTTCTTGAATCAAGAAGATGGTATATTTTACGATTCCATGGTGTAACCCTCATTCCCAAACCCTAAACACCTCAATGGGGAGAAGGAATTGTGGGGAAAGACATAGATAAGGGTGAAAAGAAGTACCCTATATATGCTTACTCCATTGGCAAGATCTTAGCTTAACTTAGCATAATAGAGTAGTAGGATATGATGAAGAAGAAAATGAAATTTTCACTTGGTGGGATTTGCATCCATAGTCAAGGTTCTCGAGCATGGAGACTATCTCTTCCACAATAGAGAGAGTTTTCTTTACTTTTCTTTGCACACTTCAAAACTTGCAAAATGAGAGAGTGAGAGAGAAGTAAACACTTAAGAATGCAGCTTATGCTTGCTCAAACACTTGTTTATCCTTGCTAATCTTGAAGAACTCGTCCCCTTCTTCCTTGGACTTTGCATGGCACAAGTGTTCCCACCACACACTTAAGAATGCAACTTATGCTTGCTCAAACACTTGTCCATCCTTACTAATCTTGGAGAACTCGTCCCCTTCTTCCTTGGAATTTCCTTGGCAAGTGTTCCCACCACACACGCTCATACACACTCACTAGCTTCACATAAAGCAAGTATGTGTTACTTTGGACATGTGGCCTTGTGAAACATGGAATAGAAGGTCTAGGGGATCAACTTACTAATTAAGAATGGGCTAATTTGACCTTGGACTTTCAATTTTTCCTAGCTTTAATTAAAAATGCTAGTCCTACCTTTGAATTTATCGGATTGGGTGCAAGATCTTTGCACAATCCCTTAGAGACTTATGAAGCTGGACCGAGGTAGAGCCTAAATGCTAATTTAAGACCTGCTAAATTAGGCCAGGCCCTGGTAAAAATTAAATTTATCTTTGATCTTTTGAAATTCCACCTTCTATGCAAACCTTAGTACAGGGCCCTAGGGTTGTCACAAAGCTTTTTCTGAAACTTGCTAAATTTAGACTATATTTTGTGAATTTTAACTTTATCCTAAGGCTTCCCAGACTTCATACTTGGAGTCTGAAGAGTTATTTCCATTACTAGAACTTAGCACAACTAATTTCTATTTTTAGACTCCTACAATCTCTCTAGGTAATCTCCTTTCTCTTGTACCCTAGACCAGGGTTGCTTGAGATATATTTATCCTCCCCTAATTTGTACCTTTCACTGAGATAACTAAATGGAAATTACCCCTGCTCTTTTATAGAATTCTCTCCTTTGGTCCCAAGCCTATGATCGATAATCTAGTATATGAGCACTTAAATCAACTTCGCTTGTTCTTCTCTTTTTTTTTCCTAGACTTATTAGCCGAATTAAGATGGAAAATACTTTAAGAAGGTCAGAAATTAATTTTTGTGACATCCAATCCTTTGGTAAAGACCAATCTACCTGCCCAAGTGTGGTGGGTATCCCTTTGTTGATTTTCTTTTTGTCCCATTTACCTTTCTCCGATTTGGTAATACAATCTTTGACTAAAAGGGGTTGATAAACTTCTTTTCCCTCCCAAATATTTCCCACTACAATGTGGGCAACAGAAACATTCCCATGAACATGGTGATGGAAGCCAAGATCCATTTCAAGATTGATTTTGGATGGGCACCCTTGCCCTTAAAGATTCAAGGATCTTACATATGTTTTAACAATTTAGTATATTTTGTGAAGGGCATCCCACTTTTTTTCCAGTTTAAAACAAGAAAAATACCCAAAAATGGGCATCGCTTTGCATTTCTTGCGATGCTACATACCCAGTCTTTAGCTCAAAATAGTGCACACGATTGCAATACGATGGGTGTATGGCATAAGCCCTTACAATGTATTTCACTCTCTTCGGCACCCTCATGCGACAAATATAGTTCACCATTTGCCCACACATCGTTGGAAGCATGCATACCCTAGTTGGCCGGTACCTTGAACCTTACATTAGCAGTAACTTGGGTCCTCACAGTGTCTCCATGTAATCATGCTAGACCATCAAGCAATAGGGTTCTCTTGTTGTGCGATAGACCAAGGTCTCCTTCATCTTCAAGAGGTGAAAACCATATAGTAGCTTCTTTCACCCAGCTTTTCCATAAAAGGTAGTAGCATGAAGAATAGAGCTATCAAATTCATTTAGCGTGCGACTATTATCATTAAGACTACTATCATGGAGTTTATTGTCACTCCTGGAGCTAGTCATACTCTTGTTTCTTGGCATTAGTTACAACGGATCTCGTGACTGACTTTCGGAGAGCATTTTGTGGATACTCACATTGGACCATCCCATCTTCAATAATGACCACATTTTCTTGCACATCATGAGTAGTAATATACTTTCATTGAATGCAACAATTGCTTGGACAACAGCCGACTGGGGATTGACCCTAATAGCACTTGATGAATCTTTGTAATAGCCTTCTTCTTGCTCTCTTTGCATTGTAAAAGAGCTTCTTGTTGAGGTAAATGCGGTGTCCTCTTACCCCGGTCGGACCCCCCAAAGACGTCCAACCACCCATTACTTGTACACACCTTATTCTTTACTAGTTAAAAGAATAAGGGACTCTCTCACACACATAGTGTAGAGCTGCTTCACCCCCATCCCGTGTTCTCTCTCCCCGACCTTCTCACTCTCCGCACACACACCGCACAATTGGTATCAAAGCTAAATCTTGGTACATGGTAGCATCGAGAGCTTTGAGGTGGTAGCTTGGTCGCTCTTGGTGGTGGAGAGATCAAGAAATCTTGGAAGCTTTGTGAGAATACAATGGGAGCTTGAGAGATCAGCTAAGAGTGATGTATACTCTTATGGAAGCTCACAAAGGAGTGCAAAAGATGGTGTAATGCAGAACTAAATATTCTTCCCACTTTTCCACTCTATTTTGATGTGGTCTACAACTTTGTAGAAGAAACTTTCTACGAATTCCTCACCATTTTGCTCATATTCATCTCAGGTTGACTGTATATAGGAATTTTAGATTTTTTATTTTCGTATAGTGTGCGAGTTTGATGCACTTTTTGGAAAGCATGGCAAGTGTTCAAAGCTGGGTGTATAAATTTTGAGTTGAAGATGCAATTTCAGTTTGTGTAGAGCTTATGGTTTGAGGGTTTTTTAATAGATTTGGGCAATGAAGCACGGAGACATTTACACACCATTGAAGCGGTCTCTTGAGAGACTCTGTTTTTTGAGCACACATTTGGAGCTTCTTTCACATATTTTCACTGGATACTTTGGCAGTGATTTTGTGCTTGGATTCATGGTCTTTGCGGATGGATTTGCATATGGTTATGGCACAAGGTTGATGCCCATTATACATGCATTTTGGCGAGCACTTTTCAGTGCCAGTGAGCTCTCTTGAGAGCATTGTTTTTGCATTGATCAAGTTTCCAAATTGCAAATCTTTTGGTGCTTGTTTATGCACGGTCACTCTGTGGATGTAGGTTGAGTGCGGATTGCCATTTTATGTGTGATTGTGGAACGATTTTGCCATTTCTACTCATCGGCATTGAGTAGTGTTACGGTTCATGGTTTACAGTTCTCTTTCAGAGACTATAGTGGTCGAGGTTTACTCCCACTTTGCCATAACATTTGTTGATGGATTTTTGTCAGTTTGTAGTGGTCGAGAGCTTCTACCACTTTGGCATCTTGGATGTGGTTTTATGCTTGACATTTTACTCCAATTACAAAGGAGACTCTGCCAAATTTTTGCCAGGATTTATGGGTTTTGTGATAGGTGCTAGAGAGCTTTTCTAGCCAAATTTTGACTTGTGCCTATGCAGATGGTCATTTTGCTTACACTCTCATTGTGTATGGTCACTATTAATTCATGATTGGTTCTTGGTTTGGAGAGAGGGTTATGCGCTTTATGTGATGTTTGCCATAGTTTTGGTGGCAGGTGTTTGATCAACTAGTTTTCTTTTGCATTGTGCTGAGCGGTTATGCTCTTGTAGACAATGCATTTACACTTTGTGTGGGCTGATATGTAGACTCATTGTACACTCAGTTATGGAATCTTGCAATGAAAGTTCATCATTGGATACACTGGTTGGTGTATCATGTAGACCTTGAGGGTGCAGATATGTGGTTTGCTAGCATTGTGGCAGACCAGGGCATATGAGGAGGTGTTGTTTTCAAGTGTTGGAGACAGTAGAGGATTCCATTGGATATTGCTGAGAGTATAAGTGTCGTAGACATTCCTACTTTTACAGGTTCACTTAGGCATGCGTGGACTTTGTCTCACGATTGACAACTAGAAACAGTGGTTTAGCACGTTTTCTACTATGAGACAGGATGGTGTTCATAGTGTGGGTGACATTCATTTTTGTTTTGCCAGTGGGAGTATGCTTGTGATAATGAGTAGCATGACACTTTGATCGTTACCAAAATGGCTTCATTGATGCATTTTACGCATTGTTTGTGTTGCCAATTGTTTATGGCTGAGATGTTTTGAGTTTTTACTCAATTTAAAGGAAATACTCTGTCAAATTTTTCCCAAATTCTGTCCATGTTTTGTGCATATCTGTAGTTTTTCTCTCTGATGGTCGAGTGTTTGACTCCCACTTTGACAGGTTTTGTCAGCCTTGTATACACTCTCATAGGAGTGGGAGTTGCATATGCTCGTTTGGCTATGGACTTTGCCAGTCACACGTTTCACAAGATTTTGCATATTTTTGTAGGGAATTTCTCTTGTAGGGTTCGTTTTGAGTCGGTTTGCTTAGTACTTTAGTATATGGTTATGCACTTTATGCTCGGTTGAACTGTTTGTTCCAAATTGTATACTTACAAATATAGCAAATTGTGGAGCTGATTTTATGCATATGTGAGCATTGATTTTGATGCGCTTGATCATGATTTCCATGATTGTTAATGGTCAAGTTATCCCCCACTTTGTTGCGAGTTTGACATGGTTTATGGTTGAGCTTTTCGTTACCATATACATGTGGTAGTGATGTGTATGAACACACTTAGGACCGCCAGTGCATTTTTTCCCTCTTTAGGAGGTTTTTTGCCCCCGTGCATTGTATATACGCCCATTCATTCTAGGGATAACTATCTTTCCATTTCACACTAAGTAAAACACTCTCTATTGTGTGCCTTGGGCTTCCTTTGTCTTCTCCAAGCTGTGTGTTTTTTTGCAACCCTAATTCCACAATTGGTATCAGAGCAGGTTGCGTCCTCCCGAGTTTATTCGCCAACAGCTCGAGCACACGCTAGCTCATTTTCTCTTATTTTAGTGAGCTTTGGCGAGCATTCATAGGTCGGCAAATTTTTTGGGATAACTCATAGGGCTAAGTGTGCTCAAATTTTCGATTCAAGCTCATTTCGACCTCCTTTCCACTACAGGCAGTACTGCACATGCTATTTTTTGTCATTTTGTGTAGAAATTCTATCAGTGCCGTTTTTTGCATAACACGTCCCTTATAGTCTTCTACGGTTTGTGCTATATAGCACGTGTTGTTCCCACTTGGTTTCTCCTCTTTTCGAACATTTTTCACATCAGTTGCAATATTTACCATGGCTGACAACAACACAGAGGTGTTCAAGATGTTTGTTGTTGAGGACAGATTGGATGGGGACAATTACCCTATGTGGGCTAACATGATGCAACATGTTCTTGTGTCAAAGGGCGTCTGGAATATTGTGCAGGGCATTGATGTACGCCTTGGTTCTGAGAATGTAGGCGATGTTGAGGATGTTGCAGGTCTTGCTACAAGGATTGCTTCTGTTAGAGTTGTTTTGCCTATGACAAACCAAGATCGTTGGGATGTAAAGGATGCACGTGCTAATATGTTGATTGTGCTGTTTGTGAAGTGCACCATTACTCCTCACATTTGTTTAGCAAAATCTACAAAACAAGCTTGGGATATTCCGGTTGGTCTTTATCCAAGCCATAATGAGGCAAAAATTGCATTGCTACGTAAAGAGATGGAGTCGAAGATTATGCATGAGGAAGATGATATGGACACTTTTCTTGTTGGTGTCAAGGATATTAATAAGCAATTTATTTATGTAGACAAAGTCATTTCAGACAGTTCCCTTGTGTAGAGTTTTCTTGATGCCTCACCAGACTCTTACTAGACTTTTGAAAGTACTTGGAGACTTATGACTTAAGGAAATCCTGAAGTTGTCAAATTTGATGCATTGTGCACATTGCTATTGTAAGAGTCACTTTCCAAAAAAAATAGGAATAGACAACGTGCAGTTGAACAGGATTTTATTGTTGCTCAAAGAAAGGGTGGTAACAGCATTGCATCCACTTCTTATGGTTCTTTTGCGAGTGGAAAATCACCTGTTCCTAATGCTTCTGATGGCAGTAATTTGTTTGGAATTTAGGTGATAAGGGCAAAAAGAAGATGAGTTGTCATTATTGTAAAGCTAATGATCACTTGATCAAGCAGTGTCCTAAGTTGAAGGCCGAAGAGGTTAAGAAGAAAGAGGGTGGTTCCATTGCAAATGCTGGTTCCACTACAAATGCAGCCATTGTTGAGTCTTCTTATGTAAAAGAGATTGTGATGCTGATGTTGATGCAGAATTGGATTTTAGTGAAGAGTGCACTTACAATCTTGTTGTCCACGATGCATGCAGAGTACAACGTGCACTTAAAATATTGTTGTCCATGATGCATGCATGTCAATTGCTGCAGATTCACATGTGTGGTATTTCAACAGTGGTGCTACAAAGCACATTACCTCACATTGTGAATTTTTCACCTCTCTCGAGTCTGTCCCTCATGGGAATTTAGTCACGTGTGCCAACAATGCCTCTTGTCCGATTCAGGGAGTTGGAAAGATTGTGCTTACTGCTGCACAATCGTCGTTTGTATCTGCACTTGCTAGACTTGGTCTTGTAGTCAAATTTTTGGATGACAGATGTACTGTACATGATCTCAGTTTAGGTTATGAAATTGTTGCATTTGGCATTGTATGCCGTGGGCTATATAAGCTCACTTTGTATGACAAGTGTGGGAAAAATTTTGCAAATGCGGTTGTGGATTCATGCAAAACTTTGGCATGCATGTTTTGGTCATTTGAATTTTGTCAGTTTGTTGCGTTCGCAAAAATCTGGTACGGTTGCTTCTTTCCACCTCTTGAAGAACCTGTCAAACACATTTGTGAAGGCTGTATTTTGGGTAAGATGCAGTGTTCTAAATTTCCAAAGGATGGTTCAGTTAGGGCCACATGCATGTAGCAACTTGTGCATAGTGATGTTTGTGGGCCCATGCAACCTCCATCCTTGGAAAATTACCTTTACTTTGTGACTTTCATTGATGATGACTCCAGGCATGCATGGGTATTTTCGCTTAAAGCAAAGTGCGAAGTTTTTATATGCTTTAAACAATTTCTGGCGATGGCTGAAAATATCTCAAAATGTACTATGGGCACCCTCCGTTTTGATCGAGGGGGGGAGTATATGTCTCATGAATTTAATGCATTTTTGGCTAGTCGTGGGATAAGACACCAATGTACAGTGCCTTATATGCCTCAGCAAAATGGTGTTGTTGAGAGAAAAAATAGGTCACTTACGGAAATGGCACGATGTATGGTCAAAAGTCAAGCTTTGCCGCATTCTTTTTGGCTTGAGGCCTATTATTGATGCAGATATACATGATGTACTTGATGAGGAAAGGGCTGAAAATGAGCAGGCTAGAGGTATGCCTAAATGGCTGGTGCTTACTTTGCGTGACAATAAATTGGATGCACCTTTGTCTAGTCGCACTCGTTCAGGCTCTCGCCATGCATCTTATGCATCAGATTGTTATGCTTTGGCTGTGTCTAGTCTACATGATGTTGAGGAAACTCTATCTTTTGATGAAGCACATAATTCAGAAAATTGGATGGCTGCCATGCAATTAGAATATGATGCACTTATAGAAAATGACATATGGACTTTATGTGATCTGCCTCCTGGCAAAAAGGCCATTGGTACGAAGTGGGTTTACAAGTTGAAACGCAAGTTGGATAGTGATATTGATAGCTATAAGGCTCGACTTGTTGCAAAGGGTTATGCATAGCAAAAAGGGATAGATTATGAAGAGAATTTTGCTCCCACTTGTTGTATGACTACTGTGCGTTTTCTATGTGCATTGGCAGCTCATTTCGGTTGGGATGTACATGAGTCAGACATTGTTACTGCTTTCTTGAATGGTGACATATTTGAGGAAGTTTATGTAACACAACCTCATGGTTTTGTTAAAAAAGGACAAGAGGATAAGGTATGCAAATGTGACAAAGCTTTGTATGGGTTGAAGCAATCTCCTCGTGCTTGGTATGAGAAGGCTGACACTCATTTGGTCAAAGGAGGCTTTTGTATAAAAGTCCAACAGAAAGCACATTGTATGTAAAGTGTGAGGGTGATGTACTTCTCATTGTGTTTCTTTATGTAGATGATGATCACTGGACCAAATGAGAGACATATTGTTGAATTTAAGGTTGATTTGAATGCTACTTTCAAGATGAAATATTTGGGAGTGTTGCATCATAACTTGAGTATACAATTTAAGCAGTGTGATGGTGATATTGCCTTGTGTTAGAAAAGTTACATAGAGACATTGCTATGTAAGTTTGGACTTGAGAATTGCAAACCTATTGCCACTCCCATGGAAACAGGTTTAAAATTGAGTCTTCATGATGCTGGTGATCTTGCAGATGTCACTCTTTACCAAACTGCTATTAGATGCCTCATTTATGTATCTAACACGAGGTCAAATATTCAGTTTGCAGTCTCACAGGTCAGCAGATTTATGCATAGCCCAAGGTCTAAGCATTGGCAGGATGTCAAGAGGATTTTTTGCTACTTGAGTGGAACTTTACATCTTGGCTTGTTTTATCCCAAGGGGGGATCATTGTCGCCACAGTTACATGCTTTTTTGGACTCAGATTGGGATGGTTGTTTGACACGCGAGTGTTGACAAGTGGTTTTTGTTTCATGCTTGGCAATTCATGTATATCATGGTTGAGCAAGAAACAACCTACTGTGGCCACTTCTAGTTGTGAGTCTGAGTACAGGGTAGTCTTCACAGCTACGGTTGAGTGTGTATGGCTCAGACGCCTTATGAGTTATTTGAGTTGTTGGAATGGACACTGCCAACACTATCTACACTGACAGTCAGAGTGCATTGGCAGTTGGCAATAAACCCAATTTTTCATGCTCACTTAAAGCACATTGAGGTGCATTACCACTATGTCAGGGAGAGGTTCTCAATAGGAGAGACCAGCTTGGCTTATGTGCCAACAAAGAACAACCTTGCAGATCTTTTCACAAAGGCATTGTTTCGTGAGAAGTTTGAAGCTTTTCGCAAAGATTTGGGCTTATTCCCCTTTGTGGACCGATCATGTCCTCTGAGCATGGCACTTCCCTTTACTCATGTGCCAGCTCTTGTTGATCGCATAATGCCAGGGGGGATTCGATACCATATACATGTGGTAGTGATGTGTGTGAACACACTTATGACCATCGGGGCATTTTTTTCCTCTTTTGGAGGTATTTTTCCCCATGCATTGTATATACGCCCATTTATTATGGATCTAACTATCTTTCCATTGTAGACTAAGTAAAACACTCTCTATTGTGTGCCTTGAGCTTCCTTTGTCTTCTCCAAGTTGTGTGCGTTTTCCTGCAATCCTAATTCCAACACTTTTGTTGGAGTTCTTTACTCAGTTTACAGGGGAGACTCTGCCAAAGTTCTCCCATGCTTTCTTGCCATAGTTTGATTTCTTGGCATCCACTTAGCAAACATGTGTGAGAGTTTAGAGTCTACAGTGCTAACTCATGAGAGACGACAGTCTCATAGTTGCCAATATATGCATTGTTAGAATTATGGTCACACAGAGCACATTAGACTCAGTTGTTCCATACGTATGATAAAATAGCAAAGATCTATGTGTGATACATCGGAAGTTTTGACACATACTAGAGCACTGGCTTCATATGCTAGTGACGGTGATGTCACATTTTTCTTTATTGTTCCTCTTGACTACATGTCTTTGAGAGGTGACACTTCTCCTCTTTGGTTACTAGATGAGGATGCAATTTTCTATGTTGCACCGTGCCGTGAGTGGTTTAGCACCTTCTCTAGTGGGAGCTTTGGTTGTCTACACTTGGCCGATGGTTCGGCATTTGACATTGCAAGTACAAGAGATGTTTGATTGCCATTGCCTAGTGGTGCATCATATACGCTATGACTGTATGCTATGTTCCTTAGTTGAGATAGAGCTTGATCTCAATGAGACAGCTAGCAGATTGTGGGTGTTGGATATTTCTTAGAGAGCACTTTTTCTAGATGCATTGCGGATCATTAGTGATTGCTAGAGGAGCATGTAGTAGCTTGGCATATCCTATGCATGTATCTGAGGTTTGAGACGGCATAGTCTTGGTTTTGTTGATGACATGCTTTGAGCAAGAGATGAGACATGTCTCCTTCGCAGGTGAGCTCCACCATGCTCACGAGACAAAGCATCTGGCTGTGAAGGATGTGCCAGTAGACTCTGCAGAGACTGAGGTAGAGGGATGGTGCTCTAGTGAGACACAACATGTCTTGTCAAGGTCTGTGTAGGTAGTGGGTATGCTCTCTAGAGACACAAGCAA
Organism: Adiantum capillus-veneris; assembly: GCF_014529385.1. NCBI lineage: Eukaryota > Viridiplantae > Streptophyta > Polypodiopsida > Polypodiales > Pteridaceae > Adiantum > Adiantum capillus-veneris. The sequence continues at coordinate 29,900,914 of NC_140938.1, forward strand.
AAATGATGGACATAGTTTTTTCGTATGCTCTTGCTAGACGTTGATGAGTAGGTGCCGAGACACACAATTCCGCATATGGATGAGAGAGACGTAGCCATCCCAGTGTCGACATTAACACACCCATACGCGATGGGTAGTCATGATGATGCAATACATGTAGATAGCACAGGGGAGGCTAGGACAACCATGTTTTTGTAGATCTTGTCAACGTCTGGGTGTCTCATGTACGACCTACTAGTGTCGAAGCCCAACCTAACAGCTGCTGTGGGAGCATTTGCAGCAGGGATAGTCAGTCGTTTGATGATTGACATTAGCATGATGCATAATGGACTTTTGAAAACCATACAGAGTTGTGTGCAAGATTTACATACAGGCTCTAGCGTGAGTATGCACTCTCGTCTATCCCTAGAGCCAATACGATTGCATGTAGATCAATTGAGCGGGCCAGCGGGCATAGGTTGAGAGAATCTCTCACCTATTTTCTTGGACATAATAGTAGTTAGCTAATGCCTTGGTTCTTGCTTGTCACAGGTTCAAAACATATCTGTTGCCCCAAAAGTTCTATGTGCTTACCACATCAAACCTTTTTCCAGATGTAGTACAACATTTGAAGCCTAGAAAGTGCATCTTAAAGTGGACTATGGAGCTTCAAGAGTATGAGTTTGAGTTTAAAGTGGATCGTTCCGTTAAAGATCACCTAGCAGACATAGTGGTTCTTGCTAATGCCTTGGTTCTTGCTTGTCACAGGTTCAAAACATATCTGTTGCCCCAAAAGTTCTATGTGCTTACCACATCAAACCTTTTTCCAGATGTAGTACAACATTTGAAGCCTAGCAAGTGCATCTTAAAGTGGACTATGGAGCTTCAAGAGTATGAGTGTGAGTTTAAAGTGGATCGTTCCGTTAAAGATCACCTAGCAGACATAGTGGTACACAAGTGAGGGGAGTTGCCGTCTTACCCAAGAATTGACAAGGATGATCATGAAGAGGAAGTGGATATTACGGATGTGCATACAATGATGTTCGATGGTGCATATAGGAAAGTTCTTTAAAAGACAAGTGGTAGGGTAATTGTTAAGAACCCAAAAGGCTATAATTGTTTCTAGAGCTTACGATCTTGATGAAGCTAAAAATAACAATGAGGCCGAGTATCTCATGGTTTTCCTTGGATTGAAACAGTGCGTTGAATTTGGATTGAAGAGGGTTATTGTGAAAGGGGATGCGTTGCTAGTCATGAATCAATTGCTTGGTTTGTGGAATGTTAAGAAAGACCATTTGAAGAAGTGGTTCTATGGCATCAAGAAGATTTTGCATGAGTTCGAGAAGATACAAGTGAAGCATGTTCCTCGTGAGTAGACTAAAGAAGCTGATGAGTTGGCTAGGGATAAGTTGGATGCCTTGGTAGCTCCTTTAAAGGTCAAGCAAGCCTTGCATGCATAAAGAGAATCACTATGTATTTCTTACTAAAGGGAAATGTCCAGAGGGCATGTCAAAGGTTCGGCGTAAGAGAATGGTTGCAAAATCAAGAAACTACACGTTGGTAGGTGAGGACCTCCTGTTTTATGGAAGAGATAAAACTCTGAGAAAAGTGTTGTAAAAAAAAGAAATAGGCTTGATTTTGAAGCACTGCCATGAAGAAATAGGACATCAAGGTAAGGATCACATTGTCTTTCTTATCTTGAGAGCGGGTTATTGTTGGCCCTCTATGATGACAGATGCTTATTTTTGGTGCAAGTCATGCCATGAATGCCAAGTGTTTGCAAACCAAAAGCTTTTGGTTGAGCCTCAAAAAGCTATAATGTCTTTTGATGCATTTGCAAAATGGGGAGTGGATGTTGTAGGTCCAATGCCAATGATCAATAATTGCAAAAACTATATCCTTGGGGCTGTGGACTACTTGACAAAGTGGGTGGAAGCAAAAGCTGTGAAAAATGTAACTGTGAGGTCCCCAACCCCGAGAAGATTGGGGTGACTTGATAGATGGTCTTCCTTTATTCTCCTTTTCCATTGACGACACCCTACTCTGTTTCCACAAAGTAGAGATACGAGTAATAGAAGAGAGGAAGTCCTCATTGTTTACGTGGTTATAAGGGTCATACGCCATAAGGCACGTCAATAAACTTAGGATTCTAATGAAGCTGTTTCCTAACATAAAGATGAAATCCCATTGACATATTTAGAATCCATAAACAACGCCTTTTTCCCCACGTTTAAGAGGCACAGACTTCATCCATAAACCATAAATATGATATGAGACTTAGTCTAAACTAAATAGTAATTTTGTGTCACGTGGATTTGGGTCATCTCGACTCTTGGCACAATGAGTCTCTAATTTCACTTCTCTTAATAAGAGGGAGTGGAGAGTTTCTCGATTAATCGAGACCACCCATCCTTGAGTGGCAACCTGAGCCAGCCCTCACTTTCCACCCCACACTCACACTTTTGTGCTTGTTTACTAATTACTACCACACTGTTTTACATATACAAACAATGTTCTTTAATTAATTCCAGACACAGATTCTTTCATCCAGCCCTTCAAACATCACCAAAATATTTCTTTCTCAAACATGGTCTGATGAAGACAGTCCTATAAGTCAACAAAAATGAATCTTTCAATTATTCTTAAGAGTTGCCGCTATCCGCGGACTTTCTCTGTCTAACCAATAGAGCCTTTGCAAAGGATTTACTTATTTGCTAACCGTGAAATACGCATACTTTCCCAGTCGTTAACCGCAAGGGAGCATCTCGCTAACCGCAAGGCATCCTGCTAATCGCAAGAGACAAAAAGAGAGCTGATAACCTCAACTTAATCTCCGCTAACCGTGGAATCACCTCGCTAACCGCGAGTTCCATCTGGAAACACGATATTCTTTCAGCAATTCTTTTCTTTATGTGATTTCTCAAACAAGATTAACTAACATCTAATATCAAACAGAGATAGTTTATCAAACAATAATCATAAATCAAACAATTCCTTCTCTACTCTATGAAATCATATGCTTGTTTCTTGTGATATAATCACATTTTCTGGACAGTTTAAGGGAATTCTTAGGCTTGAATTACCGGTCATCATGTATAACAATGCAGAATTATAAATTCATCTTACCAGATTAGCAATACGTTTGACTACTTCTCGTGGTTGAGGTTGGATGGCTTCGACTTATTTCGCAACCAATACCTCCGCTTGAGCAACGTTTGGAGTAGTTGATGCCTTCCTCTGCATCTTTCTTGGAGGTGGAGCGACATGAGCGTCCTTCAAGCTTCGAGTCACTCGTTTCGGGGCCATCGTATCGTGAAAGAGAAAAGAAAAGGTGAGAAAGAGAACTCAAGAATTTGAGAGGTAACACGACGATGGTAGAGGAGAAGTTGATGGAGATGGCTTGAGGGTAAGAGCTTGAGGGAGAGAAGATAACTCCGACGTCAACGCAAGAGAGCTTCCGCTTCTGAGAATGTGTGTCCTCAAAGTGAAGGGAGAGGGGTCTTTTTATAGGTTCTCAAGGCCAGCTAAGAATAGAGGGAGGAAGGAGAGATAAGTTTGCGCACGTTCACGGCTGGATTTTTTTTTTTTTTTTTTTTTGCAGACACGGATTTCGATGCGCGATTTCGAATCCAAGACAAGAGCTCTAAACTAAGCTCCTCCTCTCTTTCTTTCCTAAAAGTACTCCTCCTACTCCTTCTCCTCTAAAATTACTCCTTGTTTCCTAAAATTGCTCTCCCTTTCCTAAAATTACTCTCTCTTTCCAAAAGAGTCAACTCTTACTTTAGATACAATCTTGAAGCTTAAGTTTCTCATCAACCTTATTGTTTTCAAGTGAATAAGGTTCATAATTAATAGTTCTAAAGTTCGATTTTCGATCTGCTCATTCCATTAGAGTGCTCTTTGACTTAATAAAATGCAAACCTCAAATATTTGCAAAGTAAATAAAATACCTTTATTAAAAAATGTTGGGTACATTACAGTAACAACAGAAAGAGTGGCCTCATTTTTGTGTTGGGCCTAGAGAAATTGAAAATTCAGCATAGACATTCTTCTCATGTGAGGTCCCTGCCCCCTTTTTAAGGCGCAGAGTACCTTTGATAGGTATCCAATCTTGAGAAAGAAAAACCAATGGACATTACCCTAGCTACTACATAGCCATCGGCATGAACCATTAGTAAAGGATTGGCCCTATCTCACTATGGTGGAGCTTGACAACCATAACCCTATCTAAACACTATCTATAATCAATTATACCTAAGAGTATAAATCTTACAGTGACGCACCTATGTTTTTTTTCCCATATTTTAAAAGCACAACCGCCAAGGTTAATCTCTTTTAAGATTTATGACTTAAAAAAGAAAACTCCTAGCGTTGGGAAGTTACCCGACTCATCGGGTCCACCCATCCATAGAACAATACCATCAAGGTATCATTCTCGCACTTTCCACACCGCACTCACCCATCTTTTGTTACCTAATTACTACCACATTGTTTAAACATACATGTTCCTTTACCTTATTTATGGTACTCGTTCATAAAACAACCCTTCAAATAGTAATCAAACAAGAAGTAGTCAATTTTTTTAACCGATTAGGTTCACTTAAGAATCTCACTTGCGTCATTAGGTCCGACCGGTATAAACATTATTCATAAAAACCCTGTCATCCTGAGCGTCCCATACCACTCAACAAGTATTCACTGTGCCAATTTAGGCGTACTCCCGCCAACAACAACGGTGCCAAACAGGGCGTCATCATCACACCATGGCAAAACATAACTACATTATCTAGTTGGGCCATCTTGGGTGTACTCCCACTGCAACATCAATTGTGTTACACTGGGCGTCATCTCACGCCTTGATAACTTCCACCTAATGCCAATGCTAATAAGTAGAGAGTTTTGAGGAAAACCATACTGAAAGCATTGGACATACATTCTGTCCTATGGAAAATAGCTTAATCAAACATTATTTTCTACTTGTCATACAGCTTGGGGTTAAGACACTTGGTTTCAGTCTGTGTTTTCCTTTCCTAAGGTGATTAATATATCTTTATGGTCTGGCATATGCAATGATGCATAACTTGAAACTACATTACTAATCTGTACTATAGTTTCGATTGGTGGAGACATAACATGTTCCACAGGAATTCCCTCCTTACTTGTACCAGCTTCATGATCATTGGCGCCTTGGGTTTGAGCACGCTTTGGAGCCAATTTTTTGTACTACATTTAGGTTACACACTTAGAACTTTAAATTAATCAATTTTCCTAGTAATTTCCTTGAAATCTAAGGTCATTTTTTCATATAAGTAACCTTATTATTTTTCTTGAATATTAATTTGTAATTTGAACCTTCGCCAATTCGGATTTGCACTTAGTGTTGCAATGCTACACCTAATTCCTATATATTAAAATTTTCCTAACCTTAATTAAAAAAAATTCAAGTGTGTAAACTAGGAATTTCAAAGTTTAGAAATGCATTACTCTTATACATGACATTGACATTTCTAATTCACTTCTAACTTCAATTTTTATACTTCAACTAAATCAATTTTTTGTATTATTCAAAATACTAATTAATCTAGTTGATTATAAAATTGGTGAATGAGAATTTCATTATGCATAATATGAGTGAAATGAATACTCTTATGCATTAAATTTCAATTAACTATGCATAAGTTAATAGTTAAGCTACAAAACTATAGAGAGTAGGTATAATTAGAGAGATTAGAGTAAGAACACACACACATCCTTTCTAAAGCTAGCTGAATCTTACTAATCCACTAAAGAAATTAGAGTAAAAGAGAATACACACACATCTTTTTTAAAACTAATTGAAACTTACTAATCCATTAGAGAAATTAGAGTAAAAGAGAACACACACACACACACACACACACACACACACACACACATACACATCCTTTCTAAAACTAATTGAATCTTACTAATCCACTAGAGAAATTAGAGTAAAAGAGAATATACACACATCCTTTCTAAAACTAATTGAATCTTACTAATCCATTACAAAAATTAGAGTACGAGAGGACATACACACATTCTTTACAAAACTAATTGAATCTTACTAATGCACAAGAGGGATTAGAATACGAGAGAACATACAAACATCCTTTTTAAAGCTAATTGAATCTTACTAATACACTAGAGAGATTAGAGTAAGAGAGAACATATACACATCCTTTCTAATGCTAATAAGATTCTTAATTAACACGTACCTTACTAATCTACTAGAGTTTTCTCTCTCTTGGTGATTTGTGAAATCCTTCTCCCTAAGAGAAGTGGTAGCACTTTGTGAACCTTATAGAGGCAATCTCTATGTCCAAAGTGAGAGTATGGGTGCTCTATTTATGTCCAGATATTTTTCAAAAAAAAGATTAAAATAAAAATAAAAATTAAGGCCACACAATCTCCCTCATTAAGATTAGTCAAGACTACCCTCTCCTTTCCCTATGACTGTATGTCCCACTTTGTCCAATCCTACGTGACTCCAGGTGAGTCCATGTGCCTTCATGTGTCGTCTGTGTGTATCTTTTGACTTTATACTTATTTTATTTATTTCTTTAATGATATAGTAAATAAATCTTGCAATAAATTAGTTAGTGTTTTGTATAGCTAAACATGTTAGAATTTTGCAGCATAAAATTTATATTCTAGGTTTTCTCAGTCTACGGTTCAGAATTTAAACTCGAATATCTTAAATAATGAGATATGGTTGAAAAATTCAAATGCGTAATAGAACTTGTGTAAAATTTGAAAGTAGAGACCTCACAATCTCCCCAACTTAGAATTTGAGATGTCCTCATCTCAAAAACAGAAGAATAATCCTTGAGAAGGGTTATCTCAACAGGGAAATCTTCCATAAGATAATGTATTCTATGATAGATCTATTCCTAAGCTTTCTTTCTTGAGTTTCTAGGATAATATCACGTTTAAGTTATAGAACATCTTGAGCAGGTACAATGATTTTCTCAAGGACATGGTCAAGGCTATGTACATAAGGTTTTAATAGAGTTACATGAAATACATCATGCACTTTGACATGGGAAGGAAGTTTTAGTTTATAAGATTGATCACTTACAACCTTGATTATTTTGTAAGGTCCACAATATTTGTAGCTAAGCTTCTTATACCTTTCGAGAGACAGATTTCTCTTTTTGGGCTTTACTCGTAAGAAAACTTTGTCATCTTCCTTGAAAATTCGGTTAGAGCTTTTCAAGTCTGCGTACTTCTTTTGTCGATTGTGAGCTGCTTGAATATTGTAAGGACCTTCTTCTAGCCCTTACATAAGGCCAACACATCTAAGCCACCGAGTCAAAACATGAAAAAGAAAAAGAAAATAATAGAAAGAAAAAAAATTGAGAAAAAATTGGGCTCAATTAAAACACCAAAGTATACTCATGAGACACTTCCGACTTATGCCATGGGAACATGGACCAATGCATAGGAAATTAGCTTTTTATTTTGAAAAAAATTAGCATAAACAAAAAGATAAGATAAGGGAAAAGGAAAAATAAAAAGATAAAGAAGAAAAGAGAATATAAGGATAAGGTGAGTAAGTAACTTGTTGAGAAAGTTTTGATAAGTAAAATAAGTTATCAAATAAAGATAATTTATCAAGATAAGGAAGATAAGCTATCAAGAAACGTGAAAGCATTTACCAAAAATGTGCATAAAAAGAGGGCTTCTCTTCTCACTTTTCACTTCTCTCCTCCATTTTTAGGTTGCAACTAGAGAGTAATTTGTAGAGAAGCTTGAGGAAGCCATAGCGAAGCCTCTTGCAACACACACACACACACACACACACACCTCCTCTCCAAGAGAATCCATGGCCAAAAACCGTAACTATGCTTCTTGTAACTTGATCTTCTTCTTCCCATTACACTCTCTCATAACCCCTAAGCTTTCCATCGCTTGAATCTCTCTTGCCTCTTTCCATTCTCTCCTTCCAAGTAGCACAATTGGTGGTCTTGAAGAGGGGGAGAGTTGACTACATCAACAAGCTTCTTCAAGGACAAGACTCTTACCATACACAAACCAAGGTAAGCGTTTTCTTGTCATCTTCATGCCATTGCACACCTTAAACATTGGATTTCTCTTCATTCTACATTAATTCATGCTTAAGCTCTCACGTTTACATAAATAAACTTTCTTCTTTCTTAGAAGGACAAATTACTAAATTTCTCTTGTTAACTAACAACATCACTAACCACTAACTACGATGTTATTTCAAGTTTTGTTATTTCAAGTTCTTTAGAGTACCATGCTAATAAGGCCAAGAGAAAGTAGAAAGCACTCTCTTTATCCATAGGTGCCTAGGGATCATACTTAACTAAATAGTATGCATGATGAATAGTGACTAATATGTATAATTACCCTAATCCCCCTCAAACATTTTGTTGATCGACTTTTAAGCTACTCTCTTACTTTTGTTCTTTAAACTTAATCTAATTTAAATGATTTAATAAATATAAAATACCATAAATCAAAGAAAATTAAAAAATTGGAATTTCTTTTCGGAGCTGACTTTAGTTCCCCAAAAGAGGCAATATAATTTCTCTAAAAGAAATGCTCTCAAAAAAAGGCTCACCACTTTCTCTTCATGCATGCAAGTTAAATAAAGAAGCAATCATTTTTTCTCTCTCTCTAAAATATGTGCATAAGCTTTTTAATTAAGCTTATATATAATTCTCTCAAGAAGAAGTTGAGTCTTGAAGGATAATTCTATCATAAACAAGGGAGTTTCTTTTGTAACAGGATTCTCATTCCAACTAAGGCTATCCCCCTCTTGCAAATTGAAAACCCCACACCTTGAAACCTCTGCTACTAGAGCTAATAATTAATCCTCTCCACGGTAGCAAAGGTATTCCTAAATCCCTTCTTAAATAAGAATTTGTTAATCACTCATACAATATTATATAAACATTTTTTCAGTACACTAGCATGTCCACTCTTAGGAGATTCATAAATTTTTTTACGCTTACACTACCATGCATGGAAGGGTTTCACTCTTGCATAAGCACTCAAACAATGTTTCTTGATTATTTGCTCAAGATTTCAAGTTGGTGCATTCCGAAGTTTTGTGTTTACCACACAGAGATAACACCAAAGAAAAATTCGTTTAGAAAGCATATGCATTGTTCATTTTAAGTTTGTTTACTTTCAAGTTTTTTTTGCAAATTCAAAGGGAGGAGTAAGGGGATAGCTTCACGGATGTCGTGAGCGTGTTGCTTGAACATGAAACTCCCATTGCTTCTATGTAGATGCCCCATGGATGGCAAATGATACAAAGGGACCAAAATGGAATTCATTGAAGTCGGTGTTAACTTGAAGCTTACGTCGAGACAAAACCTTAAACTTTCAACAGATTTGTTGTTTTCTTAAGGTTTTGTTTGATTAAAGATTAAAATGAACTAGCAACTAAGAGCTTATAACTTAAGGAAATTAATCTAAATTTAAACTAGGATTAAAACTTTACCGACAAGATTTGACGTGGATAGCTCTATCATAACATAGAAGATTTAAGTATGAACTTTGTCTTAATACTTGTAAAAGGCCGGCACAGGTGTTTAACAATGCGTAGATTGCAGATCTATGATCTTTGCTCAAATTGGAGATCATATGTGGGAGTTATGGAAGGCCAAAAATCATAAAATTATCCACCTCCTTTTTGAGGGAAAAAGTGAATCCTTTGACCACTCTTATACATCTCTTACACACCCACCATTCTTTCACACATGGTGTACACCTATTTTTCAAAATGTTAATCACCTCCATAAGCTCATGGAAAATAAAGAAGCCCTCCTACACCCATCCTCTTTCTAATGCCAATCGTACAGCTTCTCGGATTATTGATTTATAAAGAATCTAGAGTAGATTATTTTTGTAAGCCTTTCCTACACAAGATAAAGAAAAATAAGAACTGGAAATTGTGTCAAGGCATCGCCTTCACACGTGGCAGAGGAGATATGATACCCAAGTTTAGGGACGAGGATAGGGATATGCCTGGAGGAGTATACGTGATTGCTTGAAAGATAATTAGATAATTTTACTAATACTAAAGAAAAGAGGAACTAAAATATTCTTTAAAAAAAAAAAGATGGGAACGATCTGATAAATGCACACTTACAAGGGTATGCAACAATTTGCATGCTGCTTTCAAATGCTTGAAATGTATTCTTAGTTTGACATGATTGGAATATTGTTTTCTAGTATCATAGTACCTTGGGAAGGTGCATATACCAAACGGATTGGTGGGCGGGTGGATTCTAGATGGTTGATTGTAGGCCGAAAAGTCGAACCCAATTTTATGGTGTCCATTACGTTAAGTCAAAAACCGGGAAAGGGATTCCGACCTACGGAGTGGGAATCAAACTTGGGAATGAGGGATACGTGTAGTTAGTAAATACACTCATCTTAGGGGAATGTACTTACGGCTGTGCTCGGTCATAATCGGGGAAAAAAAGTGTGAGTGACTTTGAACCAAGGATGAATTAGAGGACTTTGACCAGTTGACCCTGGGATGTTGAGTTTGAATTTAGTTTGATAACTTTGATTGGACGTTTGAAGTGATAAGGAAAGATTTTTTGGGGTTAAGGGTTCCTTATGAGGAAAAGTGAATGTTATCACCCCCTTGAGCTGACATTAAAGAGCACGAGGAGTCCTGTCTTGGTGTTGGTCTCAAGCGGGAGGGATGTCAAGAATGGTGGCGTATCCATTTGGAGATGGTGTAGCCGACGGAGGTCCCTAGTATGGCGTCACAAATATCCCTTTGCATAGCTTTGATTTGAGCTTCCATTTCTTCAAGAATTTTCTTTCAGGCTTCTACCCTTATAGTGGGGGCAGAAAAGCTAAGAGATGATAAACATTCTTGACCGTCAAGATCATCAAAAGGTGTCATTCCAATTCTTCTATGAGTAGAGGAATTGTATGCATACTCCTTTAAGGGTAGGTATTGAATCCACTTGCAAGGTTCTCTGTTGCAGTAGGCCCTGAGGATGTCTTCAATTACTTGATTAACTCTTTCAATTTGGCCATCAGTTTGAGGATGATAAGCAGTGCTAAAACATAACTAAGTTCCAATAGCGTGAAACAATGATACCCAAAACTTTGAAGTAAACTTGGCATCACGATCAGTGACAAACCCCTTGGGTAAACCATGGATTCTAAAAATCTCCTTCACAAAGAGACGACCAATATCTACAGTTTTAAAGGTTGTCTTGACTGGGATTAAGTGAGCCACCTTAGTAAACAAGTTGACTATGACCATGACTGAATCATAGCGAGCTTGAACATCAAGAAATCCGGTGATAAAGTCTATGCTAATACATTCCCATTTCATTCAGGGAATATCTAAAGGATGTAGTTTACCTAGCATCTTTAGTCTCTCCGCCTTGATCCTTTGACAAGACAAACAAATGCTTGACATAGCGAAGGACATCGCCCTTTGTACCTTGCCAATAGTAACTTTTGCAAACTACATTGAGGGTTTGACATAACCTGGATGTTTTGAAGTTGGGCCATCATGTGCTTCATATAGGATAGTATTCCTTTGGGAAGAATCCTTAGGTATGCATAGTCAATTCCTTTAGTAAATTTAACTATCTTGCAAGGAATAATGTAGAAGTTTAGACTGATTTGATGATACCCTCTCTTCACGTAGGATACTTGCAAGCATCTGGTAATCTGCATCTTTGACAAAAACATCCAAGACCTTGTCCAAAATAGGGTTGTTAGCCATGGAAATGGCCCCCAAAAAAGCTTTACGACTTAGGGCATCTGCCACAACATTATCCTTATCTGGTTTAAATTTAATATCAAAATCATATTCGTGCATGAGCTCTATCCATCTCTATCCATCTCCTCTATCTCATGTTAAAATTAGGCTGGATAAAAATCCACTTAAGGCTCTTGTGATTTGTTACCAATTGGAATTTACATCCCAAGATAATTTCTCCATAGCTTGAGAGCGTGAATAACTGCTAGCAATTCTAAATCATGTGTAGCATAATTCACTTCATGAATCCTAAGCTATCAAGAAGTGTAATCTATAGGTCTTACTTCTTGAGTAAGGACTCCTCCTAATGCAAGGTTACTAGCATCTGTGATTACTTTAAATTCTTGGGTGAAGTCTGGAAGTTTTAGAAGAGGTTCTGAAGCAAGATACTCCTTAAGTTGTTTGAAGCAAGCTTCATGTTGTTCTTCCCAAAGTATCGTAGCTCCTTTCTTTAGCAAGTCGATTAGTTGTGTAGCTTTAAGAGCATGTCCTTTACAAAGATCTTGTACCACCCTATGATACCTAAGAACCTTTGACTTTGGTTTGTGAAGTGGGTTGAGGCCATTCCACATATCCTTGACTTTGTGGGGGTCAACAGAGACTCCTTCAGGTGAAATGATAAACCCTAAGTAACAGACCTTAAGGGTTGAAGAACATACATTTACTTTTCTTTGCATACAGGTTATTTTGGCATAAAAGCTCTAACATTTTCCTAGCATATCCTTCATGCTCTTCCTCTGATTTGGAATAAATTAAGATATTGTCAAAGAATACTATAACAAAATCATCCAAGAATTCTCTTAAGATATTATGCATTAGAAAATTAAAAGTTGCAGGAGCATTCGTAAGTCCGAAAGCCATCACTGTAAATTCTTAATGACCATAGCGGTGTTGAAAGCCATTTTAGAGACATGAGCCTCTTGGATTCGGAATTGATGATAGCTAGATCAAAGATCGATCTATGTGAACATTTTGGCTCCATGTAGTCTGTCTAGCATGTCCTCAATACAAGGAATTGGATATTTATTCTTGATGATAACCCGATTTAAGCCCCTATAATCTATGCAAAGTCAAAGAGATCCATTCTTTTTCTTTTGGAAAAGAGCAGGTGCACCCCATGGAGACGTACTAGGTTGGATAAACCCTTGCTCAATCAACTGCTTGAGCTACTCCTTAAGTTCTATGCCTCTCAAAGTGACATCTTGTAAGGCGCCCTTGAGAGTGGTTCACTACCTATAAAAATTTTGATTTCATGGTCTACCTCTCTAGGTGGTGGTAGTTTAGAAATTTTTGTGGGAAAACATCTGAAAATTCTTCTAGCCACATTGATTCAAGGTTGAAAGAAGATTTTTCTATTTTGTTTAGTTTGACGACAAAAATTAGCTTTGACCAAACAAGATTTTGGTCGATTAGTTTTGACCAAGTAAGCTTTATTCTGGCCTTGAACAGTGACTTTCTGACCTTGGTTGTCTGCAAAGGAAACACTTCCTTGAGCACAATGGATATTGGCATTATGACTGGCTAACCAATCCATTCTAAGAATTTTGTCGTAGATTCCTATGGGTAAGGTTCGAAAAGTAGCAGAAGTAGAGTATTCTCCCAACTTGAAATCTATTTTTCCCACAGTGTACTAAGATAACACCTCCTTTCCATTGGCTGATTCAACTCTCATCTTTCTTGCAAGGTGTTGATTAAGTCCTAACCTCCTTAAACATTTAGGTGATAGGAAAGAATGAGTATTGTCACAATCAATAAGAAGCTCAAATTTTTCACCTTGGTGATTTGCAGGTGTTTGAATGACAACATATTGTTATCTTGCTCTTGGGTTATCAAAAACTGCACCATGTAGAGTTTCTATTTCGTCTTTTTCTTCTTCCAATGTTGGTTCTCCTATGATAGCATTGATTATGGTAGCCATTCTGCGCTCTCGACCTCATCCTCCATTTCTTCTTCCACGATTTATTATTTGACCTCTCCCTCTGGCTCAATTATGTATATTTGTTGTAGAGACTCGCCTAGGACATACATTCTTGAAATGTCCTGGTTTGTTGCATTCAAAGCATCTAAGATCTGCATTTTGAGCTCCAGTTACTGAAGATGCAACTATCACATGAGTTTGGTGAACTCGGTGATCTGGCCTTTGGTTCCACATCATAGGTCGTCCTCTCCTTGCAGCATTCCTGTTGGACGGATACGCCGCGACGGACGTCAGCACAACGAGAACTCACCTTAACATGTAATGCCAGCTAAGGACGAAGCTCGATCCGCAGGCGTGTGGAAGCAAGCATAAGGTGTCAACCTACACTCGGCCGACTCCTAACTAATTCCTACAGAGGTCTCTACCAATTGTCTAAGTCACAGCCTTCAAGAGTGCATAAGAGGAAACTTCCTACAACGCTTTCTAGAGTCGAACACCCATCAAACAATCTGAAAACACCATAGAACTTGAAGGAGACCCTACTAATACCAATAGGTTGCCCTCCCTAAGGTCTAAGAACCAAAATCCCAACCCAAAACAACTCGTGCAGAAACACGTAGGATGTCTGGCCGAAATTTGGAGGTCTTGGTTTTCAAAATCTAAAGTGCCTAATGTGTAGTTCTACTCAATGTGAATGTGTGGATATGCTGCAATGCAAAATCAGACAACGTATGCTCACCCAAACACCTGATGAAGCTCGTAGAAGGAGCTCGCAAAACTGGACCGTACGCGCGTAATGTAGGTATCGGCGCGTAGCTCTTGTCGGGGGTTACACGCTGCACTTCTCCACACTCGATTCCGACCACCGGAGCACACGTAGCGTCAAGATGAAGCTCACACTCTCTCTCTCGTACACAGTACGCTCACTCACAGACTTCAAAACTTGTTTTTAAAATGACAAAAGGTCCTTCATTAAGGTCAAAAAGTGGTATATATACCTTACAATTTCTCAAACCCTAAAGTTCCAAAATCAACCATCTACTCAATCTAACTATCAAAACTGGGATACAATCTGGAAAATTCTGTAAGTCCCAATAATTACAAGGTGAAAAATCAAGTTTTCCTCAATGAATGAATAATTACAAAAAGAATAATCTTCCGAATAGTTAGATGCCGTGGGGTGTGTCTAGCTTCTAACACTCCCCCCCTCCTTGCTCACGTCGTCCCCGACATGGCCTTGATCTGCTGCTTCATCGTATCGTTTCCCACATCTTTAGCAGTGATTCGTACCTGGCATGCAGGTTCAACATTGTTGGGCCAAAAATGTCAGTATTTATGGTGAAGAAACCTGTATAGAATGCTTCTTCAAAAGCCTGGAGGTGATAGGATGGTAGAAACATTATCCTTTGATACAGCGCATGTATCACCTCCTTGGAAGGCTGACCTAATAGATCATAAGCGCATCTATATGTATCTTGGAAGAAAAATATGCTGTCAGTCACCTGGCCTGGCTTGAAGGTCTCGAACACTGCTAAGATGGTTCTGCAGATTTTCCTCATCATAATGCATGTAAGGTCAGGTGAGCCAGTGAACAACTTTATGGCGCCCGTTAGGGTTTTCACCTTGTATTGGACACTTATTCTCTCACCTGCCTTCAAGCCCGACAGTTGGGGGTAGTTCAGCCAAGTGGGTTGGCTTCTTTGCAAAATTTCCTGCGCCTTCCACGTCCTAATCCTTGGTAGAGGACAGAAGCTGAGGTTGTCTTTGATATTTTTAGGTGCCTCTACCAAGTGGATTAGGTATTGTGGGTACTTTGTAAGCCAGGCCTTCCTCCACTTTGGTTGAGAATCCAAAATAAGCTTGACCCCTTCTGGTTTTGAGGTATCTGCATTGTAGAGAGGTACAGCTGGCTCTTCTCTGATCCGCTTGTTTATGGTAGCTACCTCATTTTCAGCAATGGATATGGGAGAGAGGGTTGAAGCCACTCGCGCCTAAGGCTGCTGGCGTCGATCTTCTGAATGGTCATAGATTTGAAGACCCTCTGCTCCCACTCCAAGGCTTCCTTTGTGGTTTCCCTGAGCTCCACCTCTATTGATTTACACAATTTTTCTTCCTCTTCTTGTGTTAGATCCTGTGGCTCTTGAGAGGATCCTGCTAGGATTTCCTCTTGCATAGGTGTGTCCACAGGATCTGCCACATTTTCTAGGTCAATGCCCTCATTGGCGGCTGGCCCTGTGCTCTCTGCTTCTCCTCCTTGCCGACCTTTATACTCCTTAATTTGCTTGAGGAGTTTTTGCTTTTCCGTTTCAGCTTCTCCGCCCATATTCACGAGGAGGTCATTAAGTTCGGCGTTTATTCTTTCAGCCTCCTCGAGCTTTCTCTTCATGCTTTCCACTTCCTCTTGCAGGGCTTTTTGGCCCTCTTCCATTCTCGTTTGCATGACTATAGAACCTTCTGCCATCATCAATCTCTGCTTTTTCTCTAGAGTCAGCTCTTTCTGAGTTGCATTTGCTCCTCATAGAGTTGACTCTCAGTCATGATTTGAGTCGAGCTAGTAGCTCTGACTCTAGCAGGTGATGCTCGCAGCCTCTGGATGGTATGATCTTTGACCTTGAGTTGGTCTTTGAGCTCTAAGACCTCATCCTGGCTTGCTTCTTGATCTATCTCTGCTCTTTTCTTGGCATTCCTCATGGCTTCTACTTCTTTCGATTCTTCTGCCAGCTCTAGTGTCAGATTATCTCTTTCTTTCTCGGCATCTGGCAGTGACTTGCTGAGCTGTTGGACACTCTTCTTCAGCTACTTGCATTCTTTTTGCTACTGCCTGATTTGCTTCTTCCATTGCTTGGCAATTTTGTAGTGCCCTTGCCAAGCTGGCCTGTAGGTCATCTTCTCTCTCCTTTTGCCTTTGGCTTTATGCCTACAGAGTATCTACTTCAATTTTGATCTTTTCTTCAGTGGCCTTGAGAGTTGTCATCTCTTTCTCTGAAGCCATGGATTGTGTTCTCAATCTGGCTAGCTTTGTCATCACCACGTCCCAGTCATTGGAGGGCGGGTGTAGGTCCACTGTGTCTGTAGCAATTTCTTTTAACTCCACTAGCCTAATGCCTTGCATCTGTTCTTTAGGCCCTGTCCTCGCCAAGTTGAATGCGACTGTGGCGGCTTCTTCCTTCGTATAGCCTGCAGCTAGCAGGTCCAAAAATGCATAGTAAGAATCATCTAATTCTTTTTGCTCAGTTTGAGGCTTCTTCTTTTGGCTCAGGATCTTGTCTTTGCTCTTGCTCTTTTGCTTGCCTTTCTTCTTGTTTGTCCTCAATCTCCTTATCTTCTTGTGGAGGGCTGCTAGGAGGTGGTGAGGGCGGTGGTGATGGCTGTGGGCTGGGTTTAGGGCTGGCTGGTAAAGATGCAGGTTTGCCCTTTAAGTCCCTGTCTGCTTTTGTTTTTCTTTCTCTTTCCTGGCTCTCTTGCTCATCCTACAGTTTCTGCCGTATTTGTTGTACTTCTTCCTTTGTGAAAGGGACATGTGGAATGTTCTCTGCTGCACAATCAAGAATCTCAAAATTCTTGATATAATCTTCAAATTGGTCCCTTTGCACTCTTCTGGACGATCCGGAAATAGACTCTAGAGATGGCTTCCAGAGTTCCTTCTTCCCTTTCTTCTGCTCGGGCTGCTCCTCTTGGACTGGCTCTAGCCGTCTTTTCAGTCTTGTTGCCACTTTTGGTGCTCTTTGCGGCTCATCTTCCTTGTCTTCTTTTACTCTCAGCCAATCATTCTAAGACGGGGGGTCAGGCCACCTTCCCTTTGCGTGTAGTGCCCCATAAATCACCTTGGTGATCAGTTCTCCTGGAACTATATAGGTTGGCTTCTTGTTGCCCATCTTTACTAGGCTGTCATGTATATATGCCGCATAGTTGATTATCTTTGGGGTGCCTTTCGTCATTGCCAAGGTGAACGTTGTGGAAATTGCACCTGGCGGCATCCTGTACTTCTGTGGCCTCTTCGTGCACATGTGGAAGTACTGGTTGTATAACTGGCTCATGATTGCCACTCTTGGGTTGGCAATATCTTCAAAGGTGTAATTCCCCTTCTTCTCTTTGTACACCTTGACCTCACCCCTTCTTTTTGTTACACTATCCCCCTCGTTGGAGAGGTCTAGTGCATCAGCTACAAACCACTCAGTGATTATTATCTCTGTTTCTGGTCTGCCTTGTAAATCTGTTACCTTGGTCGCTCCATCCTCTTTGATGCTTGTCACAAACTCCCAGACTCTTTTGATGTCCACCCCTGCCGGTATTGCTTCAAAGTAGTTGTGGAGATCAATCTTCTCCAAGTAGCCGGCCATCTTGCTTCGTACAAACTCATTGAGTTCTCTCGGCAGCATTGGTAGCTCTATAACATTGCCTTCAGTGTCTTTGAACACTCCTTGGTAGATCTTTAGGTCGTTGGACTCTAACAGATCCTCTTGTATCCATGTGTTGGTGGGCTTTAGTGTTCCTTCTGGAATGACGAAGGGTTCCACTTCTTCCAAATAATCCTTGATGGTCATTCTTTTCCTCTTTGCCGGTGACTTCGAGGCTGCCATAGATCCTGTTGCACTCAGTAGTCCAAAGTTAGCGTTTTTTCCATATTAGCTGCGAAACTGAGTTTTACTTATCCAAATGACTTGAAAATTGAAAATAAAGCTTAAAAGGAACTTGTGAAGCTGTGCATGTGCTCACAGTGCAAATTTGGCCAAAAATTTTCATCTAGACATCCTACGCGTAGGATGTCTTTTTCATCAGAATTGGTTCATACTTGATGTGCAGGTAGTGTAAGGCTCATGGAACATGGCTATATGCTTGGATTTGAATTTGGATATCAAAAAGTGGATTTTTGGGCTGATTCAGGCTTTAGATCACAACTTGGTAGAATGTCCATCATAGGTAGCAATTGATGTCCAAATGGGTTGAAAATTGGTATATGGGCTTATTGTGCCATGGTATTGGCTCCCATGATGTCATTCTTTGCACAGAAGGCAAAATTTATGCTAGAGACATCCTACGCGTAGGATGTCTTTTTCATCAAAATGACATGAAACTTGTTCTATGGGTTGTCCTTGGCCTACAGAACATGGCCATGTTCTTGGATTTGAATTTGGACAAGATTTTATGCTTGTAAGGCTCTGTGTGGTGTTTTTGGGCTCACAAAGTGTATCTTGAAGGTGTTGGGGGTCAAAAATGATTAGAATGGCTTCAAACTTGATATATGGGCTCCTGATGATGAGGTGATTGGATCTGGAATGATAAAACATCCCTTGCATGTCAAAAAAGTCAAATAGACATCCTACGTGTAGGATATCTATTTCATCATTTTTCCCTTCTGACCACACAGATTGGTTGGTGATGTGTTGGTGAATGTGTTGTGCAAGTTTCATTGGATTTGGACAAGATTTGGTAGGTCTATGGCCCATTATTGCCTCTATGCCCTAACTTTGCGGTTTTCCATGCATATGAGGTCAAACTTGATCCAAATGTGATGAATCTTGGTGGATAGCTTGTAAATGTCATTCAGAACATGTGCATGATGAAAAATGTTGGAGTTTGTGCCCAAAAGTCCCCTTGAGACATCCTACGCGTAGGATGTCTCCTGGTGATTTTTTCATTGCTGGTGCTCCCAGTGCTTGCCCTTGGCCCCCCTAAGTCCCTTTTGAGCCTAATTTCAACAAAAAAGTCAAATGGATAGAGAATAACTCCTTGTGTGGACTTCAGAGCCTCTGAGCCGTTTTTTGACTTTTGGAGTGCTTTTTGGCGATGAAATTTCTTGATGTTGGTCTCCATAGCTTCTCGATCCCTTGGGGATCCTTGCCGTATGGTTTTTGTCGACTTTGGCTTCATCGGAGCTCGAGTTTGCAATTTGTTGCTCTAGAAGCACCCGTGGTTGCGTTTACATAACTTTGATGATTTGTGGTGGTCTACCACTTGATGGTCTAGGAAAGCCGCTCGTGAAGTTTGGTGGCAAACGGGCTTGTGGTTTGGCCGCAAGAGCAATTTGACGCTTTGTGTGTCTGATGCCGTTTCTGAAGTTTAGTGCCGCTTTGGGTCACTTTTTGGTCATGCGGGTCATATAGACTTGTCGAGCATGTCGAGATGCTCCTACCCATGAATATTGGTAGCATTTGGTCGCCGTTTTGCCGATTTCCCATTTGGTGGCCTCTTGCGGGTTTCTAGGAATTAGGGTTTTTCCCGATGGTTTTCTATTGCCTTTGGACATCCAGGACTGGTCTCCTAAACTAGGGTAAGTTGCCGATGAAGTCTTGTTGCTTTCGGGTTAGCCGTTAGGCCGCCGTCTCTACTTGTAGGTCTCTATCGCCCGCTTTGTGTGTGACCCCTACGCTAGTTTTCGCGACATAATGACAAACATGCGCGAAAAGCTCAAGGTGGTGAGCCTACCTCTCATGTCTGGAGCTCGTCGGGTAGTCGTGCGTGTTGTAGGAGCTGCTGGAAGGTCGATCCGCTCTAGGTGGCAGAAGCTCTCTCCACAAAGTCAATAGTGAGAATGAGGTAAAAATGAGGTGAAAATTTCTTATAATGGAGGTCCCCGAACCACTTTTCATGAAATTTGACATGTGCTCCTATCTTCTTGCGAGATGCGGTTTAGGCTCAAAATTTTCTTGATTTGGACTCCATTTGCTCTGTTTACCAGAAATTTGGCATTTCGGTCAAAACTTGGCCAAAACACGCTTTCCGCTCCAGTCTCATAATTGCACCCCCACTGTACCATAGGTTGTCCTATAGTCAGTGGTCATCCCCATTTTTTTTTTCATTACGACAGTTTTTCACCTGCTTTTTGTATTTTTGAAGTGTTTCTGCCAAAAATTAGAAAAATTAAAAGGAAAATAGCAGATCAAACCTAGAAAATCCCCAAAAATCATAATAAATCACAAACATCACCCCAACACATTATATACACTCACATACAATTTTTATGGCTGGCTTTCTCCGTTTTACCAATATTTTGCCTGAAAAATGGCTATTTCTACTTATATACACACACACACACACCTAGGGGCTTGATTTGGCGTTTGGCCCCATATACCTGTAGCTTCATGCTGTATAAGGGCATATATACTTGGGTTACTCCAAAAAATTTCGCAATTAACAACAACCCTTAAAATAGTCGAAAATCATGTCCTTTTTTGTTGTTTCTGTTATTGGTTCCGCATTTGAAAATGCCTCCCCCCCTCCTAGCCGGAGTCCTCCCGGATGACAAGGTATCGCCTCAGAGTATGTGCCGTGCATAGGTTGAAAAAGTTGTGCTAATGCCTGGCCTAATAATGTGGCCCTATTTTATGCATACTCGGTCAATGCATAGAAAAATTAATGTTGTGCAAGAGAAGGGAATAAGCAAGATGCTTATTGGCATTCGCCGTCGAGGTTTCCAGTTTTCTTTGCAAGTAACAGTTGTAACTCTACTGCTCTTTGTTTAATTGTCTTTTTTACAAAAGGCAGTTGCTTTGCCGAAACTGTTGATAGAGCCGTAGCTGTGTCGAAGGAGAGAATTGGCTGGGCCGGAATGGCTATGGGCCGTATTGCCTTTGCTTTCCATTGGTATTTTGTTGCTGTCGGTTTTTGTAGATGGTTTGGCACTTCCTTGTTTGCCATTGGTTTGTTGTTGATTGGCATCCACATAAAGCGGTTTTCCTTTTTGAAATGCAGCTGTTTGCCTTCCGTTGGTGCTTGTACTGAAGGGAGTTCCTTTTGCTTTTGCTTTGGTATCCAAATGTGAGTGACATTTGGGTTATGGCTAAGCATTTTCTTCGGGATCCATATCTGTTTTATGCCCTTGGTTTGTGGTTGAACCATCTGCTTTGTTGGTATTTTGTTGGTGCATTGTTGTTTGTCCGCCATGGCATTTCTATCCTTCCGCATCCATACTTGTTTTCTTTGTTTTGCTAACCTATATCTTTGCATTGCGTCTGGTGACTGCATATGTCTGTAATTAGCACGGTTGACTTTTACCTGATTGTTGGTCTCGATTATCAGGTCGTTCTTTGATGGCATTTTTTCTTTTGGCTTCTGTTCCAGTGATTGCATGGCTTGCAGCTTATCATTCTGGTATTGCTGAGCAAAGGCTATCACCTATTGTTCATGTTCATGCTGAATTTTGACTGCCTTTTCTTTCCAATCTATCTGCACATTGTACTCTTTTTGCCAAGGTTGCCCCAACATCATTGGGTGTTGTGTGCTTTCATCTGCCACCACATAAAATTTGTGTGGGTAAATATATTGATGTATCTGTACATGCAATATAGTCCATCCCAATGTTTTCAACGGGTGTGATGTGCTACTTTCCAGCACTTGAGGAGTAGGATGAAGTTGACATGTGACTTTGAGCTGTTGGTATAATCCGTAAGAGATCAAATTTGCTTGAGCTCTAGAGTCAAGCAAGGCTGTTGATTCAACTTGATTGCTGCCCACTTTGACCGCAATTATTGGCTCCATTGTTTCTTCATCCAACTTCGTCAATCGAATGGCATTGATTCGCAATGGTGGTCCACTTTGTTGTTGTTGTCGCAGAAGTCTTCTTTTTGCAATGCGTTCTTGTTCTTCTGCTTGAGCTTCTTCTCATACTCTCTGTTTTTCCTTCATTCTTTGTTTTCTTTGATGAATTTGTTGGAGCATCTCCTGTGTGAGTGGTAGATGATACCTCCTCAGTCGACATCCACTAATCCAGTTTGGCATTTCTTCACCTGCTAATGTAGCAAGCTTGACAGCTCCACTTTGTGATAGATCACTAATCACAAATGGTCCCATCCCTCGCTTTTTAAGTTTCTTGGCGTGTTGCTTCAAGGTATAAACAAGTACGTAATCACCTGTTTTGAACTCTTTGGTACGCACATGTTTGTCAAAAAATTCTTTTTTTCTTCTCTTTTTAGCATAGATTGAAGCTAGAGCTTGTAAGCGGAGTTCATCTAGCTTTTCAAGATCATCAATTCTTGAAGAGAGCTCATGCACTGTCCATTCTAAGCTTTTTGCTACTCGTAGACTTGGAATTAAAAAATCTATAGGTAGTATAGCATTTAGGCCAAACACCATGTTGTATGGTGTTGTTCCGATTGATGTTTTGTAAGCTACCCAGTATGCCCATAGTGTTGATTGTAGCTGTTGATCCCAATCCGTTCTTGATTCTGACACTATTTTAGTGAGAACCTTGCATAGTGTTTTATTAGTGGCCTCAGCTTGCCCATTGGCCTGTGGATGGTATGGTGCAGATTTCCTATGTATGACCATGAATTCCTCTAGCAGGTATTCAATCACTTCATTGAGAAAATGTGTGCCGCGATCACTGACAATTTCTATTGGTAACCCGTAACGTACAAAAACATTCTCATACAAAAATTGTGCAGTGGTGCATGCATCAACTTTTTGTGTTGCCTTGGCTTCGACCCATTTTGTGAGATAGTCCGTAGCCACTATGATATATTGGGTATGGGTGCGAAATGCAGGCGGTGATATAGGTCCCACAAAATCAATGCCCCATTTTGCAAATGCTCTTGCTCCCATCATTGGCCGTAATGGCATCTCATCTCTTTTTATCGGCACCTTGGTGTGTTGACATGCGTCACAACGCTTTACAAACTCTTCAGCATCCATGTGCAATGCAGGCCAGCAAATTCCTGTGGGGGGTTAAGACAATTTTTGCCGTCTTATTGCCCGAAAAATGGCCTCCACTTATTCCGCTATGTGCATGTTCTAGAATCAGCAGGTATTTGCTTTCACTTGCACAGATTCTAAGTTGATTGTCCTTACCTCGCTTATAGAGTTGGTTCCCAATTAACTGAAAGTCACGAGCTTCCAGCTCTATAGCTTTTTTTCGTGCTCTTGTGATGTTCTCACGGAACGTCCTGTTGGTTAAGAAGTCCATGATATATTGACTCCATGCAGGTGCTATGTTTATCTGAAACAAAGTTGCGTGATCCACTGGTCTTTTGGCACTACCTATAGTACAATTGGTAACATAAGAATGTGTGTCTGCATACATAGTTGGCCAATAAACCCCTAACTGTTTCAGTCTCTGGTGTGTTTTGACTGTTGAACAATGAAATGCACAACCTTGGACATGTGCCTCTGCAAGGTAGCACTCGAATTCTTTCGGATTTATACATAATCGTAGGATTAGGTCTGATCCAAGATGATATAGCCGTCCTGCTATCAAGTGGAAGTTTTTTGTTTGTCGAATTGTTTGCTGTTTGGATCTGCATTCCGTATTATCAAACCTACTTCCAAAGGAAAGAATGCTAACAATTTCCTGAGACCATTTGGGTACCATTTCAATATTGAAAAGATACGCATCTGGTATGTCATCATCTACTCCTTCAGGAGCTTCCCCGTTATGTATCTTTGAAAGATGATCCGCTCGTAGATGGGTTTTACCCTTTTTGACCACCACTGTGAGGTCAAATTCTAGCAATATAATAAACCAATATACGATTCTCCCTGTGTTGCAAGGTTTATTTACCAGATACAAAAGAGCTTGATGATCGGTGAAGAACACAAATTTATTTGCGAGCAAATAATGCCGAAATTTCTTTACAGAATAAATCATTCCTAACCCTTCTCGCTTGATTGTTGTGTAGTTCTTTTCTGCACTATTTAATTGTCGGCTCGCATAGCAAACCGGAAAATCCATTGTTTCGTCTCCAGGTTGAGCCAGAATACTTCCAATGCGATATGTTGATCCAATCTGGTGCTTTTAGTACATGTGCTGATATAAGGTTTTCCTTCAGCTTTTGGAATGAAGTTTCACACTCCTCGGTCCACTCGAAATTGACTAGCAAACGATATAGAGGTTGTGCGATAACCGCATACATGTATATGAATCTTCGATAATATCCGCAGTGTCCCATGAAGGATTGCACTTGTTTTGCATTAGTAGGCCTGGGTAGGTCTACAATGACTTTGACTTTGTCTAGGTTAGTGGTTATGCCATTCCTTGAGACAATGTGTCCTAAGATTCGTCCTTGCTTAACCATGAATACACACTTTTCCGGGTTAAGACAAATTCGATATGTCCTACACTTTTCAAAGACCTTTTGCAAATGGTCAATGTGTTCCTCTCATAGAAGAGAGTGTACACACAGGTCATCCATGTAAATTTCTAAGAATATTCTGAGGTAATCCTTGAATGCGTGAGTCATTAACCTTTGGAACATGGCTGGGGCATTAGTTAAGCCAAACGGCATAACTCGATACCCATAAATCCCCCATTCTGTGGCAAACGCTATTTTGTGTTGATCGTCCCCTGCTATTGCCAGTTGGTTGTATCCTGAAACCCATCCAGAAAGGTATAAGCCCGTTTCCCGGCCACTCGCTCAAGTACATGTTCTGTGATTGGTAAGGGATAATTATCCCTTATGGTGGCTCCATTCACCTTCTTGAGGTTTACACACACTCGCAGTTTTCCATTCTTTTTGGGAACTACCACAATGGGTGACACCCAATCTATATGTTCAATCTCATAGATGAATTCAGCTTCCATCAGTTTATCAATCTCTTCTTTGATTCGTTTAGCAAATGTGTCATTATATGTATAAGGACGTTGTTTGCTAGGTTTTGCATCCGATTTCAAAGGGATTGTATGTTGGCATATCGATGGATCAACTCCTTTGAGGTCTTTATAAGACCAAGAGAACACATCTTTATACTTCTTGAGAAGTTGTGTTAGCCGTTCTTCTTCTTCAGGCTCTAAATCGTTAGCTATATAGACCGGCTGAGGCTTTTCACCTGGTTCTGCGAGGTCTATCTTTTTTGCATTTTCAGGCCCATCGTAAGATTCTTGGTTGGTTCTTTCCCTGACTGGTGGTGTCATGATGATTTTTCTATCCTGGATAGTAAATTCCGATAGTGTGATGGTACATTCATGTTCCCCTTTTCTGACTCCCCTTTACCATCACTATCTTCTTCAGTAGTCCATATCTCACGTAAAGACCGTTTCAGTTCTTGGTATTTCTGTTTACACTCCAATTTGGTACACTCTTGGTCTTTTGTTGTTTCTTTTTTTAATTTTTGAGATTTTGTTTCAATTTTAGCTTTTCGTAACTGTTTTATTTCCTCTCGCGTTCTTTTTTTTCGAATTTTTGAGAATCTTCCTGATATTTGATCTTTTACACAATCCTCTGCTTTTACAAGCATCAAATAGTGAGTTTTACCTTTAATCCTGGGCATCAGGTTCTCTCTCGCTTTGTTTTCTGCGCGTTTCCTCCTATAGCGTTCCTGGCGTCTAGGGTGTTGATTAGCAACATCATAAAACTTGATATTCTCGGTTTCATTTCCACGCTCACTTGAGGTGTCTGAACACTCATTATCTGCATCATCATTTACTTCCAAATGTTCAGAGGAGTTGTAAAACTCTTCTTGTTCTGGTGGTTCTACCGTCTCTTTTTCTCCTGGTATAACGCTTACCATGTAATAGGGTAATACATCATAGCCATCCTTATCGCAAAATTTTGTTGTTGGACTGTCTGTAATGACACAGACATCCAATGTTGCTAGTATGTGTTCCCATTCTAGAGGTTCCAAGGCATCTTCAAGGAAAGGTTCCGGAATATACTCCTTATCCTCAATTGCTCTTTCTAAGATGCATTCCTCTCTTCTTAAGCTTCCACAATGTGAATCTCCGCACATCCATAGCTCTTTTGGTTTCCCTAACCATGCTGGTAGTTCTGATCCTGCTACTGTAGCCGAATCAAACTCTTCCACAGGTGTTTGGTTCACATCTTTGTAACTATGTTCTTTCAGGTGTATTTTAGTTGTTGTCTCACCATGTCTGAGGTATATGTGGTCATAACCCCAATCTTGGACCATCTTCAATTGTCGCATGAATGGTCGTCCCAAGATGATCTCATAATTGTTCTTTTTGTCAAAATCGACTATTGCAAATGTATGCTCATACTTGATTCCGCAAGAAGTGACAATCACTTTTTCTAAGAGTCCTAGAGGCTTCTCCATGAACCCATCTTCCAATTGCAGTTTCATTCTGGTAGCCCTCAAAGCTGGTTTTCCCCATTTTTTCTAGATTTCCTTGGTGGCGATAGCAACTCCCGCTCCACTGTCAAGAATAGCTTTGGAAACTACTCCTTGGAATTCTACTGGTAGCGTGGTGTTTCCATCTTCTCTCTCGCAATATTCTCCAACTTTATTCAATGGTACTGGCCTAGTGTTTAGTTGAGGCTTGTCCAACTCCCTGATCCCTTCTTGTAGCTTCAAGGTGGGGTCTTTCACTCCAATTTTTTTCTAGGAATTTACCTACTGTGGTCCACATGTTTGGCCTTAACCTTAGGAGTTCTGCTAACGTGATTGTGCATGCCACCGGAGTGGACAACAACTCAATCAGTCCTTGCGAATCCATCACCTTGTTAGAAGAAAGTCTTTGAGATGGGATTGCTCTCACTTCCGACTTAGCTTCATACTCTCCTAGGTAAGAGGATAAAGTTCTCAGCGAGTCTGGTTGGCTGTGCCCCGAACTAATTGATCCTTGGTCTCCCCCTTGTGAATGTATCTCAAAGTTCATTTGCGACCTTGCCTCAAATTCTTCAATAGGAGGTAAGGTTACATTCTTTTCTTTTCTCGTGCTATTCATGTGGTTACTCATCCTATTAGCCTCGTTGGCCTCACGGATTTTCTTCCACAGATTGTCTAGACCGTTACAGTCCTTACCTATTTCTGCCAATATTTTAGGCTGGAACCCATCACTTGTCCCATCGGTGGTATTTGGCACTATGATAGGCTCTCCTCTGGACTCATAGGCACTAGTGAGTCTTTCCTTTATTTCCACATGTTTCTCTAAAGTTGGTTGGATAGGGGTTGGAGCTAGTGCCTCATGCCAATTTGCAGGTTTACCCAGAGGGTCTTCCATTAATGATTGAGCCGTCTCGATCATCTTTTCACACATATCCAACCTATGTTTTTCTATTTCTGCGTATGGATAAGTCATCCACCTTTGCTCCTGGGTTTGGTTCTTTTTAGGTTGAGCTTCATAAGCTTTTAGAAGCGCATCCAACTGCTCATTTACCTTGTCTGCCAGTACAGATCCTCCTGATCCTGCACTTTTGGGCTCTGCTATTTCCTTAGGTGCTATGGTTGATGTGGTGTGTGAGCTTCAGCTAGCTAGATTCTCTAACCGCTCCAATCTGTCCTTTGTATGTTTCAACTCCTCGGATAGGGTTGTTTGCTCTCGTTCCTTCATGGCTTTCCTACGCGCCTTTCTAGCTTTCCAAGTGCTTCTCCGATTTCTCGTTTTTGAACTTTGGGCATCGGTTTTTAGCTCTTCAACTATGGGTTCGTTCGTCCTTCTTTGAGCTTGGGCTCGTGTTACCGCCTAAATAGGTATGATTGTTTCATTTCCCGATCCTCCACTGGAAGGTACTGTTTCTAACATGTTCAAGGTGGTTTTTGCTCCTTTGCTCAGATTTTTAGGGCAATCGAGAATCAAATGAGTAATTCCACATTCTGGGCAATATGCATTGACTCTAATGATTTCATCATGAGGACAGTCTCTCAACCAATGGTCTCCACCACACTTGTAGCAGGGTCCCTTGGGTTGTTGAGGTGCTCCTTGAGCTCCTCTTTGTTGGTAAGCATGTTTCTGTCCGCCCATGCCTCCATTGGCTATGAACAACAATGTTCGTTCATCTAAGCTATATCTTCCTTCTCTTGCTGCCTGTGCAGCAGTTGGTGGTCCTGTATTTCCTATCATACTCCATGGTTCTGGTGTCGAGGTTTCTTCCGGTGGATAATAGACAGGGTTTGCCGCATATCCATTGGGATCTTCATAATATGCATGCATAGGCACCAAAGCCTTATCCTCTGATTCAGTTACTGTTGGTGTGTATCTTATACCAACTGGTCGTAACCCTGGTAGGGGTGGTTGTTGCCCCAACACCGATTGTGGTCTTTCTACACCTACAGGTCATGGTAGGTTGCCTGCTTGATATCTAGGCATCGGTGGAACTTGAGGGGAAGCTACCGGAGCTTGGGGAGCGTAAGGTCTCTCTCTCACATATCCCTTGTTATAATAACATTCCTCGGTCCCATGGTTTGTCCATTTTTGTTCAATAGCACACCACTTGGGCTGTTTAGCCCGGGGTTTGGCGTACAAGTTAATCTTTTTAGCACTTCATCTACAAGCTGCTCCTGGTTTACCGCTACTTCTTCTTTTGGTGCTGTCTTAGAAGACTTGCTTTCACTTTGTTGTGAAGACAAATCATCATCAAGGTCCTTGAACTCTCCCTCTTTGTAGACCGCACAATTGTCCACAAGGTAAAAAGCTTCCTTGGTCAACTCATTCAACGTAGTGCTCCTCTTCATATGTAAGTCTTTCTGGAGATCTGCATTCCTTAGTCCTTGGATGAATATCAGCATAAGTCTGGACTGAGTTGGCAGTTCTTCAACATGACAGAACTTAGCATATCTTTTTAGTCTTAGGGCTGCCTTTCGTACAGATTCTCCATCTTTCTGTTTGAATTTATGGATCTGTGAGACGATATTATGAGCTATTCCCCTTTGTGAGAATTCCTCGATAAACTCGTCAAACACTTCCTCCATAGACTCAAAGTCTCTACGCTCTACAGAGTTAAACCAAGTGGCAGCATCATCCTCTAGGGTTAGTCCAAACCCTGCAAATTGGGTAGGAAAATCTAACACCTCTTCGGCTCTAATTACACGCATAAAGCTACATGATCTCTTGGGTCTCTGCTTCCTGTGTATTTCTTGTTTACCCATTTTTGCACTTGAGAAGGTCTAATTCTTCGATGGTCTACAAACCTCATCATTGGATCTCCCCGTCTTAATCGATATACCTCCTCAGGCCTTCTGTAATAGGCTGGTTCCTCTCCCAATGGTGTTCCTAAGCCATAATTTCGAAAGGTTCTCGCTGGAGGTGGTTCTTCTCTTCGAATTCGTTCTATGGGTGGTCCTCCATGCTCTGTTGACCCTTGAGTCTTTCGCTTACTCTCTACCTGATACCTTGAATAGAGTGGTGATTCTTGCAAATCCCTTAGCCCTCGTGCGGCTTGATAACCATCTCGGTTTTGGTCTTGTTCCAATCTTGCACTCTGTCGAAGCCATGCGTGCAATGATGGCTGGTTTGCTGGTTGGTCTTGGTTGTTGAATGCTTGCGGTCGGGTGGAATGTGAGGTAGCGTCATACTCATCTGAAAAAGGATTCGTTGACTTGCTTGGGGTGTAGGTGGCTCTTGGCACTTCCTCAGGGGCATATGCTGATGCTCCTGGACCTGTTGCTCTTTCTACCTCCTCTGGGATAATACGCTGGTATTCTCGTCCATATCTATCAACAAAAACTATACCCTTCCCCGTAGCAGTTTCATAAGAGAATAAGTAAAGAACCTTGTCTTTGCTTAATTCGTTTACGTATGGGTCTTTGCTGCAAAAGTAAGAGACTATACCCTCACTCTCATGTTTGTAGATTCACACGTTCTCGTTATAAGTTGGAACCCTGGTTGTTTTCTTATCATACATAAAAATAGCTCCGGGCCGATCAATGTTTGGTGGCGGTTCTTGAGTTTCTGAAACCATTTTCCCTTTCGCCACGTTATCTCCATATTTGTTGTAATCTTCAGGGTTACTAACTATTAGATAGTGTTTCCCCTTTTCGTCTCAGAATCTATCTCCATCATCATATACTTGGATTATCTCCAATCTCTGAGCTGGTCTCTCTTCGATACAAGTGCACTTGCGTCCTCGATAGTCAGAATAGACTAGGGCTCCCCTCGAGTTGGTTCCCTCTAAGAAGATCACACTGAGCTTGGAATCATTGAAATGATTTTGGGAGGTGCTTCCTCCTCGCATAGGTCCATCATAGGTGAAACCTCCTGGCTGTTGACTACGCATCATGAAGAAAGATTTGTCTGACGAAGTGTCAGTATCACTACCTTCCTCAATAATCGGTGCTAGCGGATCTAGCCTTGCCTGAGTTACACTCTCTTCGGTGGACATTAAGCTACCTTGGTCACCTGCCACCTTATGGTCTCTAACAATGTATCTTCCTGATCTTAAATTCATCAAACTTATCAATGCAATTTATCACAAATCCAACCACTCACCTGGCAAAGGGTCAGTTTCTGCACAACTTCTTGCTTTGTTGCTGAATATACCTGTACACAAGCGTTTTAATTTTGGCAATTGAATCAAGCATTTATCTGCTAGAGGTTATCTTAGTAATGATTGGTATAACTGGAGAATTAATCTCAACCACTACCGTATTCTATACATTGCTGATGTTCTAGATTAGGTCTACTAATCTGAAACTCTACTACCCTCAGGTGTTGGTCAATTTACGCGAAAAAGTCTGAATTCAGTCTTTGCTTTGTCAAATGGGCAAACAAGGTCCAAATTCACTTCTGAAAGAAGTTCTGGAACCCTTAAGCCAAATAGAAACTCATTGTCTATGCCAGGTCAAATTTTCTTTGCAATATACATCAATAGACATCCTACGCGTAGGATGTCTCCTGCTGTGTTTTGCCTGGATTTTTGCACTATGGTTTCCCCTTGTTGTGCTGAGCCTACAGCTATTTTTACTTTTTGATTTGGACACCTATTAGCTGGTCAATGAATCAGAAATCTATTCCGACAGCCTGTTGATGATCTTGATCAGTCTAATCAACTCCAATTTGGACCAAAATTGACTAGGAGACTTTTGCCTTAGGCTATATAACACCTTACTATGCTCAAAGTCAAAGTCTGGCTTCAATTTCTTGCTTAAGACATCCTACGCGTAGGATGTCTTTTTCATCAGAATGGCTTCAAACTCAAAGCACAGGCTCCCCTTGAGTTGCTCATCACTTTGGTATACTCAAAATTTAGTCCAAAATCACTTAGAAGACATCCTACGCGTAGGATATCTTTTTGGCCTGTTTGACCCCAGACTTGTCCCACAGCTTCCCCTTGATGTCACTAACCCAGTGGTATGCTTAGATTTTGGTTTGGATGTCAAAAGTCCCAAATTTTAGCTGCTCTTGCCTTTTTTTAGTCAAAAGTGCTAAAGTCCGCTTTGAACCCAATTTTCTCACCCAAATGAGGTGAAACCCCTTTCAGTCACTCAATATATCATGCAAGACATGCTCATGCAACCATCTTATGGTTTTGGTCTCAAAATAATGTTTTGGCACTATTTGGCTAGGATGTTTGGCAATTTCAGTCTATCTGGCCTTATCCTGTCAAGATATGGCCAAATTTCCTCTTTCCAGTTGAAATTAGGGTAAACCCTACCTTCTGAACACACTGGTCAACTCAAAATCCCAAAATTCCTCCCAGATTAGCATGTAGACATCCTACGCGTAGGATGTCTCCTGGCTTAAAATTAATTTTTAAATTTTTTTTTTTGACAGAAATGCTTCTGATGCTCTGTAGATCTATCAGAAAAACTCACAGTAACTTTTGGACTTCAATTAGGCTTTCAAACACACTTTTGCATCTTTTTGCATCATTTACAAACTTGTGATGACTTTACCAAGCAAGTGTACATGCATGAAATGCTCTAGATCCTGAATCATGATGTCCTACTTACTCTACTCCTACTTATCAGGTGAAATGGTGTTAATGGTGTTTTTGGTTGCTTTTTGGCCTCTCCGGACTCTCAAGCTCTCCTCTCAGCGCTTCTACCACTCCAACTCCTACTCTAGAACTCGACTACTACCTAAAACTACCTTCGTCTACCTAATCTTCCTAAGTCGAAGGATCTAGGCCAGGCACACGCTTCCTAGACTCCCTCTAAGACCTAGAGAGTCCTCCACCCTCTGATCCTATCTAAATGTAAAACAAGACTCTTGGCAAGCCAAAAATCCCAATCCTCAAGGATTAGTCTCGGTCACCTACCTAAGGTTTTCGTCCCTGGCAGCGGCACCAATGTTGGACGGATACGCCGCGACGAACGTCAGCACAGCGAGAACTCACCTAACATGTAATGTCAGCTAAGGACGAAGCTCGACCCGCAGGCACGTGGAAGCAAGCATAAGGTGTCAACCTACACTCGACTGACTCCTAACTAATTCCTACAGAGGTCTCTACCAATTGTCTAAGTCACAGCCTTCAAGAGTGCATAAGAGGAAACTTCCTACAACGCTTTCTAGAGTCGAACACCCATCAAACAATCTCGAAACACCATAGAACTTGAAGGAGACCCTACTAATACCAATAGGTCGCTCTCCCTAAGGTCGAAGAACCAAAATCCCAACCCAAAACACATGGTGCAGAAACACGTAGGATGTCTGGCCGAGATCTGCAGGTCTTTGTTTTCGAAATCTAAAGTGCCTAATGTGTAGTTCTACTCAATGTGAATGCGTGGATATGCTGCAATGCAAAATCGGACAACGTATGTTCACCCAAACACCCGGTGAAGCTCGTAGAAGGAGCTCACAAAACCGGACCGTATGCGCGTAATGTAGATATCGACGCGTAGCTTTCGTCGGGGGTTACACGCTGCACTTCTCTGCACTCGATTCCGACCACTGGAGCACACGTAGCGTCAAGATGAAGCTCACTCTCTCTCTCTCTCTCTCTCTCTCTCTCTCTCTCTCTCTCTCTCTCTCTCTCTCTCTCTCTCTCTCTCTCTCTCTCTCTCTCTCTCGTACACAGTACGCTCACTCACAGACTTCAAAACTTGTTTTTAAAATGACAAAAGGTCCTTCATTAAGATCAAAAAGTGGTATATATACCTTACAATTTCTCAAACCCTAAAGTTCCAAAATCAACCATCTACTCAATCTAACTATCAAAACTGGGATACAATCTGGAAACTTCTGTAAGTCCCAATAATTACAAGGTAAAAAATCAGGTTTTCCTTAATGAATGAATAATTACAAAAAGAATAATCTTCCGAATAGTTAGATGTCGTGGGGTGTGTCCAGCTTCTAACAATTCCTTATATTTTCATTTTGTTCCCTTTGATAGTTTGACATCTCTTTAGCTAAGAGTTTAGCTCTTAAAAGAGCATCTTGTAAATTT
Organism: Adiantum capillus-veneris; assembly: GCF_014529385.1. Taxonomy (NCBI): domain Eukaryota; kingdom Viridiplantae; phylum Streptophyta; class Polypodiopsida; order Polypodiales; family Pteridaceae; genus Adiantum; species Adiantum capillus-veneris. The sequence goes on from NC_140938.1 coordinate 29,934,599, forward strand.
ACAGGCCTCATGGATTCTAGACAAGTATTTAAGAGAGCATTTAGCCCTTGGCGGGATTGGGCTACTTGTTGATCTGCAATCATTGGTGGAGCATGGCGCCTAAGAGTTACAAATTTTGAGTAGTATTCTTCCACCTCAAGATGTAACTGACATAAGTTGAAGAACTCGTTCATTTCAAGGGATTTGTGTGCAGGTGGAATATAACATCCTTTAACAGGAGACTTAATGTCTTTCCAAGTTTGAGTGTTTTGAGTTACTCGGTTATCTTTGCAGTGTTGTTTCCACCAAATCTTGGCATCCCCCGTGAGACGAAACATAGCCAACATTGCTTGGTTATTGAGAGTAGTACTAGAAGCAGCAAAATAATCCTCCATCTTTTCAAGCCACACTTCCGCATTGCACTCAACTTGAGTTCATTCCCCCTTGAAAGAGGGAAGTTTAGCTTGCTTGAGAAGTAGCTTGTACTCTTGAAGAGATGTGTACATCGCACTCTGTGCAATATAAATTTAGTGAAACTTTATTTGATACAGTAACTTTAATCTCCTTTAAGACAAGACTTGATCAAACAATAGTACATGCAAAAGTCAATCTCGATCCAAACTTTATTCATATACACATTATTTGCTACCAAGGTTGGTAGTCTTTGAGTACAAGGTTTTGAAATATTCCTATATTTTGAGTTTAGTGATTACAAAAGAATGGGCTAAAGGATAAGCTAGGAGATACACACATGGGTCGAATCCTACCACCATGGATAACTTTGGTAACTTGGTCATAGACCCATTAACACTCTTTTAGATGAAATGGGGAAATCCCACAACTTTGGGAGTGGTTTCAATGCCTATGGATTCCTATTTCCCATTTGATTTGGGAAATTTTCATTTATTTTGGGAATATTATAGATAAGTTTTTTATTGAGGACTTGTGTTACATTAGACAAAGAAATAGATTCTCAAGAGAATGGTGGTGTTGAGAAACACCTTTTTTTGTCCCATCTAAAATTTTATTTTCGTGTTGGTGCTTGTTAATACTTTATAAAATCATACATAGACACGGATAACAAGAAAAAAACATATGAAAATAAAATGCTATTTAGTTTCTCCTATTAAGCTAGCTTGTGCTTTCTCCATAACTTTGAATGGGACTTTAATTGCTTCTGCAAGTCTTCCACCCCTTGGAGTCCATGACCACACAACTACATCAACACACTCCCAATGCTTTGGGTCAGCAAGATTGCAGCACCAATTCTTTTTTCAACAATACTCATATTGTTCTTGGATTGTGGGATTTTTTTTAAATCTTTTGGTGCCCAGTATTGAATGAAAACTTTCTTGTAGTTAGAAGATGAGTTGTCTACATCAACATCTGACTTTGCAGCTCCTAGCCATATCGAATATTTTGGATCTGCGAGTCTCACAAGAATAAAGTCCCCTTTCCTTACATCAATTTGAGGCGTAAAAGCTTCCTATGGCCTTGCACTTTGAGGACCAACATAGTGATCATTCAACTCTTCATATCCTTGAAACGCATCTGTGTCTTCCTCCATCTGTTGCATTTGATGACTCCCTGTAGTCTTTGGCTAAAATGATGTAGATTCACCAATTTGTTTACTGGTTGGTTGCTCAAGCTCACTAATTATGTTTTGCCAATAAATAATAATTGGCTCCATATATTTTGTAGAATTGTGGCCCTTTCCCTTTAGTAGAGTCCATCTTTTCCAGAACTCAAGGTATGTCTTAATCCCTTGAATAACAAGCAGAATATCCCTCACATAGTCTGCTATAGGAACCACATCTAGACAACCTACTCCCAATTTTAGTTTCCCTTGATCATCTTTTTTCCACAACTCAATTCCCGACTCCCTCGACATCCAATTAGATAATTTGGGGTGAATTTTGTACTGAATTCCTGGGATTTCACCTTGCATAAAGAAAAAAAATTGAAGTGGCTTAGAGTGTCCAACACGAGCATACTGTCAAGCTGAATGAGATTGGGTTCTTTCTGAATTTAGATCTGGCAATAGCCCTATCATGACAGCAACAGAATTGCAGCTAGGGGCATGGATGCGAAGGACATAAAGTTCGTCATCAATTATGATTTTCATGGATAATAGTTCTTGTTATGGTTTGACAAAAGTACAAGCAGTGGAGCACAAAACAGCAAAATGACAACAAAGGTCGCACCGACATTGACGCGCGGGTCAACAACACAACATGGCTCAACAAATACTCCCCACTCACTCATCACATTGGATATTCAACAACACCATCGCACTAGCCTCGGAAAGAGCTACACGATAATGCCAAGCATTCCTCGCGGAATGGAGCGAACGCGCTCAATCACAAACTATTTGCAGCTGTAAGTATATCAAATGATATGAGTTTTCTGTGTGCAAGTAGTCATTAGAATTGTGGTGACATAAGCTACACATATGTACTCATAGATTTCAATTTTGGACACTTAAAATTTTTGGCTCTGTCTTCATACATGTTTTTTTGCAAATGGGTCTAGAGTGAGGGTTCTGAGTGTAGAGGCTTTGGGACAGATGTATCCTAGTGAGGAGATGGTGTTCCTTAAGTTTCATATGATTGTGGCATGGTTTGATGAGTTTCCTTCCACTTGTGTGTATGTGGATAGAAAGGAACCATACACCAAAGGGGGAAATAGAATACTACCAAAAGCATCCAGTTAGTACCAAAAGCTAGCAGCAGGCAGTCCTCAAGGCATCTACCAAATAGTACCAAAAACTACCAAAACTACCAGTCATCAAAGACAAAAGACAACCATGAACTACTAAAAATTGAACCAATTGAGAACTATGAGTTACCAATTAGTACCAAAAGATTTCAGCTACTACCAAAAGCATTATAAATACACCCAAGACAAAAATTAATTATTCAAACATAACCAAAACTACCAAAACGACCTTGTTAGATCCACACTATAAACTACCAAAGTGTAACCAAAAGCTGACTGTAAGGGTTTAGTGGTACTAGCAACACATTTAAAACTATTAAAACAACAAAATCATCAGACTAAATAAACTTCTAATAACAACATGATAGAAGAAACCAAAACAAGAAAGTAGAGCTAGAAAGACCCAAAAACGCTGAACAAGGACTACCAAAATAGCATAGACAAAATTCAAAAAACTACTTGAAGCTACCAATCTACCTAAAATATGCAACTACCATACAGAATCAAGAGGACCTGACACTGACAAAACTACCAAAGCGGGATTTACAGGTACCAAAAAATACCAAGAGCTTTCACAAATATGACAAACTACCAAAGGATTTCAAAACTGCTAGACTTGCCAAAATCTACGAATACTGAAAAAATTAATTGAAGTACCAAAAATTGCCATAAACCACCAAATTTATTAGAAATACCAAGGTAGCAACAAATATAAGTTATCAGAAAGCTGTCAAAAATACCAAGACCACTTTCTCAAGGCACAGATGTCAAGATTACTTATTGCAAATCAACTCCCTTCTCAAGATTCTTCATGTCCTCATTGTTTCCAATTCGGTGAAGCATGCGTTGACTGGATCCTTGATCAGCCTCCACCTCTTTGATGTCCTTATCATTCCAAGGGTTTTCCTACTTTAGTTTTGCAAGCGACATTTCATAGTACTCTATGTCATCTTTTATACACTTTGAAACAACATTGAAACCCTCCACTCTCAACAAAGTTTCGTTGTTTTGTTGTAGAGATGATTTAAACTCTTTCAACTTATCAGATGCGGCTTCACATGTCTAAGGCAATCTCTCAACAATTCTTTGTAGGTTTGTAACATAGCCATGTGTCTCTACATGATGCTATGGGGGTTCTACTTCTATACAAAGATTACCACCACTTTGCATAAGACGAGGCTTCTTAATAGATGACATGTGGCCTTTATGGGAGGTACAATTTGCCCTTTGCTAAGTTTTGATCTTTCGCTCCAACCCTCCTGGGTGGCTGGCACACATACTGAGTACACTCTCTCCAAAACTTGCCCATGCAACCTTATGGCTCACATAGTCCTTTGCTGCCACATGGCAATTCTCAAAAGCAAAGCAGCATGCAAACTTTGCAATGATCTCCTTACTAGATGAAGGGGCTTGGTATACCTTATGGAATAGGAACCTACAATCTTCAACTAGTAGGCTTGGTTGCACATGATTCAAGTAAATCTTTGCATTATTCTTGTAATGTTTCTTGAAAACAGTCATCCATTGGTCATTAGGGAGGTCTTCTTTCGTAAGATCCTTTGGAAGCACACCCTCAATGCTCAAACCATACTCCTTATGCAGCTCTTTGGTTGTATAGCAAAACTTGGTGAGAAGAGGGTATTTCTCCATTTTGTTTTTACCTGCAATATGGAAATACGTTTTAGTAATGCAAAACTTGACACAAAGATTCTAAACTTCTCTTTAGCACATGGATGACCTTGCCATTGAAGAATTTAAAATTGTGCAATACCAAAATTGTAAAGTACCAAATTTGGTACTGTAAAGTGTCAAATTTGGTACTATAAAGTGCCTCGGTTTATATGTTAACCTTCACTACCCTCCAGAGCTTTAAATTTGCATTCGGCTCATAGCACATATACTTACATGCATGCAATGCAAAATGATGCAGAGCTCTTAAGATACCATACACACACTTGCATGCATGCAATTTAATAAGAAAAAAGATTGGGCTCAAAACCTCAAAATCTTTGAATGACAATAGCTATCTTTCATGAAAGAAAGAACGTGTGACACAAAACAATAGTGTACATGTGCAAAGGAGGAACACCAATCTCTGGATTTTGTAGATGATCAAGTCTCATCCTTGCCAAAAAGCGCTCTAGACTTAGCTGATTTCTCCACAGAGAAGTCCCCCTTGCTAGCTCTCATGTTCGCGGTGTTGATGCTAAGACGAGATTTTGTACTTGTGATAGGGGACCTTGCATCCATGGTCCTAGGCTTCCTCCCCATGTGTGGTGAAGCCTTGGAAGAAGATTTCCTTGCAGGCATCCTCATAGTCGCGATGGTGCACAGTCAGAGACCTCGCTAGTTGCACATTAGAATGAAGAATGTGCTACCTGTGAGAGAGGTGCAAAGCCTTTTCTCAAAAAGACTTGACAAATGTGGTCTATGAGAGAGGTACAGACCAATTAGAGGTGCAGAGCTGGTGCGAGGTGCAGGGTGCAATAATTGAAGCGAGACAGAGAGTGGCAATGGTCACGTCACACAAGTGCAAATGTGCAACTCCCATCCATAATTGCATCCATGCTTTCTTTGAAAAGAGTGGTGTTTCAATTTTGAATACATTTGTACTTTCAAATTCCTACTATCTCAAAAAGAAATTATTAATACTTTCCCTCTTGCAACTTAAATTTTAGAGGACAAAAAAGGTTCCCTCCAAAACAACCTCGAAATATGCAAAGTACCAACTAGGTAAGAACAAAAAGGTCATTTTTTTGTACCACCAATGCATGCTTTTAGCCCATAGCATTTTTTCTAAGTGTCATGCCAAGATTTTTGCCCTCCATTTGGCCCAAATGCAAGTAGTTCTGCTATCAAAAGCAAGCCTCATTCATCCGATTGAACACTGTCAATATTGAAACCCTATCCTCCACCATGGATAAATTGAGGGAAAGACTTATTAAGGTCGAAAAACCATCTGAAGTGGTAGTGTACTCTCAAAAATGGTTTAGAAGGGGCCTCCACAGGAGGGGAAATTGTTTTTGAGTTACCTCCTCTCTTTAAATAACTTTACCTAGCATTCCCCCCTCCTTCCTTGTGTGTGTTCGTGAAAAAATTTCAATCAAATGAATCCATCATGTTTTGTCTTGCAATTACCCTCTTGTGTGGAGGGCCCTCTCTTAATTTCATCTTACTACACCTCAACTCTTCGCCATGAAGAGTGAGAAACTCTCCAAAAAATAAATTTGGAAAGTTGAGCTAGTGCATTCTTCACACAAGTTCAATGATGACTACAATGTTAAAAGAGTCCATGTGATTTTCGTTGGTGGGAAGGCAAGAGAAGAAAGTAACGATTGTAGAGTTTGCGGCTTCTTATTAAAAAGAGTTTCTTCCTTCTAATGAAATGAAAAGGAGAGAAGAGAAGCTGGAAAGCTTAGGATAAATGTAAAATAAAACATCACACAATAACCCAATATTTCTCTTTTTATATCAAGACATAATTCTCAAGCCTCAAGGCCTAGGTGATTCGTGAGAGGTCTTAATCCAGAAATTCAAAAGAGTGTGTTCTAGCTCCTTTGTTTCCAAAGTATTTTTTATACTAATAGGTAAAGGGGGAGGGGATTCCGGCCCCCCTTCCCACGTGGCAACTCCTCAAGAGTCAGGCGAACATGGAGTCGGGCGGGCTCTTTCAAAAAATAGCAACTAAATCGTCGCCAGCCGCCTACTCAAGATGGCGTGCTTGGCGATGCCAGGTCGATCAAAGCGGGAGAGAGAGAGAGAGAGAGAGAGAGAGAGAGAGAGAGAGAGAGAGAGAGAGAGAGAGAGAGAGGGGAGGTCCTGCTCCACACAGAGAGAGAGAGAGAGAGGGGAGGTCCTGCTCCACCTTCATCATCCTCAACAGAGAGAGAGAGAGAGAGGCCCTCATCGCCACGCTGCTGCAACTACTCACCGGCTGCCCACCTTCGTCATCCGAGAGAGAGAGAGAGAGAGAGAGAGAGAGAGAGAGAGAGAGAGAGAGAGAGAGAGAGAGAGAGAGAGAGAGTCTGCCACGCTGCTCCTCATCGTCATCCTCAAGAGAGAGGGAGAGGTCCTCATCGCCACGCCGCTCCTCCACGCTGCTGCAGCTACTCACCGGCTGCCCACCTTCGTTATCCTCAAGAGAGAGAGAGAGAGAGAGAGAGCTCCTCATCGCCACGCTGCTGCAGCTACTCACCGGCTGCTGTGGTGACCTGCGGCTCCTCACCTCACGGATGAAGGCGGCTACTGCACCACCGGTAGCTACTACATCTGTGGTGACGTGCGACACCTCACCTCGCGGACGTCTGGCTCCTCAGCTCACCGGCTACTGCATCAGCGACTCACCTCACGGACTGCGGCTCACACCAGCGACTGCAGGTAGCTCTCTCTCTCTCTCTCTCTCTCTCTCTCTCTCTCTCTCTCTCTCTCTCTCTCTCTCTTTGTTAAAACCCTACCACGTGTCATTCCTGTGTCCCTGTCTCCGGCGTTCTGAGAGAGAGAGAGAGAGAGAGAGAGAGAGAGAGAGAGAGAGAGAGAGAGAGAGAGAGAGAGAGAGAGAGAGAGAGAGAGAGAGAGAGAGAGAGAGAGAGAGAGAGAGCTGCGCTTTGCCGGCGACTACACCCCTGTGGGCATGAAATGAGAGAAATGAAATGAAATGTTATATTGAACGTGTGTGTGTGTGTGTGTGTGTGTTAGAGAGAGAGAGAGAGAGAGAGAGAGAGAGAGAGAGAGAGAGAGAGAGAGAGAGAGAGAGAGAGAGAGAGAGAGAGAGAGAGAGAGAGAGAGAAATGAAATGACTCCAGGTCGGGAGGGTTGATTCCTTTGGAAAAAGGTTAAGGCAAGAGAATCTCATTTTCGAGCCAGTGCAGTGTTCCGGAAAATCATTTTATCAACCAAGAGGAAATTTTAGAAAATTAGGGTTTTACACTGTTTTGTTTATTTTGGGGCGGAATTGCTCCTTTTTCTCTTACCTTCGACACATGTTTGAAATTGAAAGCGGTACGATATTAAGTTGAGACACATGACCAGAGGGTGAACATCCTCAAAATAGAGCCAGGGGCACAACAACAATGCTTGGACGAAGCGGATATCATTTGGCTACCATCGTGCATCTCCTGCTTTATCGTCGACAATGCCATGAATGAAAATAGGAAAAATTACCCTCTAATTTGTGAAAATTTCCATACCACCCCTCAAAGTTCAAAAATCCGCAAAATATTTTGCCCTTCAAATTTTCCAAAATCCCCAAAATACCCGTGGTTACGTGAGTCTAGAGATGCAAAAAAAAAATGTAGCTTTCCATAAGAAGGCTGATCGTCTATCAATACAATATGCTAAAACTAGAATTTGTGTTGGTTATGTAGGCTTTGGAGATGAATTGCTTCATTATTTTAAGACATGATTGCCTTCTTTTTTAATAGATAATTTGTGACAAATTACATGCTAAGCACTAAAAAAACGGATCTTAATTGTCACAAAAGAATAAAGATAAGAAAATCTTGAACAGTCCAATCAAAATAGATACGGTTGGAGCAAGAGATGGAACAAGGGATGATAGAGAACTGTTATTGGGTGCTAATGTTGGAAGAAGGGTTGTATTGCCTTCTTCGTATGTTGGTGGCCCTCGCTATATGCACCAGCTGTACCAGGATGCCATGGCAATTGTACGCAAGAGAGGAAAACCTGATCTCTTCATTACATTCACATGCAATCCTGGATGGAAGGAGATACAGGATGCATAACTTCCTGGACAGACATCCAATGATCGTCCTGATCTTACTGCCCGTGTTTTCTACCATAAGTTCAAGGATTTGATGGGCTTGCTGATTAAGAGAGCTATTTTTGGTAAGGTCATTGGACACATTTTTGTGATTGAGTTCCAAAAGGAGGCCTTCCTCATGCTCACATTCTATTGATACTTGCATCTGAGCATAAGCCAACAGAGACATTGCATTATGATAAGATTGTGTGTGCGGAGCTTCCTGATAAAGTAATATTTCCACAGTTGTATGATGTTATCAGTCGGTGTAATGTGCATGGCCCGTATGGAAACTTGAATAAGAATGCTCTATGTATGAAAGATGGAAAGTGCAGGTTTAAATATCCTCGAAGCTTTAGTGCATCGACTACTGTGGCTATGGATGGATACCCAACGTACATGAGGAGGGATGATGGAAATTACAATGTTCGTAATAAAGTGCAAATGAGTAATAAATGGATTGTTCCATACAATACATTTTTGTCAATAAGGTACAATGCACATATCAATGTGGAGGTTTGCTCCACTATATCTGCTGTGAAATATCTCTACAAGTATCTGTATAAGGGACATGACAGGGCCACTGTTATTCTACAAGATAGTGAAGGGCTTTTAAATGAAGTTACAAATTATCTTAATGCTCGATATGTATCAGCATCTGAGGCTATCTGGCGTATACTTGGGTTTCACATGCATCAAGAGGAACCTGAAATACCACGGCTCCAAGTTCACTTGCCTCATCAAAATCAAGTCATCTTCATCGAGACAGAGCGACTGTACAGAGTGTGGTGGAGGGAGAGGTCAGCAAAAAGACAACGCTCACTGAGTGGTTTGTTGCAAATCAACAATATCCAGAGGCCAACGATTTGTTGTACATGGACTTCCCAACAAAGTGGGTTTGGAAGCCAGCAAGTAGAACATGGACTCAAAGACGGATTGGTGACATGATTGGAAGAATGTACCACATTGTTCCCAATGCTGGATATTTGTACTATTTGCGTATGCTACTCAACATGTGCAAAGGATGTAAGTCTTTTGAGGATATTAGAACCTTCAATGGATGAGTATATGACACATTTAAAGAAACATGTAATTCATGAGGATTACTGCAAGTTGATGATGAATGGTTTCTTTGTTTGGAAGAAGCTTCTTTTCAACAAACATGGCAACAATTGCGCCTACTGTATGTAGTCATTTTGGTTTTTTGGCATCCAATACATCCTGGTGCATTGCGGAATCGATTCTGTAAGGAGCTTTCTGAGGACCATGTATATCGTATGAGGGTTCGCACAAATGATGTGAACACATGGCACAAAACCAAGCTTTGTCAAACTTAGAGACAATGCTTCAACACTATGGAAAGAGGCTCTTGGATTATTCTGGAATGCCCTAGGTGGATCACACATTGCAAATTATGAGTGAGCATGGAGTGCTTGCTCAAGAGTCATGTATAACAGAGAGGAACAAAGAGTATTGTCTGCTCGAATGGAATCATCTTTCAATGTTGGACAAAGGGAAGCTTACAATCGGGTTTTACAAGCAGCTGGCATGAGCAGAGGGATTGTTTTTTTCTTGGATGGGCCAGGTGGAACGGGAAAGACTTATCTCTACAATGAATTGCTCTCTCGGATATGCGGAGAGCCCAAAGTTGCTTTGGCATGTGCATCGTTCAGGATTGCAGCACAACTTCTCGACAACAGAAGGATTGCACACTCTAGATTCAAGATCCCTATTGATATAACTTCTGAGTCCACATGTAACATTAAAGGAAACAGCAAGCTTGTTGAGCTGTTGCGAATGAGTTCACTAATCATATGGGATGAAGCCCCCATGGCTCATAGACACGCTTTTGAGGCTCTTGATAAGACACTAAGAGATGTCATGAAAAATGACATGTTGTTTGGTGGAAAGGTTCTCCTCCTTGGTGGTGATTTTAGACAGATATTACTTGTTGTGCATAAAGGGGGAAGAGAAGACATTGTTAATGCATCTTTGTGCCACTCATACATTTGGCAACGTACAGAAATCATGCATCTAACACAGAATATGCAAGTGGTCAATTGTTTAAGTAATGTTATTGAAAGAGAGTTTGTGCAATGGACACTTGATATTGGTAATGGCGATATTTGTGATGGGGACATACTTGATAATGTGGCCTTTCCGGCCTGCATGATGCTACCACAAAATAAGTTGCAAGCATTGGTTGCTTGCATATATAGAGACCTTGAAACACAGACTTGCCATGCAATCTTTTTCAAGGATAGAGCAATTTTGGCTCCACGGAACAAGGAGGTGGATGCTATAAACAATTTGGGCTTGCAGCAATTTCCTGGTACTTATCAGGAATATGTCAGTGCGGACTTAGTGTGTGAATCAAATTGTGATAGCATTTTATTCACAAGTGAGTTTGTAAATAGTTTAGATCTTGGGGGAGGTTTTCCACCGCATATTTTACAATTGAAACAGAATGCTCCAGTTATGTTGCTTCGCAATTTGGATCCAAGAAGTGGTCTTTGTAACTGGACATGCTTGATTTGTAAGCAATTCCACAGCAAAGTGATTGAAGCAGAAATCATTACAGGGTCACATGCAAGAAATGCAGTGTTCATTCCAAGGATTGATTTTCTCATGGGATCTAGAGAAGGTCTCCCTTTTGATTTGAGACGCCGCCAATTTCCCCTACGTTGTGCTTTTGGGATGACAATCAACAAGGCGCAAGGCCAAACATTGGGAGTTCTTGGATTGTATCTCCCAACACCTATTTTCACCCATGGTCAACTGTATGTGGCAATGTCTCGCGTGAGATCCTCTTCTGCCATCAAGGTTGTGGTTGGTGATAGTCACTTAACAAGCATTAGTAGACATGGAGATCAAAGAACATACACTTCTAATATTGTCTACAAAGAGGTGTTGCAATTGACCTGCCCCCTGCCACCCCCTTGCCATGGGGTTTAACGTGGTTGGATATGTTTCATCCAATAAAAAAGCACGGTGACTCTCGCAACTATTTCTTTGTCATTTATAAGCTTAGTATCTTCTTATGAAACATGGTGTAGCCTCAAGCAAGGTATATTCGCTGAAACAATTGACTAAGATTTATTAGTGTTGAGAGATTTATGATTCATGTGCTTTTTGATGAATTTCTAATCCTTTATGTATATGTATATGTATGAATGAAGATGGATCCTAACGCCTCTGTGACTTACACACTAGGGAGACGACCTCGACACGTCCGAGGTAAAATATTGTATATGTGTGTTTGTGACATTTCGATACTTTAAAGAATTTAAATCTCACAGTCAACGATTATGTATTAGATCCACCATTATGGAGGGGTCCAATCACAGCCATGCAGGTGATTCATCTACTCAAGGACTTGGATGTAGCAAGGTAACAATGTTGATGTTGATATAGTAAAGTAATAGCTTTTGTGTATCAAAATATCTATCTATATTAATAGCTTTTTGTTTGGCTATAGATCACAATATTACCCAGAATTCTTGATGGTGGGTATATATCATGCTTCATATGATCCGAGCTTACTATGCTACATTCAAGTTGCTATTCAGAGAGGATTCAGAGCACGTGTCACCATTGCAGAGTTAGGCAGAACTCGTCCAATTAATGCTATGTTTGCTCAGAATCTTAGTCTTTGGTTCCTACGTGTTTTTGTGTTAGGATCTCTTCCTCCAGTGATTGGTAGATGTGTTTTACATCGTGGGCCATGGGTGGTTCGATACCGCAACAAGGCATGTCGTAGGCTACGCTTTTGAGCGTATAAATCTTAAGTCTCTACGCATGTTATATTTTTTGACATGGGAAATATCACTTACTCTGTATATGTTAGTGCAAAGTTAGTTTGAAAATATGTTGTGATGACTCTTGTTTAAGTTGCTGCATAAAGGTTTTCATGTTGTCCATCTTATAAATTTCAAACACATACAGTACCGCTCTCTCTCTCTCTCTCTCTCTCTCTCTCTCTCTCTCTCTCTCTCTCTTATCAAGCATGAGAGAGAGAGAGAGAGAGAGAGAGAGAGAGAGAGAGAGCTATGTCTCTCTCTCTAGCTAGAGAAAGAGAGAGAGAGCCCAATACATGGACAACAAAGAGAGAGAGAGAGAGAGAGAGAGAGAGAGAGAGAGAGAGAGAGAGAGAGAGAGAGAGAGAGAGAGAGAGAGAGAGAGAGAGATCCACCCAATATGTATACAAAGGAAAATTCTTGAAAAACACCAAGGTTTAGTGTAATCCCACCTACAAAATTTGAGATTTACCTCTACATTTTAAATTTGAAGGAGGACTGATGAAAGAGTGCCCTATAGCCCTGATGACTGCGAGAGAGAGAGAGAGAGAGAGAGAGAGAGAGAGAGAGAGAGAGAGAGAGAGAGGGGGGGGGGGGGGGGGGGGGGGGGGCACCAGAAGAGGGCGGCTATACTAGATTTCAACTCCTTCGGTGGTGTACACAGAGAGAGAGAGAGAGAGAGAGAGAGAGAGAGAGAGAGAGAGAGAGAGAGAGAGACAGTGAGTAAATGTTCACCTGTTTTTATAAAATTTTTCAAGAGCAAAGAGCTTGAGGGTAATAGAGGCCATGCCGCCTTCGGCGGCAGCGCCGTTTTACTAGTTTTAATAATATTGGAATGAATATTTATCATAAACTAATAAAACAACTTGAATGTTTTCACAATGTGATAGTAATTAGAAAGCAGAAAACAAAGTGGTGTGAGTATAGTGTGGAAAGTGGGAGAATGATGCTCGAGGAAATTACTTATCAAAACCTCCTCATATCACCTGCATTCAAGAAGTTATTTTAAATATCGTTGTGGCCCAACGGGTTGGTTGTGTGAAGCATGGATCGTGGGTCTTCATAGGTGCGATGGTGGACCCGATCCTGAGGGGGTGGATAGGGGGGTGTTGGGCCAAATTCAACTTGGCAGGCAAAAGGAAGGGTGCAACACAGGACTTCCTGAGAGTTCACCCATCCCATTGTTGTTCTGGCCCAACCATGCTTAACTACAAAGTTCTCATGGAATCCGGTGTATTGGTGGGACCGATCACCGAAAGCTCGCAATCAGCAGTACTGTAAGACTCGGCTAGGGGTGCTTCCCCAGTGCCTTGAGCATCGCAGATTGAAGTTGCAATTATTGTCTAACCACTCCTTTGCGTTAATAATCGCTTTTGGGTATGCTTCCATCACGATTATTAGCTTTAGTAAGTGCATTTTGAGCCTACTTAATAATCGAATGTGCATATAGCTTAGTTGAGCCTCTACTTATCCCGCTAGGCTCTTCACCACCACCTAGTGGGGAGTGTAAGCGAATATTATCCTTTATTAAGATCTCCCTTTTGGAAGGGGAGTTTATTGCTCTCTCTTTTTGTGTGTCACTTGGTAACAGAACCCGATGCGTTAGTCGTAGGCGAAGATATTGTAAAATTTTCACAAATGTTAGCGGCAGGTAAATTATCCGAAATGGAGGTTAGCAGTGCCAATGGATGAAGGCAACGGCTTGGTTTTGAAACCGTTACATGATGCGGAAATGTCGAGCCCCAATTCGTCGAAGGCTTCAACCATGAAAAAGGAAAAAATTGTATTGATTGGAAAAGCGCCTTCTGAGGAACCAAGAGAGAAAATGGGCTAGCCAAGGGTTCAAATTTGAGGTTAAAACCCTCAAAGACGGGGCTCCTCAGGGTCCCATATGTACGAACGTAAATAAGGTGTCAAGTCCATCTACAAGTCGCAGGCCAGGCACCTCGTTTGCTAGCATACTCAAGGGGCCTAACACCAAGGATTGTGGAAAAGGCTCAGCAGAAGGGTTGTGGAGTGAAGGAGATATTGAAAAACTGCAGAATACAAGAGCTAGACTTCAGCAAGAGCTTAAGGAAGTCAACAAAATGATTGAATCCGGCCCTAGCAACAACAAAAGAACTAGCTCCCAAACAGATTACAGTGGGTTGGTGGAAGACGGGTTGGCAGATAGGGTCTTTTTCGCTTTAAAAAAGTCTTTGCCCCAGCAGGTGGAGGTTGCCGAGGCTATTACTGTAGCGATACCACCAGCAATTATCAAAAAACAGTTAGCCAGGAAAGCTAAGCTAACGCTTGTATTTGGGTTCATTGGAAGAATCCTGAACAGGTTTGAGATGATTCAATGGCTTCAAGGCCCTCAGATTCTGGGTCATGGAGGAGCAGTTGAAAGTACTTTTTACCTAGCTAAAGTATTCTATTCAATGAGATTCAAAAAGGCCTCCGATGTGGAAAATATCCTTGACAAAGGGCCCCTAGTCTTTAATAGGACTACGGTTTGTATGGTGCCTTGGGAGCCAGTGTTCGACTCAGCTGAATCTTTACAAGGGTTTCATCCGGTCTGGGTTGAGCTTGTGGGTCTACCTAGCTGGCTGTGGGAAAATCTCAAGATGCTTGCTAGCCAATTGGGCACTCCCTTATTTATACCTAGCAAGAGAGAGTTTGGCAGAACCTCAAACAAGGTTTGTTTAGGCTGGGATGTGTCTAAAACGCCACCTAAGAGCATGGTTATCAATGTCGGAGCAAGGCTAGTTACTATTCCGCTAAACTTTGGAACATACTTTGGGGCATTTTTTGAATGCAACAACTTTGGACACTTTGCCAAGGACAGCCCCTTGAAGTCTAATGATACTGCAGCTCCGGCAGCACAGGCCCCCAGTAAAATGGATTCCCCAATAGAAGGGCTAGAGAAGCAATGAGGCAGTAACGAAGGGGTAAATGCAGAGAAGGATAAAGGAGGTATGGTATGTGACAAAATGGATATTAAGATGCAGGACAATATTGTGGAGGAATTGATTCCCATACACACTTCTGAAAGTGCAGGCAATAATAATAGGATCAGTACTCCCGCTGCTATCCCCAATTTTATGACAGTGACAACGGTGACGGCTATCCAAGTCCTTGGTCTAAAAAGAGCCAAAAGAGTGAAGGTAGTGGCAAGAGACTCCAAAGTGCTTCAAGTCGTGAGAACACTTGAGGTGAAAGGATCTAATTCATCATCCACCACTTTGAAAGGAGGGGGGTTCACTGTCCCACTGCTTGGATGTTGAAGAATTTGTTCCTCTATCCCAATGAACTCCGCATTAATGATGGAGTCTCTCACTATCCAATCTTGGAACGTAAAGGGGTTGAAAACACGTAAGAAGAGTACCCTTTTCTGGGAGGAAGTAAAAAAGGAGAAGACAGTCAACTACTGGGCCATCCAAGAACACCACTTAGATGCCCATAGCAAGAGAAAGCATGTGCTAGGAAAGAAACTGGTATTCTATGGAGAAGGAAGTAACGGTTTTAGTGGCGTCCTTAGCATTGCGAACAGAGAATTGGAGCCGAAGTTGGTTCTTAACCACCCATCCGACAAAATCTTGGGGATTAGAATCAGATGGGAAGGGCCTCCCTTCACCGTTGTGAATGTGTACGGCCCTTGCAATGCAAAACAAAGAGCTAAAGTGTCGATGCATCTTAGAGATACTCCTATTGAAGGTGAGTGGTTGTTGGTTGGTGATTTCAATATGGTAGAAAAGAGCAAGGATAGAACAGGATCCTCCAGTATGTTGGTTGTGGCTCGGAAAGGTCTAAATGGAAAAGTTTGTGCAAAAAGTGGGCGATGATCGACTTATGGGAAGTTGGCCCATGGAATAGCATGCTTGGTTTCACCTCACAAGCCTCTAGTATGCCCTCACTGCCTCAAGGCTGGACAGAGGCTATTGCTCACACCAAGCTAACTGGATACCATCGTCGATGGAGATGAAGGTAGTCCCAACAAAAAGCCTTTCGGATCACATTCCTCTGCACATACATTTTAAGAAGAATAAAGGGGAGGAAGAGACCCCAAGAGGTGAGAAAAAATTGTTAGTAACAGGGGCACACCTATTCAAAGACCCTCTTTTCAGGAATCTAACCAAGAAAGCAGTGGGTAAGCTCAAAAAATATGTCAACCTCAACAAACACAATGCGTGGGACCTCTTTGCTCGAAGCATCCCAAAAGCAATCAAAACCTCGGGCCCTCGGTTCAAGAAATCTAGGGAGGTACACCGTCTGCATCTTACAGCGGAGGTCTAGCTGCTTACCTCCATAAAAGCCAATGGGCATGCTACTGAGGAGGAGCACAAACGATGGCTCAAAGCCAAATCCAACCTTGCTAATGAGCAGTTAGAAGATATAAAAAAGGTAAGGCTTCTGTCGAGGGAGACTTTCCTTCAACCTGAAGCCTCCAATCAAACACAATTTTTTAGGGTTTAAAAATCAAGAAGAGCCGGGGCCACGTCCGCTCGCTCTATGATGAGAAAGGGATAGTAGTTCATAACCAGGATGAGATGGCTGGTCTGATGTTGATCTATCTTAGTCAAATCATTGGACGGCCAGAGATCCAATCCCAAGAAGTGGAAGAAGCCAGAGGGACCTTACTGCAGAGTGTCAAGAAGGAAATTCCTCACTCATAAGCTAATTTCTTGGAACGGGCATGCTCCGAAGAAGAATGTTCACTAGCATTGCAAGCCCTTGGCAAAGAAAAGTCCCCTGGTTGGGATGGGATGACAGTGGAATTCTATAGAGAATTTTGGGATGATCTCAGGGCCCCAATCACAAGATTGTCCAATAAAGCCATGGTCGAAGGTTCGTTGGAGGTAAGTGTAAAGAGAGGGCTTATCAAACCGGGGGTTTCTAATCACCGAGCAAAAAAAATCGAGCGAAGACAAATCCGAGCAAAGTGATACAATAGCAACAACGGTGAAAGAAAATAATTATGCCATGCACATTACTTTCTCTACCACAAATTTGACACTGAATCGACACAAAATGAGATTTTAGAACCATTTGAAAATTTAATACACGAGACACAAGCAATCTCTTCATACTTGAAACATATACAATTCAACTCCATGTGGCATACCTCCTCTCAAATATTGGCACTAGATTTTGCAAAAAATTCAACACTCCAGGAACATCCTAAAGCTTGAAAAAAATCCACTAAGCAGAAACAAGCCCATTCTCTGTCTCCTCTCAGCTTCATAGTGCAACACCCTTGAGCTTCCCTCCCTTTCCTCTTGCTAGCTTGACACTGGGTGGATGGTGGAGGAAATGAGAGCAACAAGCTGTGGATGTACCGGCTATAACTACATCGATGTCGTATGCATTGGCGATAATGACTTAATGTGCCCAATGCATGATGAGATCAAGCATACCCAACTACTTCAACAATATTCTTGAGGTACGTATTTTCTATTACTTTTTACCATACTTGACTAACAGTTAATCCATGTTAAGTTTTGCTAAGAACACAAACGAAAGGGCCCATTCTATGAGGCTCATATGAAATAAATAGATGTCTATTAGTTGCTGCTTTGCTTAGTTGTTAAAAACATTGATTCCTAAAGTCTCCTTTACAAGTTCTGCAAGAGGCAGTGAGTGCAGCGGCTATCGATGCAAGATGCACTCAGTGCAACAACACACTGTCAAAGGCATGGCACTGGTAAAGCTAAAATGTGGACTTCGTCGAAGAGATCATAGGCTGTGAGAGAGAGAGAGAGAGAGAGAGAGAGAGAGAGAGAGAGAGAGAGAGAGAGAGGAAGAAGGAAGGAGGAGGAAAATGAGGTTAGTACTATGGTGAAGGAAGGAAAAGGGGGCAAGTAGAGAGGGCGATGGCGAGACAGATGATGATTGTGCAACATGGCTATTTTTCCTTCAGATTTGCAGATTCCAAGGAGAATCTAAGGGACCAATTAAAGGGTTTTGTGAGCATAGCTAGTCGTTATACACGTTCTCACATTTCCACCGGTAAGTGAAGTCAGAGGATGTGCGGCAGCAGCAGCCTTGAAGCGCAGGCGGTTGATCTTGAGGGGGAGCTGGAGCTGCTGCAGCTCGTCGGGGTTGAGGGCCACAGAGAAATATTCCAAGGGATCCTCGTTCAACAACGCAGACAGTTGGAGGCAGGATTGTCGTATGTGCCCGCAATCCAATCCCTTCAATCTATTGTTGCTTCCTCAACCTGTGGTTCCGCATGCTCTAGTAGCTCCCTGTTTGCTGCTGCAACCAGTTTGCGCTGGCGCGGACTGGTTGCAGCAGCAGACCAGTGGGGTGGAGCCCTTTTTTTTAAAAGAACTTCCCATATAGGTCCACATAATACCTGCTTCCCAATGCTTATCTCTCTCTCTCTCTCTCTCTCTCTCTCTCTCTCTCCCTTTTGCAAGCTGGCAATTTTACAGCACATAATCGGACGGCAATGCCAAGTACAGTGAATGCTTACACATTTAGTAGAACAGTGATACACCCTTCCACAACTTATTCACAGCAATAAGGGGCCTTGATGACATGTTTTCCACTCATAATTCAAAGAAGGGATATGGCCAGATAGTTTCCACGCATAAACGGTGCACCGAAGTGGTCCGGATCGGGAGTACGTGGATCTTTGTGTGTGTGGCTAAAGGTGAGCAGGTGGTGTGGTGCGGAGGGAGGAAAAGCATCACCAGAAAGAGGGTTTGAGGGGAGGACGAGCACGGCAAGAGGGGGAATGCCCTAGCTGGTCCAAGGGGAAATCAATATTTGAAGCCTTCTTTGAATAATTTGTTTTTGTTTAATGAAGAGTATATAGTAGGTGGGTCAAGTTTTGAAAGTGTGGGATTAATAGGAATCTTGGGGCGAAGAACGAAAAGGTAGGACAAACATGGGCCGTCGCATCGTGAAAGGCAGAAATGCAATCTAGAGATGATAGCTATCAGGCAAGGACGTAGAGTAGTAGTGTTTGAGAAAAAAATGTGTCTCACCTTAATATAGTGCCGTTTTCAATTTCAAAAATGTCGGTTGACGGCAAGGGGGAAATGAGAAATTCCACCTGAAAATAGAGAAAATTAGTGTAAAAACCTAAAAAACAAATCTACTTTTTGAAAATTTTCTCTTATGCTAAATTCAAGAAAAGAAAATTTATATGTTTGGAAAAATAAGTTTTCTCAAACAATGTAGGGTAGGGAGCCTAATAGAGGGGAGCTCACAAGGAAAATAGCAATGACCAGGACAATGACTTTTACTATGATGATGGCATCACAAGATCAATGCTCTGGGCTACTCGAGGAGTTTCTGTCCATGGCTATGAGGTTGCAAAGGTATCTTCCAAGACTTCAAAAAATGAGAGTGTAAAAACACCCATTAGGATAGATTGTCTTTAAGATATGCAGCGACGCCACGTGTTGTGGATTTGGCCTTATCACTTCAGTTTTCAAGCTGAAGAAATCAAATAGCTTAAACTTCTTTAATCCAGCTTGTCCGACAAGGAAAGCTCTTGAATGCTAGGTACTCTTGCTAGTGCATGAACTCTCTCTCTCTCTCTCTCTCTCTCTCTCTCTCTCTCACACACACACACACACACACACACACACACACACACACATGGAGAAGAGGGCTCTACAATTAGACCCATGTCGTATATATATTCGCTCGGATTTTGGTTTGCTCGGAAAATGTCGCTCGGTGTATAGTAAGACTCATCAAACCCATCCCAAAATAGATATGTTGTTCTCAACTGAAACATTGGCGCCCTATAACGATGATATCGGTGGCCTACAAAATTATAGCTAAAGCAATAGCCCTCAGACTAGCCCCCTTACCAACCAAGATCATCTCTCCCCATCAACATGGCTTCATAAAAGGAAGGTCCATTTACGATAACATCTTGGCAACAATGGTGGGATCGAATATGCAACCGTCACAAAGCACGAGTGCATTCTGCTGCAATTGGACCTCGACAAGGCTTATGACAGAATAACATGGACATATACAGAAGTCGTCATGGAAGCTCTGGGCTTTGGGCCTCACCTATGTCGGTTGGTACGCGTACTAGGGGCTGGAAGCAAGTCAGAGCTCCTATTCAACGATAGAATTGTGGGATCTTTTGAGGTCAAAAGGTCTATTAAGCAGGGATGCCCTCTCGCCCCCCTACTTTTCGCCATAGGATCACATCCTTGAATCATGACGCTCGAAGCTAGTGTGGAACGAGGGGAATTGCAAGGCCTTGCTTTGCCAAGAAATAGCCAACTCCTAGCAAAAATTTTTGCAGATGATTCTCTCCTCTTCTTGAAGGCGTGCCCCCAGGTCATCAGAAAAGATCTAGAGATTGTACAATATTCTCAAGAGCTTTGGGGTCCTAGTGTAATATAGAGAAGTCAAGGCTGATCTCCCTATCGAAAAATGACTCATTTGACCCTTCTGTCTGGTCGGGGGAGATTGTCACAAAAGGGAATATATTCAGACATCTTGGAGCCCCCTTGGGGGTGGATGTGACTCACAAGCAAAGATTTGACTGGGTGCTTGAAAAAATCAAAACAAAAATGAGTAGGTGGGAATATGCTCTTCTCCCATTCCCAAGTCGGATAAAAGTGATGAATGCCTTTATGATTCCTTACATTGTCTTCACTAGCCCGCTTCTCAAGATGGCTAAGTGTCACTGGAAAGAGTTCTTAAAACCAGTAAAAAGGTTTTTATGGAAAAACAACACAAAATCCTCTAGGTCATGGCAATGGGCCGGGTGGGAATCAGTTGCTCGACCGGTGAATCAAGCAGGCCTCGGAATTCTCAACCCTGTGGCCCATGTAGAAGCTTGTTGCACCAAGTTTGTTGTTTCCTTGGCTAAACAGGATCAAGTTTGGGCTATCATGGTCAGTGATATGATAGAAGCAGCTAAACTTGGCTCAGATGGTGAAAAGTTGACATTAGGAAAAAATTGGACCCTCTTGGGGCCATGTAAGGATTCCTAATTTTAAGGGATTAAAGCTAATTTTGTAGGGGATGGAGGGAACAAAGACAATAAATAGGGCTACTTTTGTAGCTCTCTCTCTAACTTCTCTCTAGATAGGAGAGGGGGGGAAAGTAGGGAATGAGGGTGGTAAAGTAGGAGGAAGAGGGGGGATAAAGTAGGAGAGAGAGGGGGGTAAAAAGAGAGAGAGAGGAGTAAAAGTAGAGAGAAGAACCATTCTCTCTCTACCTATCACCAAACAAAGAGAGTAAGTAGTTATGACAAAATCCACTTTTC
Organism: Adiantum capillus-veneris; assembly: GCF_014529385.1. Classification (NCBI taxonomy): domain Eukaryota; kingdom Viridiplantae; phylum Streptophyta; class Polypodiopsida; order Polypodiales; family Pteridaceae; genus Adiantum; species Adiantum capillus-veneris. The sequence goes on from NC_140938.1 coordinate 29,956,083, forward strand.
AGTTCGTGCATCAATTCACCCCAAAAAAATGAATTTTTTATAAAATCTTTAAAATGGATCTTTCAAGCTTTCAAAAGGTCCCTATATATATATATATATATATATATATATATATATATATATATATATATATAAACATTATTTTTTTAGAAGAATCTAGCTTTTATAAGCTCCAAATCTAAAATTCCTTGGGTCCCTCTCTACATTAATTCCACAAAGAGAGTAAGTAGTTATGACATCTTCCACTTTTCAGCTCGTGCATCAATTCACCCCAAAAAATGATTTTTTAATAAAATCTTCAAAATGGATCTTTTAAGCTTTAAAAAGGTCCCTATATATGTATATATATATAACATTATTTTTTTAGAAGAATCTAGCTTTTATAAGCTCCAAATCTAAAATTCCTTGGGTCTCTCTCTACATTAATTCCAAGAATAAATAGATAATGCCACATCATCAAAACGTCCATCTAATAAAGCCTAAAAATTGAAATTTTTAAAATTTAAAAATTTCCCTCCTTTGAGCTCAAAAATTGAACCTATATATGTCTACATATAAAAAAAAATATTTTTAAGTCTTTTTATCCCAAAAATTGTCTGTTTATCCCAAAAAGTATATCTGATCAATTTTTTTCCCCATCATAACTTTCCACCATGTCTCTTCGCGACATAACCAATGAATCACCTGCGTCGTCATCTACTAGGTCAACTAATGTCAGTCTACGTCTACCGATCGAATTTGATCCCACACAAAAAAATGACGAGAAAGCATCTCAACCGGCATCCGTACGACGGTTTCAAGGAGAAACCAATGTTGACTTGTGTTGATGGAGGGTTGTATCCAAAAGATCCGGTCGTGGGCTATCATCCGACATTTTGTACACTCCCAAGCTTAATCAAATATGTAGGAGAAGGAGAACGTGGTCTTCTTGGGTATTGTAAGAGATTGGACTCCAATCACGCAGGTGCGTCTGCATATTTCCAAGTGTTACACATTCATTCCACAAATCTCCAACAACAACTACATTCCACAGAGAAACAACTCAAAGATCTTAAAGAGGAGATGAAAGCTACAGAAACAGAGGTAACTAAGCTACAAATCTCAATGATGCAGCTAAAAGCCACTCCATTTGGCATGCGTGAGCGTAAGAGGGAGTTCTCTTCCATTGAAAACTTAGCCTCTAATGGAGGGGCACATAAGAAGCGGATCACGGCAACCATGTATTTTTTTTAATTTATAGTGTTCATAACTCTCAAATAATTTCCATCAATTTGTAACTTGAGTCACCTTTTGAAATAGGACATATATACAAGATGTGTGTGGAAGTTTTAGACAAGAGGACCGTTGCAATCTTCTCCTAGGATGCATCTCAAAGGAAGATATACTTTACATCATAGGTTGTGAAAAGGCCAAACACATGAAAGATGCCATCACAAAGGAGATCCTAAAAAAGATCTCTAACCTTGTGTCTAAGGATGATGTCCAGAGAGCTTGTGATGAGGTTGGGATCAGCACAAATGCATATCATGCACTTCATGGATTGATGAAAGATGCATTACGAGAGCAAGGCATCACCAAGAATTTGTTTCCTATTCCACATAGGGTCCGACTTGCAAAAAAAGCAAACAATGATCTCGTTCGGGAATCCCTTGGCGAATACAAACACATTGAAGGATCCATGATGTACTCTTCCACAAGTGCCAAGTCACGTGGTAATATAAAGGGAGGCAATACTATTCCTAATAGGGCAAAGTCTTTTGGTTATCATCCATTCAACAATATTTTTGTTGACTTGAAACGACTACAACGAGCTATGGTTAAATTTTATGCTGTGTCTCCACAAGGTAATACAAATTATAATGTCATTTTTTATTTGTATTGAATATCATTTAGTATAACAATTCAATTCCTGTGTTGTTTCAGTACTTGGAGAGAACCTCATATTTATTCTTAAGCTAGATGAATGTCAAATTGTCAAAGGACGGAGATTGGAACGTATGAGTGTGACACTCATGAATGAGGCAATGTTTTTTACAAAAGTCGATGCTATCGGTGATCATTCTCAGAAACCATCATTTAGTGTACAATCGGAAAAAGAAATATGGTGGTTAGGATCTTTTGAAGTTCCGAAAGAGACTCATGAGGTGGTGGCATGAGTCTTCTTTATGATCCCGTGGATCACAGAGGTTATTAAGGCACAACTAGAGGGAGAAAAGCTAGAAGTAGATGGAGTAGGTACATTTGATGTTGAGTGGCACTTAGGAGGTGATCTAAAAACAATCAAATGTATACTTGGGTGTAAACAAGGTGCTTCATCACTTCTTCCTTGTCCATATTGTGTACGAGGATACAAGGAGATTACTCGTGGCTCCACGTCTTCAAAGAAAAGTGTCAAGGAAAGTCAGGCAATAGGGTCAATGGATGATGATGCAAGGGATTGGGTGTGCTCGGTGCTGAAGTGTCCTATCATGGAGGTCCCCAATCGGTTGACAAAAGATAAAACATAGCATCCCATTATCAATTTTCCACTTACAAATGTACACTTTTGCACTTTGCATGCCTTTATGCGTATATTTGATCGCTTGTTAAAGCTTCACATAGAGTACGCTTTCACAATGAAACCACTTTCTAGATCCGTGGAAGCCATTGGAATAGTTGAAGCAATTCTAAATTCGATTGGATGTCATGGTGGCAATGTTTCTATCATCGGTGAGGTGGAAAATATGCATGAAGTGCCACAAAAAGTATCTATAAATGGTGTGAAAGCACGTAGGTTTTTCAAGAAACCAGAGATGCGAAAGGAGAGGGGTGAGGAGGATACTCCATGGGAGCTATGGAAAGCGCTTTGCAAGTGTACGACCGATCAAGATTCAAATCCCGTGCTTGTAAATCTGCGTAGACAAGTGTGGCACCACTTAGAGTTAGTGCTTCAAATATGTAGAAACCCCAAAGCACGAGCGAGCAACAAAATTTGTTCAAAGATCACATTTCGAATTTCACTAAAGCATTTGTGCAAGCGTGGGGAGAGAGAAATATCACACACTACATGGTAAGTTACTTTGTTCAGTTCAAATTTTGATGCTATACATAAACATTCATTTGATCTAAGCATTTTTTCTTGATGCAGCATATTTTGTATGCGCATGGAGCATTGTTTATGTCAAAATATGGTACATTAGACATGTGGAGCACTCAAGGAATGGAAAAATCGCATTATTGAGCCAAAGGTGTTTACTTTAAAAATACACGTCATTGTGGTGGAACTACGAGATCCAACTACATGAAGGAGATATTTGATTGGTTCTTTCGTTGTTCTTTGGGGAGATGTCATGCCAGAGAGCGAGCGCGAAAGTCAAGTCTTGCCAAGGAGGTTAGGAGACAATCTCGACTTACTGCTAAAGAGAAATTTTAAACTCCACTGGACCCCTTAATCATGCTAGGTGGCGTGAAAATCGCCATAGAGTGGGCAAACGTTGGTTACCCAACATGTAAAACAAATGATGCTATGCAATGTAATGTTTATGTTTGTAGATGTCTTTGTTGAGTTGCATATAATACTTCTCCGTTTATCCATTTTTTGTTTTTTATATATTGATTATATTAAGAGTTTTTTTAAGTGGCCTGGTCAAGTGTGAAGAGACCTATTTTTTTTTTAATAGGGGGCTTTTAGAGAAGAGGGAGTCTCATTTTCAATCTTGCCCCTTCTTACACAATGACACGCACAAAGCAAACAGCAAGAAAAGATCAACCTTTTTTTGCTCACCCTCACTCATCCGTACAAGGTGCTCAAAAACCACCTTGGATACACAAACAAGAGCTCCTAGAAGAGATGGAGAGGAAATGGTCAGGTGAAGAGCAACAAGATGGACAACCTTCACGCAAGAAGAAACGGGTAGTGACTTCAGACATAGAAACCGAGACGGACAACGAAGCACAAAGCCCACCATGGAGTGGACAGGAGATCCCAAGCAATCATCGAGTCCCGACTGGGAAGACATTGCCACGTGGCTTCGGAGCTCTGCCGTCAGATCAGCCTAGACGTGATCATGGGTTACTAAATGAAGAGGATTTTGAGGATGTAGAAGACGAGCCAGTTGGAGCGTAGGGTGGAGTTGAAGAGCTAGTCGGAGCACATGGTGGCCTTGAAGATGTGCAAGCTCCTCCTCGCAAGCCCTCTCGTAGAAAGAAAAAGTTTTTCAAGGTTCGCTCTCGCAAGGCCCATGTCCCAGATCCTACCATCCCTCAACAATGGGCTCCTGCTGTGAAGCGACGCATTCCAAAGGCCTTGCAAGAGATTCGTCACTATCAAAAAACTTTAGACCTTCTCATCCGCAAGGCACCATTCGCACGTTTGGTGAAAGAGATCATGCAAAGTTATCGAATGGCATTTCGAGTTCAAGGTATCGTCGTAGAAGCTCTACAAGAAGTGGCAGAATATAAACTAATTTCTCTTTTTGAAGACACTAACTTGTGTGCTATTCATGCAAAACGGGTGACAATAATGCCCAAGGATATAGCTCTTGCATGTCGAATCAGAGGAGAGAGAGATTGAATTTGACTTTTATGCAATTTTAGCAATGTAAAGATAACTTTTTCAAATATAACGAGTCGTGGCTTTAGTGATTTCTTTTCCATCGTACTGAACATTTGTGTTAAGTGATATGAGTAAAACTAAGTAGAGAGAGAGAAAGAGAGAGAGAGAGATGTTGATAGAAGAGGTGTCAACCAAGTGTGGTTGATTGAAAAACCAAAAAAGCATAATCTCATTGCATTTTTGTAAACCTAGCCTAGAGAAGGTAAAAAAAAGCTGGCTGGGGGCCTGCCGCGGCAGAGGCGCGCGAGAAGGCAAAAGTAACAGTTACTTTTTCCTTCTCGCGCGCCTCTGCCACGGCAAGCCCCCAGACAGCTTTTTTTTACCTTCTCTAGGCTAGGTTTACAAAAATGCAATGATATTATGCCTTTATGGTGTTATTTATATGAAAAAAAAAACTCTTGATTTTGGTTCAAAGAATTGCACAATCATATCACAAGATAGAACCAATCACCTATTGTCTATCGTACCATAAACTCAATACAGAATTTCACAGTTAAAATCAAGTCCCATTCGAAATTTGAAATAGCAAAGTACAAAGATGTGATATATCCCATTACAAATTTGAAAGAGTTAATTACAAGATATATGCAACTATTGAGTACTTGAGCCATCTAAGATATGGCGAGCAATGTTTTCTCGGTGCTCTTGGGCGCAGGGAAGTTGTTTGTGCAGCACATCCCAAGCAATTTGTTCCACATTGCTTAGACCTACAGCTTGGCTTAAGGCCACGTTACAAAGCACACGACCATGAATGTGTGTCGCAAATGCAGCACTGGCCAGAGATTTATTTACAAGATAAATAACTTGAGAGGCTTGAGATATGGTTGACAGGCATAGGATGCGGCTCATTGCTTTCATCATTGACACCCAAAATTGACCACAAGGAGTGTACTCCTTGTGGATTATCGCAAAGCCCTCCTGGGGGAGCTTGCCAAGGTAATGCGCAAGGGATGACTGCCATCCAAAAGCTTGGCGCCTACCATCTCCTCCCCGACCTGCATGCTCATCCAGCTCCACAACATTCTACAAAGAAATCAATAGGTAAATAAGATTTCAGAATGCAACCATGAAAATTAACGTAATCACAAAACAAAAATTAAATAATACCTCTTGTTTTTTGTCGTCCTCATCGTTTATGCCTTTGCTGTCAAGAGAAATAGATGAATTGGGGCCATAGCGACACTCTCAAGTTCATCTATATGAACAGGCATAAGAGTGTGTTGGGCTTCAAGCAATGCATGTGTAGCTACAAACTCATCCTCCGACACAGATGAGTGCGGTGCATCTGTCACCGCCACCATTGCTAACTCCACTATATCTACCACACTCTCTCCAAGGGGTAGGAGGCTTCGATCCAGTGGATCAGAGGAGGGGTCAACGGCAGAGGACTCTACAGTGGCACAGAGGATGGACAGGCACTCATCCATGCAGATGTCAAAAGTTTTTTCAAGATCATGTAAAAACAAATATTCCTCCCCATTTATGACAATTGGGGAGAGGTGTTCAAAAAAAACCTCCGGAGTTAATGTCTCCTCCGACACATTTGCAGCGGGCTTAAAGGATGCTTCTGCACCCTCATCACCCATGGATTTTGCGGCATCCATGACACCTCCTGGGTAGGTTAGGGCAAGAATATTGCCCTCTTTGCTTGCATCCCAGGGCGCTGTAATGGGCTCCTTTGTGTCCTTGACGACACCCCCAAGGCGCAAATGAGGCAAACTCACCTCAGATCTTTCAGGTTCCTCCGCAAGAAGAAACACAAAAGTCGCCAAGCGACTTAGAAACTGGGTGCCGACTTTCTTCTTTATCGAACGTGAAGCTTCAATGTACTGACCTGACTCACCCGCAATTACACAAAATCACTGAAGCCGGTGGATGAAAGGCCGATCGCCTTTGTGTATGTAGCGAAGCAAATCGCATGGAATCCACAATTCCCCTTGTCTGACAATTGGTACAGCATACTTGTCGATGTAGATTTCAAAAAATTCCAAGATAGGCTGAAAAGATTGGTTGTTTAGGTGAATAGTTGCGTTCACATCAGGGAATTGGGTGAAGAAATTGTGGAGATCGTCACGATATTGCCACTCGGTTGTTTGTAAAAACGCTTGGAAGCGTTGTAACGCATGGCTTCGGGAGGGGTGGAGGAGGATGCCATGATGCTAGCTGCTAGCTGCTAAGGTAGGAATGCAAAGAGTGCTAGAGCTCAAATGAGAGTGTGAACAGGCTATGTAGGTGAATTGTGAAAATGGTAGGGTTTAGGAGGCTTTATATAGCGCGCTCCCCCCCCCCCCCCAAAAAAAAAATAATAATAATAATAATAACAATTAAAATATTAAACAGTTTTCATAAAGTAACACAAATAACAAGAAGTTATAAAAAACTTTCAAATTAAATTACAATCATTTAACTCTAAAAACACATCACTACGACTTTAAGATAATGTGCATTGCCAAAATTTGATACAACCATCTGTTTGAACTTACAATTGTGATATTATAAGAAATTTAAGTACAAAACATAACTACTCTAATGATAAAATCAGATTCTCTTCCGTCATCCACGCCTTTTCAATTTGAATCGTGCTCTCCATGCGGCTACGAATCTAGCAAAAAGAAAAAGAAATAGCTTACCCACCTTAGAGTGAGGAATAATCCAAAGAACATAAAGATAACATAATTAAGAGAGAAAAAATCATTCACCGTACGTCGTCTGATGCAAAATTTTGTATCTTCTCCATGCTCTAAACCCATTATCACTAAGTGCTCCCGCACATTGGCCAATGCCCAATGCTTGTTCACTTGGACGGTCTCAACAGCACCACTCGACAATTTGATTGCAATATCAAATACCTCAATTGTAGCATTGGTGGATTGCAATGGAATCCATTCACCAAGCTTGCACATCCATCTTTCATAGAAGTACCGCACGTAAAGGGTGGAGCGCACCTTGATGAAACGGATAGCAATGCCGAAACTTCCAACCTGACACCGAAAGCGATCTCTATTGTGAAGTCCTTCAAGATACCCCCACTTGTTGCCAAGGATAGCTTCCAATGTATCGTAATGTAGATCTTTGCAAACATACATAGTGTTTGTATGATGGAAAGGCAAAGATCCGAATATGCTAGCGAAGACATGAGCAGGACAACACCATCCAAGCCCAACGGAACGCAAGGCTTTTCCAAATTTTAATGATGCTCTCACATCAGCTACAATCTTGGCTTTCAAAGACATTACAGTGAATGCATCTGGCTTTGGCCACTCCATGCTACGCAAGGTTGTAGCCTCCAAAGGTTGTAGCTCTCCATAGCCTTGCTCATCTATAGGTACAATGTACTTGTGGGTGTAGAAGAACACCCTTTGTCGTGCAAGGTTTGATGAAGTTGTGTTGGAGAAGAGCATATCCCCAAGACTTGCATGCATGGCCGTAAATGTGCCTGAAAGGCACGAGAGCGGTTGCTCCTCCACAAGGCTAGAAGGGAAAACATCTACATAGAAACAAAACAGTCCGTGAGATGTAAAAAGTCCAATTTTTTGTTACCACCAAAACCATGGAAGTGCAAGGGACATACAATTACAAGGAAAATCCCTTGGGTTAGTGATCCCTCGTAGACGCATGTGTCCAAACATGAAGACATGTTGAACGATTGCCACCATACCCTTGTCTCTTACTTGCTTAAAGCCTATTAGTCTTCCCTTCCAATGGAGATCAACGTTTGTTCTTTCACGAACACGATGGGGACCGATTGCGGAAGGTTGCATGTAGACCCACGCACCTTCTTGAAAAACCTAAGGTTCCCATTGCTGCTCCTCATTCTTCGAGTTGTGGAGAACCATACTTTGAATGATGGGTTTGGGGCGTCTATTTTGACCATTGTTTGCCATGGATGCTTAAGTGGGAGCTTGAAATTTCAATGGAGAGCTTGGGGAAGGACGAGGGAGACAGATTTTAGAGAGAGAGTGGGAGCTTAAAGTTGCAATGGAGATCTTGAGGAAGGAGGAGGGAGACAGAGTTTAGAGAGAGAGAGTGGGAGCTTAAAGTTGCAATGGAGAGCTTGAGGAAGGAGGAGGGAGAGAGAGTGGGAGCTTAAAGTTGCAATGGAGAGCTTGAGGAAGGAGGAAGGTGTAAGAGTTTAGAGAGAGAGTGGGAGCTTTGTGTTATGGAAAGGGGCTATGGAGGAAGGGAGTCTTGGGAAAAAGGTTCTAGAGTGAGAAAATGACTTTTTGATCATAGGGTAGGTTTGGGGGGAGCTTTGGATAGAATATTTTGGATTTAAGTTTTTTTTGAAAATTTTGAAATTTTAGGGTTTTTGCAAAAACGTATATGTGGACCCACCACTTCCCCCCCCTTTTTCCCCCTCCCTCTTTTACCCATCCACCTCCCTCTAGGATACAAAGCAATAAATGAGTGGACACCCCTATTATTCTCTCTACTTTCTTAGGTTCTAAACTTATATACATTGCTCTCTTCCTATAGGCTGGAGCCTAATTAACCTTAATCCTATATGGCCCAAGGAGAGTCCACATTTTTCCTAATGAGAGGGGTGGAGGTTCATGACAAACTGTTAGCCCTAGAGTGGTCTACCTTAAGACTAGGGAGCAGCTCAGGAGAATTGATAAGAAAATGCAAGAGAGCAGCAGGAGTCTTAAAGTGGGGGGAAGAAGTCATATACTTCAAGAACTCCATTTTGCATTGGTCCCCCTGGCTGTCCAAAGTTGTAGATCCACCACAAACTCCCTATTGGATTGAGATAGCCAGGAAACTGAATAATAAGGGTCTGAAGAGACTTGGGCACTTCTGGGATAGTGGCAACAAGAGTTGGAAAACCATTGACCTTCTGGTTACCCAGTACCAACTGATTAGCTTGGAGGTCTTGCTTGTCCACAAAGTGATGAAGGAGCTTGACAATTTAGTGATGCCAATCTGTGATTCGGTGTTTGATTGGAATGCCTAGAAATGGCCCGGAAGCAGTCTCTTAGAAAAACCCCATCCTAAAAGAATTTATCAGACAATGATGCATAAGAAGAATTGGTCTATCCCCCTAAACAAGCTATGGAAAAAGCAATGGCCGGAAGAAAGGTGGGAGCAAGTAATGGAGGACATATGGAAGCCAAAGGTTCCGCAACACATGAAGGTCTTTCTATGGAAGGTAATTTGGGGTGCTCTACTGACAGGGGTGAAGATTCAGGAGAGAGGGATTGGGTCAAATTGATGCTTGGGGTGCAGTATGGCTAGAGAAGATCAGGCCCACCTATTCATGGACTGCCCAACTATTAAAGGCCTCGCAAGGAAAATATGCAAGTGGGTCCAAAGAACATGGAAAATTAGTTTCTTCAAGACTGACCTATTCCTTGGAGGCAAGAATTCAAGAAGTCCTGCCCTCCTCGTCATCACTCAAATCATCAGATACTTCTTCTTACATAATGTATGGCAGACAAGGAACCGCCTGTGTTTGAAGGAGGTTCTGAGGTGGCAAGCTTCGCAGAAATTACTCAAGAAATCAAAGTGCTAATATGGACGCTCGGGCGCAAGCAACACTCGGAGGATTGGTCTAGGACTACTTGTGCCTTGTTGTCAGCAGATGGAATGCCTAGGACAGGGGAAAATTTTGGCCATCGATAAATAAAAGATCTCAAAAGGACAACTTTATGGACCCTGTGTATCGAGGAGGAGGAGGCGGGTTGGTGGGGGTGGCTGCCTTGATAGCCGATGTAATTATAGTTTCTGGATGATGTCATGGCTCAACAAGAGCATGACAAGACCTTGTAATTTTTTGGGCTGTTCAATATAATTCACTCACAATTGTGAGTTTTGCAAAAAAAAAAAAGATGATTTGTTTTTTGGTCCACCAGGCTTCATAGGCTATGGTGGAACACAAAATGTGGTTTTCATGAACATAATGCAAAGCATGTATGCATTGTTGATGCACAAACCCACCCACAATGCAAACAAGGCTCTAGAGGTAAGCAACAAGTAAACTCTGAACATGGGAGCCCATTGCATATAAAGATCTATAAGTCTCATTGAGGAAATCCAATGATTTGCCTATTGCTTGGAATTATAATAAAGAGTGCATCACATATGAAGATCTCTTGGTCTTGCAAAGGAAATCCAATGACTTGCTTATTACTTTTGATAACTATTTGTACAAGTGGATGACATTTTTCTTCCAAAAGACAAGATTGATGAGTCAAATGAAACAGATTTAATAACTCAAATAGATGTTATGTGAAGACAAGAGTAAATATGCGACTAAAGAATGCATGAAATTGAGAGATACCCCTCCCCAAGGGGGTCTATGCAGAAACTATACAATTTACACTTTTACACAATCTCGATATACATCTAAGTTGTGGAAGCATTTACATAGGGGAGGAGTCATCAATGCCCGACCTAGCATGGAGTTTAAGCCATGGGACTACATCTAGAGGTACCTAGTGGTTGGTGTTGCCCCTAAATGTGTGGTATGAATGAAAGAGTACTCAAGAAATTGACCAAGTGGAGGGTGAATATATGTGTACACCGCATTGTGGGAATAGAGAGAGAGAGAGAGAGAGAGAGAGAGAGAGAGAGAGAGAGAGAGAGAGAGAGAGAGAGAGAGAGAGAGAGAGACGAGTGAAGGGCGAAATGGAGTGGACAGAGACACAAGAGAATGAAAAAAGATAATCTTGAATACCCCATCTAAATGAAAACAAGCAACAATGAATAAATGCAAGTACAAAAATCTAGGTGTACCATAACTTCAACAAGTATATCAGACCCTATGTAGGGATCGACCGGTCCACTCATCCACTTAAGTTCTCCTACTACAAACTAAGAGAATTTCACTTTGCAGGGACAAAGCTAGAACACCTCAACTTACCTGAGCCAAACATAAGCTGAGGTCGCTTTGCCTCTCTCCATGAACCCGAGCTTTGAAAGGATTTCAAATACCAACCATACCAATTTAGGTTACATGCATCTTCAGTTCCCAGCATTGGGTGTTTAGGCAAAGCTAAGACAAGATCCCCAAGGCTTTAGCCATGTAGGTCATTCAACCCTTGATGCACTAACCATGTAGATGAGCCTAACAAAACCAAGAAGATCTGGACAGTACCCCCAATCCAACAAAGACCAAGGTCATCAACCCTTTCATATAAGGCTAAGCAAAGTAGGTTATCCTAATCTTGTAGCAACGCTGTGATGAGAAATGTAACACATGAGTCCAATCAAAATAGCATTTTTCATATACACAAACAATCTTTTCTAAGCAATCAAAATGTATAGGGTCTCTACCCTTACACGTCAACCATAAAACATAATCTAATCCCATCACATGGGTGAGAAATCTACCCAACTCAGTGTGATGCATATCCAATCCTGCAAAACCACTTTAGCATATAACATGGATGCAAAAAAATTGGCATCACAACCATATCCCAAAAATAAAAATTAAAAGCCACACCGACTTCCACAATCAAAATTTTAACCATAATCCATGAGGGATTTGAGCCCTTGACAATAATCCATATTCTTTACTGAACCAACTCCCACACTAGGAGTTTTTCCACACACATTGCGATCAAACCGAGTCAGTGCCCATGGCCCTTAAAGAATGAACTTTTTATGCGTAAAAGAATTTTGAACAGTAACTAAAAATAACTTCAAAATCCCATTTTGATAATGTTTAACCATGCGTAAGTGATTCATTATGACCGCACCTCACTCTCCTAGCACATAAAACTACATTTGACCTAGAAGGGTGAAAAGCAATATACACATGCACATGAGACATCCAAATCTGTCCATGGGCTTTCACACATCATATGACATCATCACATCAGCCCAATCATGAGGCAAAATAGCCCTACCACTTTGATCAAGCATATGTCATAACTTCAAATACATGCAAAAAACAAGCCCAATCATGATGCAAAATAGCCCTACCACTTTGATCAAGCATATGTCATAACTTCAAATACATGCCAAAAACAACCTTTTGTTATTTTCAGGTACTTCCTTGACATGCAAAGGAAATCATTTGACCTCAAACCAATGCATCAAGCTCATCCCTATAATGTAGACTAACACCTTATAAAATCACTTTACCCATATTCATGAGACCTATGCAAACAATTGTGGCACAAAAAGAAAGCCACTTTATTTATATTTGTCCATATAGTTTGGGTAGACTAACCATACACCCCCATATAAGTTTATGGACATCAAACACTAGCCAAAACAAAACCATAAAACATGGAACCACTCATCAAACTTACGATGCTATATGGTAGTCCTTCTTGATAGCACCCCTACACCCCGTACAAGGAATGGTTAATAACTCATACTCACAAAGTGATACTGATGATATAATTACATTTATTAGCAATTTTAATCAAGGTTTTAATTTGGTTAAGTGGGTCTCTTCATCTGATGAATTTATACACTGGTTCTCTAAGGAGCCTGGGGTCTAAAAAATTGAATGTGTAGTGGACAACAAGCTGTATTTCCATAACTCTCTGCTCATGCGAAATTTTCACATGACACAAAAGAGAGAAATTTTTTTTACTGATGTGTTTAATCTCTAGTTCAAAGGGTTTGACTTGATTCATAGCGGTTTGGGAGATACGATCAAAATAGTGTCTCTATCATCTACATGACATGAAACAAAAAGTGCTTTTTATGCACCTATGTGACCATAAATGCACCATGTGAATAAATTAGTGTGATACAAATGATGAAACAAGCATGGCCATGCATGCCTTCATATATGAAAAAGAAACCACCGAGCAGGTAGTTACTAAGAGAAACGAAGTAGAGAGAGAAAGAGATGATGGCTACGGAGTTTAGAGCTTCTTACCATGCTTGAGGAGTGATTACCGAGTGCGGGAAGGCTTCTTGCTTTGCCACAAGAGAGCAGTGATGAGAGCTACGTAGAGATTTTTGCCACAAAGTCGATGAAGAGCTCGTACACCGTAAAAAGAGAAGAGAGAATAGTAAGCAAGTAGAGAGAGAGTGTTCTTCTTCTTCTTCCCACGAATGAGAGAGAAGATCTTATGGAGATGATGATGAGATCTTGCACCACTCTGTATAATACATACATATAGCCATGCGATAGTAGACACAATTACCAGCATTGAAAATTGAGCATTGAGGATGAATTTATAAATTTCTTCCCAATCTGGAGTGTTCCCCAAGGCAAAAAGGGTGTGCCCTCTTCTGCTAGGAATAGCTACAAGCTTTTGGGACTCATTTCAAAAACAAGGATTTGCTTTCGGTGGTCAACTCGCCCCCTTTCCCTTCAATGTTTGAAGTAAAATTGATTAATTGAAACAATATCCCAGAAACTATTGAGACTGTAACTGAACTATACTGCCTCCTGATGCCCCATTGTAATTATGACTTCCCCATACTGCCTTTGAGTATTTACAATGTCGCTTTTCATAAAAATATTTCCATAAAACTCCATTTAATCATGTATCTTCACTGTATGGTTCTTTTTATACGCTATGGTGGCTAAAAATAATAATTTTAGGTTTAGATCATTCTAAAAAGCACGTTGCTTTTTCAAAAACATTAAGAAGCACGAAAAGCTAGCATAAACAACAAAATTTTCTAAAATTGAACCACGTGTTTTCCTTGTCCATCCGAATAAGCAAGCGGACTCGCTTTTTTGCTTTTCATAAAAAAGCACCAAAAATCGTGAAAAACTAAAAATAGTGTGAAAAGTGCTCAAAGAGTAGATTTTAAAAAAATTGAACGATAGCATCCCTGAAACTAGTGGATTAAGGATTCGGCCCTGCTTTTCACAAAAAAGCACCAAAAAACACAAAAAACATTAAAAAGCTAATAAAAGTTTTTTTTTTTCAAAATTGTACCCAACGTTCATCTGACCTACTAGAACATGAGAACGACCTTGCTTTACTTTTTAAATCCTTACAACACTGCCAAACAAGTATTCTGAACCAAAATTTTAGAAAGTAAACATTGGAATCTATTTTTCTTATTTTTAAAAGAGATCCCAAAATCGGGGATCTTACATCCATCTTGTTGACTAAAATTTTCCATAATCTCCAAAATCCTTGAATGTCTGCTTTGTTCTTGTTGGAACATCTATTAATTTCATGTTAGGATTGGGTCTTTCTTCATCTCCCCATAAACGAGTTGTCAAGGGGGTGTTTTCTTTGGTAGCCAGCTCATCCTTTCAAAACTCTTGATGAACTCTATCAGAAAAGACACCGCTTTTTGTACTTTGGAGGTTTCCAAGAAACAGCCTCTCGAGAAAGCGATATCAAACTATTATTTAGATGCAAGGGCTGGATGGGTATCCTTCCAACCTGAAATGTGTCAAACTTAGTTGCTTGACCCACATCCTTGATGGGTATTCTTGAACTCCTTGGTCTTATTACTATTTTTCTCACTATTTGAATTGTCAAAAGAAGACAAGGTCTCCTTCTCCAAAGTACTAGGTTGCTTTCTAGAATTCTTCTTTTCTTGCTCTTTCTCCATTTCTTCCACTTTTTCTCATCCTCAGTGTAACTAGGGGAAGAGGAGCTATTGGAACTTTCTAAAGATGAAGAATTGGGGTTATCCTCAAGATGCACATGCTTCTTGGATCTATGAGCCACCACAAACATCGATTTTTGACCCAAATAACAAGGATTATTCTCACTGGTTTGCTTTTCTTCCAAGAGTTCCTAGTGGTTTTCATCAACTGATTGATTGATCTATTATCAAGAGCTTCATCAAACACTCTTGCAAGTACAATCTCTAATTTTTTCTACTTGCAGACTTTTCTTTTTGCTTCATTGCTGACTTGAGAGGTAAATGGATGGCATCTCACCATCATGAGTGAACCTCATCAAGTGGATGAGTCTTGACTCTTCAAGTACGTCACATATTTTGGGTCCCTAGAGTACTTGATCATTCTTTTCATGCACATTCATGACATCGATTCTCCATTGTATCAAGATCCCATTTCGTAAATTTTCCATGATTTCTCAAATCCTCAAAAGGTGTCTTACTCAAGTTGGATTCTTTGTTGCTTTCTTTTGTTTTCCACTAGGATTGTGGTTTGTTGCAAGAGTGGTCTTTGTCGGATTCAGGGCTAGAATCCATATGTCTTGAAAAAAAGGAATAAATCCTCAATGGAAGAAGAACAATATGAGCTTTGATACCACTATTATAGGCTTGGATACTCCACGGAG
The DNA here is from genome assembly GCF_014529385.1 of Adiantum capillus-veneris. Lineage (NCBI taxonomy): Eukaryota > Viridiplantae > Streptophyta > Polypodiopsida > Polypodiales > Pteridaceae > Adiantum > Adiantum capillus-veneris. Next base: position 29,971,863 of record NC_140938.1, read on the forward strand.
GATTTCACATTCAGCCCTAGCATTTTTCATATTACATCAAATTAGTCTGGCATTTTAATATCAAATTAGTCCTGGCGTTTTTTGCATTGGATCAACCAAGCTAGCAATTTACATCAAATCAACCCTAGTGATTTTTCATAATGTCCATTAGATGCAGCAACAATATTCTTCCAAGCCAAAATCATATCTCCTTCTCCAACCGCACCATCAAGAAGTAATATATAGTAGATTGGTCATAGTATCCATTCACATTGAGAAGTCCAACCTTCACACACACACACACATAAAAGAAAAATTGATTGTTGCATTGACCTTGCTATTAGAGATAATGCAAGATGCAACTACTATAGATATTCCACTGTATCTAGCGTGTTGTCAATACAACATGAAGTTCTAAGTGACCTTGGATTGCTAAGATAGATGGAGCTTCTCTTAGCGATGTGTGTGTGTGTGTGCGCGCGCGCGCGTGTGAGAGCGCGTGCACGCGCATGTGGGGAGGGGGGACATTGCAATATGGGGGAGCTTGTTGCCTCTTGACCGCACCACAGAGTGAATCCAAGGAGAAGAATATGGGTGGTAGTGAAAAATAACTGCGCGGGCTTCTTCCAAAATTTTGTGGGAGTTGTCACATTAGCAACGCTATGCAGTTTGCAAACATCACAAAAAGCGTCACAAACTAGGCTTCGCTCATGTAATGCATTTTATGATGCCCTGAGGACTTGTGTAGCGATGCTACATGCCAAAATTCTATGACACACGCTATTTTTTAGAGCGTCACAGCTACAAAATGTGTCTTTTAGTGCCTATATGGATTTTATGATAGGATCATGCTCTTACCTTACTTATTCATGCAAGCATTTGAGGAATCATTCTACACATGTTTTTTCACCTTGACAATAGGGGTTTTGGGTTTGGTTCTCAAGAACTTGAATGCTAGACTTGTGGCTGTTACTATATACATGTGGTAGTGATGTGTGTGAACACACTTAGGACCGTCGGGGCATTTTTTCCCTCGCTAGGAGGTTTTTTCCCCCATGCATTGTATATACACCCATCACTCTAGGGCTATCTTATATTTCCATTGCACACTAAGTAATACACTCTCTATTGTGTTCCTTGAGATTCCTCCGTCTTCTCCAAGTTGTGTGTGTTTTCTTGTAACCCTAATTCCAACAATTGGTATCAGAGCAGGTTGCATCTTGTCGGGCTTAGTCACCAGTACACACCTTCTCACTTTCTTTGATTTCTATGAGCTTTGGTGAGCGTTCGCAATTCGACAAATATTATGGGCTCAGATTTTTGATTCGGGCTTATTTAGGCATCCGTTTCTACTACAGGCGTTCCTGCATACGCTACTTTATCAATTTGTGCAAAAAATTTGTTAGTGCCATTTTTTGCATAACAGGTCCCTTACAATCTTCTATGATTTGTGCTATATAGCATGTGTCGCTCTCGCTTTGTTTCTCCTCTTTTTGGGCAATTTTCACATCACGTGCAACATTTACCATGACTGACAACAACACAGATGTGTTCAAGATGTTTGTTGCAGAGGACAAAGTGGATGGGGATAATTACCCTATGTGAGCTTATATGATGCAACATGTTCTTGTGTCAAAGGGAATTTGGAACATTGTGCAGGGCATTGATGTACGTCTTGGTTTTGAGGATACAAGCGATGTTGAGGATGTTGCAGGTCTTGCTGCAAGGATTGCTGTTGTTAGAGCTATTTTGCCTACGGCTGAGCAAGCCCCTTAGGATGTAAAAGATGCATAGGCTCATACATTGATTGCGTTCCCTATGAAGCACTATTACTCCTCACTGTTCAGTGAAATCTATAAATTTACAGGCTTGGGATATTCTAGTTGGTCTTTATGCAAGTCGCAAATGAGGCAAAATTTGAATTGCTCCAGCTGGAGTCAAAGATTCTCGGGGAGTCCACTATGTCAAAATTGCATATAGCACGTGCAAAACAACAAGAAGTATTTAAATAATCCCTTACCTGTATAATTTGAAGTATTATATGTACCCCTAATGTATGGATTTTTGGAAAAACAACTAGCCCTTATGTATGACAATTTTCACTTTCTCAATAAAAAAACCCTTAATGTAAGCACAATTTTTTGTAAATGTACCTAATTATAAATCCCTTACTTTGTTCACACATGCTATCTTACATATTTCCTAGTGGACGCCCCAGGCAAAGATTATGCATGGGAAAGATGACATGGACACTTTCCTTGTTGGTGTTAAGGATATCAATGAGACACTTATTTCTATGTGTGAAGTCATTTCTGGCAGTTCCCTTGTGCAGACTATTCTTGATGCTTTGCCTGATTCTTATCAAACTTTTGCTAGTACTTGGAGACTTAGGAAATCCTGAAGTTTTCAAGTTTGATGCATTATGCACATTGTTGTTGCAAGAGTCACTTTCCAGAAAAAACAGGACTAGACAGCGTGCAGTTGAACATGTCTTTATTGCTACTAAAAGAAAAGGTGGTAATAATAATGTAGCCACTTCTTATGGTTCTTTTGCGAGTGGTAAATCACTTGTTTCTTGGCAGCAATTTGTCTAGGAAGTTTGGTGATAAGGGCAAAAAGAAGATGCGTTGCCATTATTGTAAAGCTAATGATCATTTGATCAAGTAGTGTCCTAAGTTGAAGGCCAAAGAGGCCAAGAAGAAAGAGGCTGGTTCCACTACTAATGTTGGTTCCATTATAAATGCAGCTATTGTTTGAAAGGAGATTGTGATGCCAATGATGCAAAATGGGATTTTAGTGCAGAGTGCACTTATGATCCTTCTATCCATGATGCATGTTTGTCAGTTTTGATGCAGATGCTCAAGTGTGGTAATTTGATAGTGGTGCTCCAAAGCACATTACGTCTCATCGTGACTTGTTTACCTCTCTTGAGGATGTCCCTCAGGGAATTCAGTCACTTGTGCCAACAATGCCTCTTATCCGATCAAGGGAGTTGGAAAGATTGTGTTTATTGCTGCAAATGGTGGGTTTTTTGCACTTGTTGATGCATTGTATGTACTTGGGATCAAGAAGAATCTTTTGTCTGTATTTGCACTTGTTCGACTTGGTCTTGTAGTCAAATTTGTGGAGGACAGATGTACAGTACATGATCTTAGTTTTGGTGATGAAATTGTTACGTCTGGCATTTTATGTCGTGGGCTGTATAAGCTCACTTTATATGACAAGTGTGGGTAGAATTTTGCAAATGCAATTGTGGATTCTAAAGCTATTTCAGATGCAAAACTTTGGCATGCACGTTTTGGGCATATGAATCTTATCAGTTTTTTGCTCTTGCAAAACTCTAATATGGTTTGTTTTTTGGAGGTAGCGTTCAAAGTTTCCAATGGATGGTTCACTTGGGGCCACATCCAGGTTGCAGCTTGTGTATAGTGATATTTGTGGGCCCATGCAAACTCCTTCCTTGGGCAATTACCTTTACTTTGTTACTTTCATTGATGATTACTCCAGGCATGCATGGGTATATCTGTTGTTAAGTATGGAGCCTGATTTACCCCTCGTAATTTTTTGTGTTAAAAACACACATTTGTAAGGCCCCCCTTATGAGTAGAATCCATCGTGCGTGAAGAAAAATAACTCGCAGGAAAATAAAATCACTCGTCGAAAATCAAAATTTTCATAGCCAGTCTCGAGACGGAGCAAGTCACGCACAAAGTCAGTTCTTGAATGTTGGAACTGCGGCAAGAAGGGCCACGTCAAGAAGGATTGCTGGTCCAAGAAAAAGAAGGAGTCAGAGTCTCAAGACAACAAGACAACATCGGAGGCCAATGTGGCAGGTAAAGTAGAGCAAGATGCTCTAATTCTCTAATTAGACAATGTGTCTAATTCCTGGATAGTAGATTCCGGGGCTTCATTCCATGTGACACCACGCAAGCAACATTTCCAAGATTACACCAAAGGTAATTTTGGGTATGTATCCTTTGGAGATGATGAAGCTTGTGAAATTGTTGGCAAAGGTATGTGTCAAAAGTGCGAACGAAAATGAATGGAAGCTTAAAGATGTTAGGCATGTTCCTTCTCTTCGCAAAAATTTGATCTCTACAAGACAATTCAACGATGAAGCTCACAACATTGCATTCGGAAGCAAACAGTGGAAGATCTCAAAGGGATCTTTGGTGATTGACAAGGGAGAAAAGGTTGGTACACTTTACTTGTGTATTGTTAGCACATGCAACCTTCAGCTTGTGCAACAACTACAGAAGTCAACGGTGCGGTGTGGCACTACCAGCTTGGGCATATGAGTGCCAAAGGAATGCAAATCCTTCAAATAAAGAAGCTTCTACCAGGTTTGAAAGAAGTGGACTTAGAGTTCTGTGAAGATTGTGTTTATGGTAAATAAAAGAGGGTAAAATTTCAAAAATCTAGAAATGAAAGAAAAAATAAAAAACTTGAGTTGGTTCATTCTGACGTTTGGTGTCCTGCAAGTACACCATCACTTGGTGGATCATTGTACTATGTAACATTCATAGATGATGCGACTAGGAAAACATGGGTTTATGTAATAAAGAATAAATCTGTAATGGAATTTGCCTATTCAATTGGAGAATAGCGGAATTTAATGAGAGTACTTTCAAGAAATGATTTTGTGAGCATAGCGGGTAGACATAATTGAAGATAGCAACATAATCATAGCAATTAGTTAACTTGGCATAGACAATACTTTTGCAAGAGAGAGAGTTTAGAGAACATGACAACAATTGAGGACCGGATTTATGTGGAGCCGGTCCCCCCTCCAATAGGCATTTGTATTATGATTTCTCCCTTAAAGAGAGACTTGTTACAATACAGTCTTTGTGTTCCTTGTGACCTAGGTGATGCCATGAAGATGGAAGGCTTCATGCACCACAAACATAACATAAACTTGAAGAAAGCTTTAACTATCCCAAGCCTCAGTCCCAAGACCTCAAACACCTTCGAAGGTGGAGAGAGCTAGCAGGGAATGAGGGTAGGGAAGAGGAAGAAGAAACATTTCGTAGGAGAAAGAATTAGTTCCTCACTTATCATACTCTTGTTGCTAGCATACATAATAGCATAGTAATGAAGAAGAAGAAGATGGCAAGCTTAAGCATTGAAGCATGGCTCTTGGTTGGATTTGCACTCCATAGCCAAGAGTGTTGGTGTAGGCCCTCAACCTCTACTTGCTTGGAGAGGGAGCTCTTGCACTTTGCATATCACACCATGAGAGTGCTTGTGAGTGTGTGTGGGTGAGTATACCCCCTATGCACCCCCCTAGCTTGCTTGGGTCGACCCCCCCTTGTAGCTCATGCCTGAAGCTCATTGGACCCTTCCAGGCCTAGCCAATCACAAGCAGGAGCCATTACAAGCAACATGGGTAGCCTTGGGACAAGTGTCCCCCTTTCCCCTTTGAGAGAGAGGACTTGATAAATGCTAAAACAATTAGATAATTCATGTAATTTATCATTGGACCCCTTTGAAGCCTAGCCAATAGGCTTCAAGCAACACATGAAGGTAACATGGGTAGGGGCCTGACATGTGTCCTTGCTACCTCTTCAAGTTGGGCTTCCCTTGTGTGTGTGAGTCGGTGTTCTCTCTCTAGCCCCTAGGAAAAGGGCTCGCCCCCCCTCTTGTAGGAATGCTTTTGACTTTTAGGTGATCAAGCACCTTACTCACCAAGCATGACAAAGCACTTGAACTAGGGGGTGTTCCCACAAGCATCTCAGGCAAGCTTCTCAAGGCACCTCAAGTACTTTAATCATGCAGCAAGTCAAGCACCTCAAGCATGGAGCCAGTCAAGCACCTCAAGCATCTTAATCAAGCACCTCAAGCATGAAAAACACCTCAAGCATGACAAGCACCTCAAGCAGGACAAGCACCTCGATCTTGTGCCGGGTTCCCACCTCAAGCTCAGCCCTAGCTTACTTAAGGTCGAAGGACTTTTACACACATTTATTGGAGGTCTTCAATGAAGCTAACCCTAAGGTCTTATGCTCCATTGGTTAGCCTTGCTCTTTGATAGACCATCTCCCTTTTGGGCCCCTTTACCATTGGCCCCGTGTTGAGATAGATCTATAAGCACATACCTATATCTTAACACTTGTTCCCGTTTATTCTCCCACATTAAGTGATCAATTTAATATGAGAAAATCATTTGGGTTAGTTAGATATTAGATTTTATGACAAAATCTGATGTGTTTTCCATATTTCAAAGGTGAAAAGTCTTTGTGGAGAATGAAATAGGTACTAAGGTTAAATGCCTCATATCCGACAATGGAGGCGAATGTTGCAGCCAAGCTTTTAAAAGCTTTAGTGCTAGCAATGGCATTCGGAGGCAAAGAACAACTCCAAGGACACCTCAACAAAATGGCATTTCCGAAAGGATGAACATAACAATCATGGAGCGAGCACAAAGCATGCGGCTACATGCAAGCCTACCGCTTTATCTTTGGGCGAAAGTTGTAAGTACGTCTGTGTACTTAATCAACCAGTCACCCTCAACGGCATTGGATGGGGGAGTTCCAGAAGTGAATTATGCATTCCTCAAAGTGTTTCGGTGTGAGCCTTTCATGCACATAGATAGAACTCTAAGATCAAAGCTAGATGCAAAGTCCAAAAAGTGTTTCTTCATTGGCTATGGAGAAGGTGACTTTGGGTATCGTCTATGGAATCTTGAAGATGGTAAAATCTTTAGGAGTAGGGATGTAATTTTTAACGAACAAAATATGTACAAAGATTACTTGGAAAAAAAACAAAAAAAACAAACAGGTGATGAGTACATGGAGCTTGAGGACGGTGAAGACTCAAGGACAGCAAACGGTGACAATGTGCAACAACGTCAACCAAATGAGAAGACTCAACCTATTCCCCGAAGATCCACAAGAGCAAGTTGACCTCCAGAAAGGTTCGTTCCTTCCTTCAACCATCTCTTGATCTCAGATACTAGAGAGCCCGAATCATACAAAGAAGCTACGCAACACGAATCCAAAGAAGAATGGATGAAGAGCATGCAAGTGGAGATGGACTCATTAGATTGCAACCAAACATGGGAGTTGGTTGAGTTGCCTTAAGGTAAGCGGGTACTTCAGAACAAATGGGTGTATAAGCTGAAGGAAGAAGAAGGTAGGAATAATAGGTACAAGTTTAGGCTTGTGGTAAAAGGGTTTTCTCAAAAGAAATGTATTGACTTCAATGAAATATTTTCTTATATTGTAAAAATGAACTCAATTAGGCTTGTCTTAAACCTTGTGGCTGCTCATGATCTATATCTTGAGCAAATGCATGTAAATACAACATTCCCTCATGGTGACTTAGAGGAGGAAATTTACATGCTTCAACCAAAGGGGTATGAAGTAAAAGGTAAGGAGAAAATGGTTTGCAGATTAAAGAAGAGCTTGTATTGTTTAAAGCAAGCATCAAGACAATGGTACTTTAAGTTCGATCGATGGATGTTGGATCATGGATTCACAAGATGCAACTCGGATCACTGCGTCTACACAAAGAATTTGGGAGATGGGAAGTTCATCATCCTAATGTTGTATGTCGATGACATGCTGATTGCAAGTGCTAACATGCAAAACATCAAAGACCTAAAAGAGGACATGTCTAAATCTTTTTCAATGAAAGATTTAGGTACTCCAAAGACGATACTTGGTATGAAGATATCAAGGGATGGGACGAAGAAGACAATAAAGCTATCTCAAGAGGATTACATCAAGAAGGTACTAGAAAGGTTTGCAATGCAAAATGCAAAAACGGTTTCTACACCTTTGGCTGGTCACTTTAAACTAACCAAGGATATGTGTCCAAAGACACAAGAGGAGATAGCCTATATGTCTAAAGTTCCATATGCTGCGGCGGTAGGTTCTCTTATGTATGCTATGGTCTAGACAAAGCCATACATTGCACATGCAGTCGGAGTTGTAAGTAGATTCATGGACAAGCCAGGTAAAGAGCTCTGGCAAGCTTTGAAGTGGATACTTAGGTATCTGAAAGGGACAACAACAAATGCTTTATATTTTGGAGGAACTGATATTTTTCTAGAAGGGTATGCTGATGCACATATGGCAGGTGACAAAGATACTCCAAGGAGCACTACTGGCTATGTCTTCACGGTTGGAGGCACAACAATAACTTGGGCTTCAAAGCTGCAGAAAGTGGTCTCACTTTCTACCACGGAAGCAGAGTATGTAGCAATGATGGAGGCAAGCAAAGAAATTATGTGGCTTCACTGATTCTTAGAAGAGGTTGGATTCAAACAAGACAATTGTGTCTTGTACAGTGATAGCCAAAGCGCTATCCATCATGCAAAGAACTCAGCCTTTCATTAAAGGACAAAGCACATTGAGGTGAGATATCACTTCATACGCACTCTTTTGGAAGAGGGACGGCTAAAGCTAGGAAAGGTGCATACAAGTGAAAATCTTGCAGACATGTTTACAAAGGTGGTCAACAAGGAGAAGTCAAGATTTTGCTCATCTTCAATTGTCATTCAAGGATAAGAAGCCAGGATGCAAAGCAGTCATCACACGTTTGGTTTGGATATCAGTCTCCAAGTGGGAGATTGTTAAGTATGGAGCCTAATTTACCCGTTGTAATTTTTTGTGTTAAAAATGCACATTTGTAATTATGAGGAGAAGCCGTCGTGCGTGAAGAAAAATAACTCATCAAAAAATAAAATCACTCACCGAAAATCAAAATTTTCACGGTCTTGGAATATTTCATTTCGCTAGAATATTATGGCCGGACGACGGTCCGAAAGTGCTCGAAAAATGACTGGTCAGTTGGCCGGTTGGCCGGTGACCGGTAGTCAATGGCCGATGGCCGATGGTCAAAAGTCAATGGCCGGTGGCCGAATTCAAAAGCCGACTTGTCTTCTCAAGGGCGGCTACACATGGCTGCCTCTCATGAGAGAGGGCAGCCCTTTTGGCCTATAAAAGGAGGCCATTTCTACACACATTTCATAGTGTGAAGTTGATGCAACAAGGTGGGTGTGAGGTGGTGAGAGTGAAGCAAGACAGGAGCTCTATTACTCTCTCCCTCTCTATACTCTGTAATCTCTTGTGTGTGAAAATTATCTCTCTCCATTAAGTAATCTACTCAATTATCTACTTAGCTACATCATATTTTATAACAACTGGTATCAAAGCAAGGTTTTCTTGTAGCTAAATTATCTCAAGGAAAGGATTCCTTGAATTGAGTGGAAGTAATGGCGGAGGAAGGGAAGCTCAAGATCAAGAATTTCAATGGCAAAAACTACCAACATTGGAAGATGCAAATTGAAGACTATCTCTACCAAAAGGACCTCTATTTGCCACCTAGCGGTCTTGCAAAGAAAACTGCAATGATGGTAGATGAAGCATGGATTGTCCTTGATCGAAATGCACTGGGAACAATGCGGTTAATCTTGGCATCAATGGTGGCCTTCAATATTTTGGAGATGAAGACCATGGACTTGATGAAGTCACTTGACGACTTCTACGAGAAACCATCGGCATCCAATAAGGTATTTCTGGCAGAGAATGGTTCAGTTGCAAAACACCTAAATGACTTTAACACCAACATAAGTCAACTTTGATCGGTGAAAAGAAATTTTGATGACGAAGTGCGAGCTCTCCTTATACTATCGTCTCTATCGGATAGTTGGGATAGCCTTGTGATGGCTATAAGTAATTCTATTTCTGGCACAAATACTCTTAAGTTTGATGATGTTGTGGGTGTTCTCCTAAGCGAGGAAATGCGGAGGAGAAGCACAGGATATAAAGATGTTAGGCATTTTCCTTCTCTTCACAAAAATTTGACCTCTACAGAACAATTGGACGATGAAGGTCACACCATTGCATTCAGAAGCAAAAGGTGGAAGATCTCAAAGGGATCTTTTGTGGTTGCCAATGGAGAAAAGGTTGGTGCACTTTACTTGTGTATTGTTAGCACGCAACCTTCAGCTTGTACAACAACTACAAAAGTCAACAGTGCGGTGTGGCACTACCGGCTTGGGCATATGAGTGCCAAAGGAATGCAAATCCTTCAAACAAAGAAGCTTCTACCAGGTTTGAAAGAAGTGGACTTAGAGTCCTGTGAAGATTTTTATGGTAAACAAAAGAGGATAAAATTTCAAAATTCTGGAAATGAAAGAAAAACTAAAAAAACTTGAGTTGGTTCATTCTGACATTTGGTGTCCTGCAAGTACACCATCACATGGTGGCTCATTGTACTATGTAACATTCATAGATGATGCGACTAGAAAAACATGGGTTTATGTAATATAGAATAAATCCGATGTGTTTACCATATTTCAAAGGTGGAAATTCTTTGTGGAGAATGAAATAGGTACTAAGGTTAAATGCCCCAGATCCGACAATGAAGGTGAATATTGCAGCCAAGATTTTGAAAGCTTTTGTGCTAGCAATGGAATTCGGAGGCAAAGAACAACTCCAAGGACACCTCAACAAAATGGCATTTTCTAAAGGATGAACAGAACAATCATGGAGAGAGCACGAAGCATGTTGGAATTAGGGTTGCAGAGAAACACACACAGCTTGGAGAAGACAAAGGAAGCTCAAGGCACACAAAAGAGAGTGTGTTACTTAGTGTGCAAAACACTGATAGCCCTAGAGTGATGGGTGTATATATAATGCACGGGGGAAAAAACCTCCTAAAGAGGGAAAAAATGCCCCGGCGGTCCTAGTGTGTTCACACACATCACTACCACATGTATATGGTAACGAATCCCCCCTGGAGTGATGCGGTGAACGAGAGCTGGCCCATGAGTAAAGGAAAGTGCCATGCCTTGAGGATAGGATCATTCCACAAAGGGGAGTAAGCCCAAAGCTTTGCGAAAAGCTTCAAGCTTCTCACGAGACAATGCCTTTGTGAAAAGATCTGCAAGGTTGTCCTGTGTTGGCACATAAGCCAAGCTGATCTCTCCTGCTGAGAGCCTCTCCCTGACATAGTGGTAATGCACCTCAATGTGCTTTGTGCGAGCATGAAAAACTAGGTTCCTCGCAATTGCCAATGCGCTCTGACTGTCAGTGTAGATAGTGTTGGCAGTGTCCTGTCCAACACCCAAATCAGCCATAAGGCGTCTGAGCCATACACACTCAACCGTAGTTGTGAAGACTGCCCTGTACTCAGCCTCACAACTCGAAGTGGACACAGTAGGTTGCTTCTTGCTCAACCATGATATACATGAACTGCCAAGCATGAAACAAAAACCACTTGTGGACACTCACGTGTCAAAACAACCAGCCCAATCTGAGTCTGAAAAAGCATGTAAGTCTGGCAGCAATGATCCCCCCTTGGGATAAAACAAGCCAAGATGTAAAGTGCCACTAATGTAGCAGAAAATCCTCTTGACAGCCTGCCAATGCTTAGACCCTGGGCTATGCATAAATCTGCTGACCTGTGAGACTGCAAACTGAATATCTGGCCTCGTGTTGCATACATAAATGAGGCAGCCAACAGCAGTTTGATAAAGAGTGACATTAGCAGGATCACCAGCATCATGTAGACTCAACTTCGAACCTATTTCCATGGGAGTGGCAATAGGTTTGCAATCCTGAAGTCCAAACTTACATAGCAATGTCTCTATGTAACTTTTCTGACACGAGGCAATACCACCATCACACTGCTTAAATTGTATACCCAAATAATGATGCAACAGCCCCAAATCTTTCATCTTGAAAGTAGCATTCAAATCAGCCTTAAATTCAGCAATATGTCTCTCATTTGGTCCAATGATCAGCAAATCATCAACATAAAGAACCACAATGAGAAGTACATCACCCTCACGCTTTACATATAATGTGATTTCTGTTGGACTGTTACGAAAGCCTTGTTTGACCAAATGAGTGTCAGCTTTCTCATACCAAGCACGAGGAGATTGCTTCAACCCATACAAAGACTTGTTACATTTGCACACTTTGTCCTCTTGTCCTTCTATGACAAAACCACGAGGCTGCGTTACATAAACTTCCTCAAATATGTGACCATTCAAGAAAGCAGTAACAATGTCTGATTGATGTACATCCCAACCAAAATGAGCTGCCAATGCACATAGAAAACGCATAGTAGTCATACGACAAAGTGGGAGCAAAAGTCTCTTCATAATCTATGCCTTTTGTTGTGCATAACCCTTTGCAACAAGTCGAGCCTTATGGCGATCGATCTCACCATCCGGCTTGCGTTTCAACTTGTAAACCCACTTCGTACCAATGGCCTTTTTGCCACGAGGCAAATCACATAAAGTCCATGTGTCATTTTCTATAAGTGCATCATCCATCAAATTTTCTGAATTTTTTGCTTCATCAAAAGTCAGAGGCTCCTCAACATCATGTAAGCTAGACATAGCGAAAGCATAACAATCTGATGCATAAGATGCATGGCGAGAGCCTGAACGAGTACGACTAGACAAAGGTGCATCTAATTTACTGTCATGCAAAGTGTGCACCAGCCATTTTGGCATACCTCTAGCCTGCTCATTTTCAGCCATTTCCTCATCAAGTACATCATGTACATCTACATCAGTAATAGGCTGATCTAGAACATTTTCAAAAACCCCCATAGGCTGTACATTTGCCTCATTGGAACTTACATTCGTATTTCCACCACTGAAAAGAGGCAACAAAGTGTCATAAATGTCCTGTGAGCTTCCATTATTGTCTGTAGTACATGACAGCAAGGGCTGAACAGAATCTTCCACAAACACTACATCCCGAGAAACCAGAATACGTTTTGTTTGCAGATGATACAACCTGTAACCTTTGCTTTCAGCACTATAACCAACAAAAATACATTTGACAGCCTTATCATCCAATTTTCTGCGCTGCACTTGTGGCACCAAAGCATATGCCAAACAGCCAAAAACACGCATGTGCTCAATAGAAGGTTTTCTATCATGCCATGCTTCATATGGAGTAATAGACTGCAAAGCTTTTGTAGGACACCTGTTAAGTACATAAGTGGAACACATAATGGCCTCAAGCCAAAAAGAATGCGGCAAAGCTTGACTTTTGACCATACATCGTGCCATTTCCGTCAGTGACCTGTTTTTCCTCTCAGCAACACCATTTTGCTGAGGTGTATAAGGCACTATACATTGGTGTTTTATCCCACGACTAGCCAGAAATGCATTAAATTCATGAGACATATACTCCCCCCCTCGATCGGAACGGAGGGTGCCCATAGTACATTTCGAGACATTTTCAGCCATAGCCAGAAATTGTTTGAAGCACATAAAAACTTCGGACTTCGCTTTAAGAGGAAATACCCATGCATGCCTGGAGTAATCATCAATGAAAGTCACGAAGTACAGGTAATTGCCCAAGGACGGAGTTTGCATGGGCCCACAAACATCACTATGCACAAGCTGCAACCTACATGTGACCTGAACTGAACCATCCTTTGGAAATTTAGAACTCTGCATCTTACCCAAAATACAACCTTCACAAACATGTTTGACAAGTGCTTCAATAGGCGGCAAAGAAGCAACCATATTAGATTTCTACAAACGCAGCAAACTGGCAAAATTCAGATGACCAAAACGTGCATGCCAAAGTTTTGCATCTAAATTAGCCCTTGAATCTGCAACAGCATTTGCAAAATTTTGTCCACACTTGTCATACAAAGTGAGCTTATACAGCCCACGGCACAAAATGCCAGATGCAACAATTTCATCACCAAAACTGAGATCATGAACTGTACATCTTCCATCCACAAATTTGACTGCAAGTCCAAGTCTAGCAAGTGCCGATACAGACAAGAGATTCTTCTTGATCCTAGGTACATAAAGTGCATCAACAAGTGTGAAGGAACTGCCATTAGCAGCAGTGAGCACAATCTTTCCAACTCCTTGAACTGGATAAGAGGCGTTGTAGGCACAAGTGACTGAATTCCCATGCGGGATTGACTCGAGAGAGGTAAACAATTCACGATGTGAGGTAATGTGCTTTGTAGCACCACTGTCAAAATACCACACATGTGAATCTGCAGCAACTGACAAGCATGCATCATTGATAGCAGGATTGTAAGTGCACTCTGCGCTAAAAGCCCATTCTGCATCAACATCAGCATTACTGTTAACCCTCACGGCTCACGGACACCCCATCACCTACGACGGACGTGTATTAGGTATTTGGTAGAGTCAGGTATCGGGATTGTCGGACCAATAGGAAAAGGGTAAGAGTGATCGCCGATGAGAGGCGCACTCTAACTGGGACATTCAAGGGATTAGTTGGCTAAGCATGGGCGCCCAAGTGTGAATGGGGTGAGCTCATATAAAAGCCAACTAAACCTAAAATTCACTCATTCTCTCATTTGTGCAATAGAAGAGTGCTCTTGCTCCATCTCCATCTCCATCTTCTTCTTCTTCGCCTCCTCGTGTGTGTGTGCATGTGTATGTGAGAGAGAGAGAGAGAGAGGGAGAGAGGGAGAGTGTGTGTGCAATCGAGCATTACGAAGGCACGACGGCGGCGAAGCGGTTGAGCGCGGCACGACTGCAGCTTCTTCTTCATCGCGGCGAGGAATCCTCCACGGCAGGAGCATAGAGCGGTGAGTGACACACCATTGCCCTCTTTTGAGCTTGCTAGATTAGTCTTGTTTTGTGCTTGGAACCATTTGTGGCTCGCACATGGTGTATCGGCAAGTCCCTTGCTTCGACAGTGCGGCAAGGAGCGCACATTTTTGGCGCCGCTGCCGGGGAATCGCCCTACACTAAGCCCAAGAGGCACTTTGTGCTTCTCCTATGAGTTGTTTGTAGTAGGAAAGAAGAGGAAGAGGAAGAGGAATGAGTTGTTTTTCTGCAAGTTGTTAATTTCTGTGTTGTTGCAAGTTCTGTGATTTCTGCATAATGTTGTGTTTTCTGTTTGCACACAGTCTTTACACAATTAGTAGTCATTAGCTTGGTTGCAGTGAATGAATAAGTAGGAAGACAGTTATCAATTTCTGTTTGCACACAGTCTGCACACAGTTTTCTGTCAAGGTTTGCCTGCACACAGTGTTCGCACAGTAAGGTAGTGAGAGAGGAAGTAGGTGGACAGTTAGCTCACTGTCGGTAAGCAGTTAACAGATTAGTTAGTGGTTAGCAGCACTGTTAGTAAGTAGATAAGGTAGTGAGCTGTCTGTGAGCTGTGAGCTGTTGACCGGGAGGGTAGGTAGGTGACAGTGTGTGTGGCCAAGAAAGGGTCACCAAAACCGCGCGCGATCGTCGCCCAAAAAAATAAAAAAAATAAAAAATAAAAAACGTGAGTGACAGGGGGGCTACACTAAAATTTTGATCGGGATCGAGATCATTTCTCCAGACCCAGGCCCAGGCCCAGGCCCAGGCCTCAGTCCTCAGTCTTATGATATATACTAGACTCACTCTTATATATATACCCTACCCCCTCAAGAGGGAATGAGAGCATGTGGGGCAAGTCCTCCACTCTCCTCCCTTCTCTTCCCACTTGCACCCTTATACTTTCTAATTTGGGCCTAGTTCCCCACTAGATATTGACGGTTTTAGGGATTCCGAGGGCATAAAGTGACCAAACGGAGGGCTGTAAAGCACGGCACGTCCCTCTGACCGAGACGCTCATTTTGAGCTATCATACGTTCTATTCTATAGCTGGGTCAGAAAAAAAAGGACCAAAAAATCAAAAAATAAGAAAAGACTTGGGTTGCAAAACACCCAAAATTACTAGGTGAGCAGCCTTCACGGGCCCTCACTGACACTTCTAGGGGATCCAAGTCATATGAACCTACGCTCTGGACGAGTGTTAGAGCACGAGCATATTGGTAGTGCCTCCATTTACGCGGGCACCCATTATTCCTCCACCCTAGGTTCTGGACCTTCGACCGGGACTCAAGGTAGCGCGACCCAAGATCCTCATATCGCGTCTAGTGATTCTTCCTCTGACTACGAAGTCATGGAGGGGTATCCTACACCAAACCCTGATAGTTCAAGTCAAGACATGCATGCCATGGGCCCACGGCCCGGGTCCAGCGTGTTTAGCCGCTTAAAAGAGACCCTTAGTAGAGCTACTCGCTCCGAATATACGGTTAATGAAATAAATGAAGAGAGTGGGGAAGTAAATTCTTCATTCATGCCTAAAATGGACCCTATGCTTCTTGAGAGTGTGCATGTGAATGTTCCATCCACTGCACCTCCTGATCCTTTAGGACTATCTCCCTCTGAGGTTTTACTACCCGATGGTAGGAGTCTTGCCGAAGTGCAAGAGATCGAACGCTATATGCAAGCAACAAGAGAGAGGGAAATTGAGAACCTACGAGGGCTAGAACAAAGTCGAGCCCTGAAAGCAAAGGCTCCTATGACAAAAATCATGCCAGCCGAGCAACCGAGTGCTCCCAAGGTAGCAGTCACGGAGGGGCAAGCTATGGGGAGCAATAATGCTTCCACTTCAAGGGAAACCTCCAGCACGCCAGGCCTAGATGGGATATTCCTAAACGAAAATTGGGAGTATGACCTACAAGCAGAAGCTTTAACTGATCGGTACACAGGACACACCTATCATGTGGGTTGGTTAGATGTTATACAATCCACATCGGGTGCTACTAGCATAGATGAGCAACAACAGAAAGTCTGTGATGTCCTCCATAGGATTGTCGAGTTAGAAAGACAGAACACAGGGATCAACATGCCTTCAACAGGCCTAATGAGATTCTTGGATACGGGAAAGGCCGACCAACCAACCCTGTCACAAATGGAGACTCCCTCAGTGAGCCCCATTGATCCTCCATATGTTGTTTCGCCAGGAGCCTCAGTACAATCTGAGCCCACAAGTGGCAGCTTTACCTTCCCAGATCTAGCTCATCTTTCTCTTAATGACACTATGGCTACCATGCATATCCCAGTGGTGAGCATGACAAGAAGTACACCATGAAGTTCATTTGTTAATACTGCGCCGATGCCTAGTAGCACAGTGCCCCCAACTATACCTACATGTATGTATCAATCATGTGCACCTGTCGTACCTCAGCCTCATGTAGCTCCTACACCTCCGATTATTCCAAGAGCTTACAATCCACAATGGAATTATCCAAGCTCTTATACAAGTGGAGCCATGCCATTTAATAATAACATGCCATATCAGGCACCCCCTATGCCTAGGGCCACGCCTGTAAACTTTGGACCACCGTCTGGTACACCACCATACGAAATTTGGGACCCAAGAGCCGCGCGTATGCCAAGGCCAAGGCCAACTCCCATCTCACATGTGGTTCCAGGAGCACATACACCCATTATACCTGCTCAAATAGGAGATTTGGCAGCATTTGCTCAAACTATCGGTCGCTCTATTGCGGAAAACATGCGTACTGCACTTGATAGAGAGCCTAGGAGCAAGGCAGTTCAAGTAGCTAAGCTCGCACAGAAATTCAGTGGAGACGGAGATGCTAGAAAGCATATGGAAGTCTTTGAACATGTGTGCGATTCCTTGGAAGAGCACAATGAGCTACATAAGTGTAAGGCTTTGAGTTTGACCCTAAGCGGAAAGGCTGGAGATTGGTATAGAACCTTAAGAGTAGAAGAGAAAACGATCTACTCTACTCTTAGGAGACTATTCTTAAAAGAATACATACGAGAGGGAGTACTTTGGGGTGTAGCCTCTCAGCTCCAGAAAGCCCAACGAGAAGAAGGTGAATCCGTGAGAGACTTCATTAGTCGCCTAAAGAATTTGAATTCTCGATGCAATCCAAATGAGCAATTCAACAACAACCAATTGCTCGATAGATTCATTAGGGGACTACAACATGAAAGTATCTATAATGGCCTAGTCATTAGAGGTATCACTACTTGGGAAGCAGTCACCATGAATGCAATCCAATTGGAGGATAATTTAATGATTGCAGGAGAAAGAGTGTCTGCCGAGCCGAAGTCAAGTAGCTCGCAAGCATCAGGGCATGAGCCAATGAAGATAAAGCCAATCGTGAAAGAGCAAATGATATCTGAGATGACTTTGGCAGATCTCACCAAGGCCATCCAAGAAAGCCTTAGGGGTAATCGTGCTCCACAAAACACTCATATGTATCCAAGAAGGGAGCAACAATGGTGCTCAATTTGCTTGGGCCCACATACTACGAGTGAATGCCCTACTTTCAGAGTAAAGTTTAACGGGACTTGTAACGCGTGTGGTAGGTATGGCCATCAAGCGAAGGATTGCCTAATGCTTAAACGCATCATGGAAAATAGACCGCCTATAGCTTGGGCAGACTCACCTCGAGTTCCTGCATTGATGCCTACCCCTCCCATGGAGCAACAGTTGCCATTACAGCACATGTTTCCTAGAACCCAAAATGTGGTCCAAACCACACCGTTGCCACCTCCAGTGCTAAGACCGCAACCCCCTCATCCAAGAGTTACACCTATGAACCAAATAGGTTGCGAGTCATCTAGTACTTATGTAGATTGCGAAGAGGACATAGACTCTAGTATCACCTATGGAGTCGACATGCTTGAGGAGTGTCTCACGTACTATATGGAAGACCATTGGGGACAAATCAAACAGGTATATCAAACTACTGCGCTAGCAGCAAGAGGCCAA
Organism: Adiantum capillus-veneris; assembly: GCF_014529385.1. NCBI lineage: Eukaryota > Viridiplantae > Streptophyta > Polypodiopsida > Polypodiales > Pteridaceae > Adiantum > Adiantum capillus-veneris. The sequence goes on from NC_140938.1 coordinate 29,990,390, forward strand.
AACATTAATAGTTTTGCCAGGAGACCACCTCTTCAGTGCTACGAATGTGGTGGACCACATCGAGTAGCTGAGTGCCCCATTAGAATACAAAAGAATGCCGCACTAATGCAAACAAGTCAAGGGAGTGCATTGGCAATGCCAATACTCATTTGTAATCGTTGAGGCATAGATCATTTGATCGCACAGTGTCCTAACAATCCAAACGCACCGAAAATCACACCATTGAACATAATAGAGATCGTTGATGGGACACCACCAACTATAAAAATAGCACCAGTGAATGCACTCACACGGTCGATGCTCCAAAAGCAGAATTACATCCTCGAAGAAAGAGATGCTGCATCCATTGGCCGAGCGAGAAAGAAGAAAACACGAAGAAAGAAATCCCTTAATGCTTCTAGCTCAAAACCTAGTTCAAAGACTAACATAAGGACAGGAGAGGATCCCGTGTATATGAATGACCCTGAGGATGACTCAGATTCGATAGAGACCACGGAGACCAAAACTATTACTACAAAGGAAAAAGCCAATGAGGAGGATCACAAGAGGGAATTACGACGAGCACCAAAAGAGTATTCAAAGTTAAACCACCCAGTTGCGAACCCCCAAGATAAGCCACGAGAGACGAAAAATGAGGATTGCAAGAGAAAGATTGGAACCTATCCAAACCCAACAGTGGAAATTGAACGAGTCCAACAACTGAGGGGTTTGGTGGAAGAAACTCAACGAACATTAGAACCTGAACCCAAACATATCCAGATGTCAGACACAGTGTTTCCCACACAAGTTCAACCTCACAAGAACTACATGCCGTTAGCTATACCCAGTATCATTCGGGAAGAGAGTGAGGGTAGGACATCTGAAAGTGGACACAGACCTTTCCTACTAGAGAGAATGTTTGGTGAGGGAATGCCCGACCCCCTTGAGGAAGTGGAGATTCCATCTTCACCATTCTCTTGTCAGGGTCCTACGTCCCACAAGATGCCATTAAATGTTGCCAAATTGATGGATTTCATGTCTTCAGAAGTTAGAACCACCATCATGTCCAAACTATATAAAGACCCCGAGCTAGTCTCAGCTCTTCGAGCTTCCTCAATGGAGAATTACAGGCCGGATTACCACAGTTTGCACATATGAACAAACCTGACTCGGTAATAAATGATGAGGAACATTTAGCACCACCATCTGACCTAGCGGGACATGAATCTGTAATTGAAGTACCCGTTAACAAGTTGGGGCAATACTTTGAAGGTGATGAATCTAATGCTACTCTACCAATCACTACTAAAGGATTAGCTGTAAAGGGGGTCCTTGACGGTGGTGCGGGAGTCAGCATGGTGACAAAGAGTTGTTGGGAGTCTATGGGGCGACCTCACCTTGAAGCCACAAGCGTAGTGGTAAAAATGGCTAATGGATCTATTGTTACGCCTATTGGAATGCTAAAGGATCTCAGAATCAAGGTCTTGGGACACAAGGTAAGGCAGACTTTCATTGTTATGGATTTTTCCAAGCATCCTATGTCATTTGAGATGATCTTAGGGCGTCCATTCATGAGGGAAGCAAAAATGGTGCATGACTGGTCCAAAAACCACGTCTACTTACAGTTCCAAGACTCTATCATTCGAGTTGATCTTTTAAGTGGTCGAACGCATCCTCTAGGAAATAAATTCATCATTGATAATCGATCAGACACAACAATTCACTCAGCTCCATTACAGTATTGTTACACATGTAACGAAGACACAGATATTGGGGAGAACTCTCCTTATATGGATATCCTACCTGGGATGACTGAGTCGGACAATGTGGATTGGGTCCACCTAGCAGCAACCATAGACACTTGGAGAAATAGGGGGACGACCTGGGTAACACCTGAGGGGGATGAAATGCCTGTACCCTTAAATATGCTACAAGCAATGCATATCGCTTCTGACAAGACTCATCCTAATGTAACGAAGAAAACATACAAGTGGGTCCCTAAAGCTTCTTTAGTGACCATAGCTAGTGCTCAAAAACAGAAGCCTTGTAAGAAACGTACCACTCGCTCCAAGAAAAGTAAGAAAATGTTGCGATGGATCCCTAAACGACTATTGGAAGCCCAAGGCTACTATCAAGGACATGATCAAATCTGGGTGCCAAAACGTAGATTGTGCTCTTACCTATCACCTGACCCATGTGAGCCCAATCCCGTAGCTCCAAAACGAATCAATGATCGTGGAAAGAAAAAAATCATAGAATGCTACACACCCGCTCCCGAGCTAGTTTGGGTACCAAAGAAAGAACGATTTGTTCCACCTAGCTCAGGAAGGGGGGAGTCCCATGAAGCTTCTAGCTCCTCATGTAATGCATCCGTAGAGGTAAAAGCTTCTCCACAGCCTCCACCTACAATAGTGGACCTCCATAAAGCTACAAAGGAATCCACACCTCCCAGTGTTCAAGAATCACCTGATGAACTACTTCAAGTTCGATCTTGGGAGAGTACCTTACCACCCTTGCAACTCGACGAGGCGCCTAAGGTAATAGAAAACTACTGACAAAAATCTCCACCTATTACCAACTGGAACAATTGGTTTCAAAGGGTGACAAGCTCATTTCAAACGGTATGATCTACCCAAGGAAGGGGGGAGTGTTTGTTGACAGTCATCATTCATTTGTTTCCCTCTCAACCTTTTTCCCTGACCTCTCAATCACCAATCTTAGGGAATGTACATATAAAGCTTTATACTCACAAAAAACAAAAAAATAAAGAGCAAGAGCAATTAGCAAACGAGTATGCACGATAAAAGTCAAAACATTGACCCAGACCTACACATTTACATCCGGTACACTGAAACAGAAACCTATGTCATGAAACACCTTTGATCCTCATCACTTGAGTGATGGAGGGTAGGTAAGATTAGTACGATAGGAGTGTTTCTGTTTTAGAGTTGAGTGATTAGCAAAGTTATTTTTTCCCACTGATGTGCCTCCTAGAGGTATTCCTTGTGTTTCCTAGTGTGTACAGGAGCGTGTTGCTGTTGTTAGGATTTGGAACTTCATGGAATGTTTATCTCGCCTCACTCTTCAAATCAAGCGCGACCATCGACACAAACAGGTGTTTCTTGTCCATTAGCATTGCCCCTTATCTTTTTTGCATCTATGATTGTCTGCTTTGATTGTGATTGGTAGCATAATATCCAGCACATTTGCTTAGTATCAAACATTTAATTCAATGTAATTTTTTGTCATAATCACTTGTCTAGGTTTAAAACTCAAGCAGTCCGACTAAGCTAAATTGACCAAGTTAGGTGTTAGAGATCTCCTCTTAATACCATGGGGAATGCCTTCCTAATAATTAATGGTTACTTAGGTTCTTAATCCGATTTAGGCATCATTGTGTGAAATGTACTAGGGCTTTCTAGTGGGCTTGACCCTATTGACCTTTAGCTTAAGTATTATAAAGGGAGTTTACTAGTGTGATGAGCCTGGGGAGGTGTATCAGTGTTATATGACCCCCCAAAGTTACAAAATTAAAATGCTAAAATGAACAAACAAAAAATCAAAGTGCCACACTGTAAAATCTTAAGCTGGAAGAGAAATTTCAGCTTGATTTGGTACTTCCCTCACATGTATTGCCTATGGTACTAGAGCCCTTGAGGTTCCCAGTATGGGCGCTTTTACTTGAAAAGCAAAAAACCCAAGGCATACAAAATAAGCACACACATCAAAATTGAATCACTGTGAAAAGACTTTGGGGGGTCAAAGAAAAAGTAATCAGTCAGGCGATGATTTCATGAGAAATTCCTTTTATGGTAGCTTAACTACAAGGTCTTCTAGATATAGCCTCTAGTCAGCCCGCGAACATGAATACTTGGCTCTCGCGATTAAACAACTTAATTGACCACAGAAAATTAAGAAGCTTACCCATGGTATTAATATTCGATCTCTAGTGCCATTCGACCGTCAAATTAGCGACCCCAGACTTGTTTAATTTTTTACCTTTACATCTGTTTATGCATTTGATTACATTGCAATTTAATGTTCATTGCTGACAAATTGTTTGAAATTCTTTTACCAATCAATTTGTCTACCTAAAACTGCATATGCTTTTTAATCACTTATGAGAATGCAATTACTGTGCCAATGTTGTTTGATTTTGCAGTGACTGAAGAAGGCTAAGGACATTCGTCTCAAATGCTCTTCCACCTCGATGAACGAGCTTCAACTCAATAGCTTCCGAGGACGGAATCTACATCAGGAAGGGGGGCATGTTAACCCTCACGGCTCATGGACACCCCATCACCTACGACGGAAGTGTATTATGTATTTGGTAGAGTCAGGTACCGGGCTTGTCGGACCAATAGGAAAAGGATAAGAGTGATCGCCGATGAGAGGCGCACTCTAACTGGGACATTCAAGGAATTAGTTGGCTAAGCATGGGCGCCCAAGTGTGAATGGGGTGAGCTCATATAAAAGCCAACTAAACCTAAAATTCACTCATTCTCTCATTTGTGCAATAGAAGAGTGCTCTTGCTCCATCTCCATCTCCATCTTCTTCTTCACCTCCTCGTGTGTGTGTGCATGTGAGAGAGAGAGAGAGAGAGAGAGAGAGGGAGAGTGTGTGTGCGATCGAGCATTACGAAGGCACGACGGCGGCGAAGCGGTTGAGCGCGGCACGACTGCAGCTTCTTCTTCATCGCGGCGAGGAATCCTCCACGGCAGGAGCATAGAGCGGTGAGTGACACACCATTGCCCTCTTTTGAGCTTGCTAGATTAGTCTTGTTGTGTGCTTGGAGCCATTTGTGGCTCGCACATGGTGTATCGACAAGTCCCTTGCTTCGACAGTGCGGCAAGGAGCGCACAATTACAGTCTTCTTTCACAGAAGACTCAACAATGGCTGCATTTGTAGTGGAACCAGCATTTGCAGTGGAACCACCCTCTTTCTTCTTAGCCTCTTTGGCCTTCAACTTAGGACAGGACTTGATCAAGTGATCATTGGCTTTACAATAATGGCCACGCATCTTCTTTTTGCCCTTATGACCAGAATTTCCAGACGAAGTGCTGTCAGCAGAAGCATTAGGAACAGAATTTTTGCCACTCGCAGCAGAACCATAAGAAGTGGCTGCATTACTGTTACCACCCTTTCTTTGAGAAGCAATAAAATCCTGTTCAACTGCACGCTGCCTAGTCCTGTTTTTTCTAGAAAGTGACTCTTGCAACAGCAATGTGCATAATGCATCAAACTTGAAAACTTTAGGATTTCCTTGGGTCATAAGTCTCCAAGTACTAGCAAAAGTCTGATAGGAATCTGGTAAGGCATCAAGAACAGTCTGCACAAGGGAACTGTCTGAAATGACTTCACCTGCAGAAATAAGCTGCTCATTGAGATCCTTGACACTAGCAAGGAAAGTGTCAATATCATCTTCCTCATGCATAATATTCGACTCCAGCTCTTTACACAGCAAAGCAATTTTAGCCTCATTGCGGCTTGCATAAAGACCTGCTAAAATATCCCAAGCCTGTTTTGCAGATTTTGCTGAACGGATGTGAGGAACAATGGTGCACTTCACAGACAACGCAATCAATGCATGAGCCTGCGCATCCATTAGGAGAAAGTTTGACTCGCTTTTGGGCCCTGTAAGAAGTGCCACGTCGGCTTAGAGAGAGAAAATGAAAATGTTAACTTGTGCATTTTATGTGATACTTTTCTGCGCAACAAAAAGCCAAAATGACATTCTTTGGTAGGTAGCCGCCGTCTTTATCATTCTTATCCTTCGTTCTCTTGTCAGAAATCCAACTAACCGTATGACTAATGATTTGAAATGCCAACTTACAAGCGTTCCCTCCAGAAACATAAGCCACACGAACTCTATCAACTCTAAACTTGAGAATATGGCTTTCCCTCCCAAAACCTGAGATATTTCTCCGTCTTCTTCTCTATCAACTCTAGGAATGGAGAACGCATCTTTTCCTGATGAAAACACTAATTTGAACTTACAATCCTCGGCCCCTTCATCTTTAACACTTACCCAAAGAAAGAACACACATCATCTTCATGTTGATGTATTGCAAGAGTACGCACCGTTGCAGAAACGTAGGAGGGAGTCTTTCTTATCTCAACGGGAGAAAGAACTTAGAAGGACAAACAAGGAACATCATTTGGATTTGTGGAGCGATGGGTCTATTTATCCAAAGGATCCTATGACAAATGCGCCACCTCCCTTTGCTAATATTACTAACCTCTTACATTTCACAGGCAATGGCAAGGATGGGCTATTGGGATACACCGAACATTTGGAAATGAGAGGATTGAATGCGGAAAGGCAAAGAAACTTCCTGGCAATGGAGAACATGCAGCTGAAGAAATTTAATGAAGCATACTCTCAAAAGATTTCATCAAAAAAAGAGACAATCCAAGGCCTTGAGAAGAAGATCACAAGTTTGCGAGAGAAAGACACCGTGCTTGGTAGTCGGAAAAGAAAACGAGATCTGTGCAACCTTGAGAACATGAAGGTTGGTAGTGGTGGCCTGAAAAAACGAATACGAGCTTTAAGGTAACTCGAAGTTTGTTTCTTCAATGTGCTTCATTAAGAAGTGTATACACTTACTTTCCTATACATGATCATAACACATTGTGCTTTTTTGGCAGGTCTTTACTGCATCCAAACTTGAACGGTGCAGGCTTCAATGCTGGAGTGCATTACAGCTGTCTAGTTCCAAAAGAAGTAGTTGAAGAGATGATAACTCAGAAAAAATTTCGTAAGTTGAAAGGGAGGCTACTTACCTCCTTCATGAACGAGAATCAGCTGGAACCAATGGAAGTGCAAGCAATACTTGATGAGAGTGGCATCTCGCAGATGGGATACAGGGCACTATTCAAAGCAATAGCTAAAAAATCTCAAAATAAACTACAAAGAGGATCATTGCTTCCAAATCCATCACATGTAAAGGCTGCTCGTCGGCACGTAAACGATGAGGTGTTTGAGAAACTGGGGTCACCATTCCATATTGAAGCAACGTTCTTAGGCAAGGGCGGCAGAGAGGTACAGTTTAACGAGCATAACAACCTCTTCGTTGATCTTGAAGCATTGCAAAGGTATGCAGTTCACTTCTTTGACATCAGTCGAGACAAGTGCGGTGGGGTTCTCAAGTTTGTTTTGAAGCTCGACAAGTGCGAGGTCCTGAAGAACAACAAGTTGGAGAGAGTCACCATTACCCTCTGGATCCATCAATAACGAAAGAGGATCCACGATACTTCAGCGTGCAATCAAAAAACAACATTCTATCCATTAGGAGAAATATGGGCTTTGCATGGGCCTTGTAAGGAATCCTAATTTTCAGGAATTAAGGCTAATGTTGTGTAAGGTTAAGGGGACAAGGACATTCAAGAAGCTAGTTTTGAGTAGACTTTTCTAGCCTTTTTTTTAGACACATGTAAGATGTGGACCTAAGAGGTCACTTTCTCTCTCTAGCATTTGGAAAGTGAAGGGAGTAAAGGGGTGTGGCCACATCAGAAAAAACGTGGGTCACTAAGAGCCAAAAATTGACTTTTTTTCAAAAAAATTTATTTTTACTTATTTTTTACTTAAAACTCCCTCCCAACATATATACACATCAAAAAATCATTTTTTGACATTTTTTTAAACCTACAAACACTAAAAGTCCACTTTTTCAAAAAAAAATCCCCCAAAAAAAAAAAACCTTTGTTCTCTCCTCCTCCTTCCTCCTCTCTCCCTCTCCTCTCCCTCCCTACCCCCTTCTCTCATCCTCCTCCCCTCTCTCTCCCTCTCCCCCCGTGCCCCCTTGTCTCCTCCCATGTTCCTCCCTCTCCCTCCCCCCTCTTTCTTTTCATTCTTTGTTTCCTCACGCAACAGCTACCATGGTGCTCATGGGCATCACAAATCGTATGCCTCCACCACCATGTACTACGCACAACAAAAGTGTACATATTGCTTGTCCGCGGTGTTTGCACCGAAGGCCGCACGTGAGGGTGAGCAGAGGTCATCCCAAGATCGTCATACTGTCAATGAGACGAATGTGTATGGTTCTTCAATATCTTGGGAGGGGAGAAGTAAGCTTGGTAGGCTATTGCAATTGGTTGTGTATGGGTGCAGGTGCTTCTTTGCATTCGTGGATGCACGAATGTCAAGCTCTTCAGCTCAAAACAGTGGCATTACAAGAAACAGTGGGTGCAGGTTAGAGAGGTCAAGTGTCATCACTTTTCCTCTAAAACAGCCTTCTTTGTTACATCTTGCATGTAGGTGCTTCAAATCCATCCTTATTAGAGGTGGGTAATCTCATCCTAATGCAAGAATGGCTCAAGGAACTGGCATAACATGAAGCTTTTACGGTGGCACAAAGCTCTCCTCAAGCAATGTGGCTCCCACTACACCAAAAATCACTATGCTAACATGGAAAGATCCCTAGTAGGACAATACAACAACTTTTCATCAGCAGCACACCCTTTCCTAACATGAGGGCACCCCCACCAGAGATATTTTTATATGATAGGTCACCCCATGAGCATACCATGTCATGGAATGGATGTAAGAACTATGACTGCACTACCCCTTGGAAGTTGTTCACGAATGTATGTTTATCAAAGTTAATGAGAAGAAGTTTAGACTCTTTTGTTTGTTGATGTGTAAGAGCACTCTTGGTCTACCATATTTTAGATTGTTTGATAAGTTAAATAAGATTTGTAGTCATTTAAAGTGTCATTTTTTTTTTTGGTAAGATTGTACATGAGAAGACATGATAAAGTACAAGAGATCTTGACGGAATAAACCTCGATGAGATTCCCACCATGCACTTGTGACACCATACCTCTCCTTGAACCCTTTGACTTCTATCGTTGTGGGGAGTCCAATGGGGGGCTATTTTCAAATTTTTAGCATAACTTTTTTTTTGAAGGAAATTTTGGTTATTCTAAAGTTTATACACAGTTTAGGAGTTCATTCTGATTGTTTTTCTTCAGTTTCAAATTTTGACCGAGTACACTCCTTGGAAGCCACTTTTGAAGGTGTTAGGGCGAGATTTTGGGAAAGTTTTGTATGTAGAAAATATAGTCCTTAACACAATAAAAAACAATGGTTCTTTGAGTATTTTCAGATTCCATGGTTTTAATGCTCGTTGGAGCCCGTAGATTAAGAAAAAAGTAAAAAATGTATGTTTTACATCATTTTTAAATAAATTGTCAACTTGCACGTTGATTTTTGGAGAATGCGAGTAAGATATGATTTTTTCTCATCACATGATGGTCGAAGAACGCGATGAGATGAACAAATCCATGTGAGACAAGCCCAGACACATTCGGAGCCGATTGAAATCTAGAAGCTGTTGAAAACAACCGAAAAGTTCAACACTTACAAAAAAAAAAAAAAAACTTAACACTTGGATCATGGCCATGCATCAAATATATGCTCACACGGTGAAGGAGGTGCTTCAAAGCTATGGAAATCAGTATAAAATGCAAGCAATAGCGTTGGAGGCTATTCAAGAAGTTGTAGAGGCTCACATCATTTCAGATGACTTTGCAATGACAAAATGATTAAGAGTTGTGTCTACTGTCTCCATAGTGATTTGGATTTTCGGTTTATCCATGTGTTTTAAGTTAAGTGGTTCTCGCCATGAAGAGTTAAATTTAAATCAAATATTAACATTTTTGTCATCCTAAGGGGCAAACAAAGCTAGAAAATGCAAAAAAAAGGGTGGCCACAAGGGCGCGCAGATGGCCCATCCAGCAGTTTTGGATGGCTCATCTGCGCGCCCTTGTGGCCACCCTTTTTTTTTGCATTTTCTAGCTTTGTTTGCCCCTTAGGATAGCAAAAATGTTAATAGCTGATGAAACCAGATGTTTATGTAGCATGAGACTAGATTTTTATATTGTCCAATGTGATTTGGCCTTTTGGTGCAGGGAACTAGTAAGTTGAGTTGAAGGAAGGCATAATGTGCTTGAAAAGTTAAATTTTACATTCATCTCACCTTTTCCAAGGTCCTGGAGTGCAACAATAGCCTAATTATGCAAAAAAAAGGGTGGCCACAAGGGCGCGCAGGTGGCCCATCCAACAATTTTGGATGGCTCACCTGCGCGCCCTTGTGGCCACCCTTTTTTTTGCATTATATGGCCTTGTCTGCCCCTTATAATAGCAAGAATGTTAATATTTGATGAAACCAGATGTTTATGCAGCATGAGACTAGATTTTTATATTGTCCAATGTGATTTTCCCTATTGGTGCAGGGAACTAGTAAGTTGAGTTGAAGGAAGGCATAATGTGCTTGAAAAGTTCAATTTTAGGTTCATCTCATCTTTTCCAGGGTCCTGAAGTGCAACAATAGCCTAATTATGGCAAAAAAGGGTGGCCACAAGGGCCCACATATGGCCCATCCAGCAGTTTTGGATGGCTCACTACGCGCCCTTGTGGCCACCCCTTTTTTTGCATTATATGGCCTTGTCTGCACCCCAAGATACCAATTTTTTTTAGATTAAGTGAAAGAAAATCTTTATGCAACATGACAGTACAAATTCCACTTCTTTTCACTCATATGTAATTAGAGCTCCCCCCCCCCCTCCCCCCCTTTCTTTGTGTTCAAAGGTCCGGAGCATTCACTATGTAAAATTTTCCTATATCACGTGCGTTCACTAGAATGGATTAAAAGTACCCCTTATAGGCCTTATCTACACATGTTTCTGCAACTTTACAAGAATATAAAATCCCTTCTGTTGAACAAATGTATTATGTTACATATACTTTAGTGAACTCCCCATGTCAACGGCCTCACAAATCTTGTGCACTAAACATTTAACACTAGAAATCGACCAAACAAGGAGCCAATTTTTACTTCCTTGTGTCCACCTAGTGTTTTTGTGAAACATTGCTAATGATATATATTCAACATCCCCAAATGAGGACATCTTGACAAAGTTTATGATCCACTTTAATAAGAATAACCATTAATGATTAAACTGAAATCAAAATATTGCTTGAATTTCTTCAAGGTGGAGTGATTAAGACTTGCGACTTGAATCATCGTACAGGCAAATCAAAATATCCATAAAAGTAAACAATATTTCTCAGATCTGTATGAAACTTCAGTAATCTAAATTAAATACTCTCACTCAATACGACACCATTTAACAAAAAAACATATTTATATTGCATTTATAGAGGAATCCAGCCTCATGAAAAATAATTACAAATGGAGACAATGTTGTTGTTGTTAGGCTTATCTTACAAGTATTTGTCTTCCTCATCTAGAGATTCATATACACTTGAGTATTTGTGTGTCTATGACACTAGGGAAGATAGTAGTACTATATGGATGGTTTCTATAAGAGCTCCTAGAGAGTCCCTATTGGTTCAAGATTCTAAAAAACACCTACTATTCTTATCAAAATCTTTTAACATGGTAGTGAAAGGTTCCTCAAGGAACAAAAATAGAGTGATTTCCATCTCTGCACATGGTTGCTTGCTCATGTCCTCTTAAAACAAGTTGAATCTGTAAGTAAACAAAAGATTATGTGAGCACAAAGTTATAAAGTACAAAATGATATCATTCCAATTATCTAATGACAATTATACGAAGAATAAATTATAAGAAAAATCTTTGACGACTCTCCATAGATAACACAACTTACTTACATTGTGAGACTCAAATCACATGCTACACAACTATAGATGGCGCACCAAAGCCATCAACAAAATAGCACCACCCAGTGTTATGAGGTGTGAAGCCTAAACACTGAAAGCCATAAAGAGGTTAATTATCTCCAGCATGATAAACTTAAAGATGGAGATGATGTTAAGCTCTGAATGTAAGCTACAAGGGTAGTTTTCTTACCATTCTATCTTTATGTTGGAGATGAACCCTTGCAATGCCCACGCGATATTCACACCTCCTATTGTTGTGTTATGCAACTCATGTGAGCTCATACTTTTGCCACCTTCGGGAGTAGAGGTTTCCATGTAGTGTGAATGAATGAAAGTAGAAGGAGTAGAATCTTGTTTCATGTTGTAATAGAGAGGAGAGAAGGGAGAGGAGCTAGCTTGGTGTGAAACTATGTGGTGGGCAAGGGGAAGAGATGGAGGAGGAGCTTGCTTGGTGCTACAATGGAGGTGGGAGAAAGCTAGCAGAGAGATAATGATGGACTATAGGGGGTGCATGTGGTTGTTGCAGCAATAGAGAGCTTGGAAAAGGGTTTGTAGAGAGAGAAAACACTTTTTAGCTATAGAATAGGTTTGGAAAGACTTTGGGGGGTGAAAATGATGTTTTGATTTGTTTTTTAAAAAAATCAATTTTTTGGATTTTTTTAGTGCACGTGTGCGCTCCTTGCCGCACTGTCGAAGCAAGGGACTTGCCGATACACCGTGTGCGAGCCACAAATGGCTCCAAGCACACAACAAGACTAATCTAGCAAGCTCAAAAGAGGGCAATGGTGTGTCACTCACCACTCTATGCTCCTGCCGTGGAGGATTCCTCGCCGCGATGAAGAAGAAGCTGCAGTCGTGCCGCGCTCAACCGCTTCACCGCCGTCGTGCCTTCGTAATGCTCGATCGCACACACACTCTCCCTCTCTCTCACACACACATACACACACACACACACACACACACACGAGGAGGTGAAGAAGAAGAAGATGGAGATGGAGATGGAGCAAGAGCACTCTTCTATTGCACAAATGAGAGAATGAGTAAATTTTAGGTTTAGTTGGCTTTTATATGAGCTCACCCCATTCACACTTGGGCGCCCATGCTTAGCCAACTAATCCCTTGAATGTCCCAGTTAGAGTGCGCCTCTCATCGGCGATCACTCTTACCCTTTTCCTATTGGTCCGACAAGCCCGGTACCTGACTCTACCAAATACATAATACACGTCCGTCGTAGGTGATGGGGTGTCCGTGAGCCGTGAGGGTTAACATGCCCCCCTTCCTGATGTAGATTCCATCCTCGGAAGCTATTGAGTTGAAGCTCGTTCGTCGAGGTGGAAGAGCATTTGAGATGAATGTCCTTGGCCTTCTTCAGTCACTACAAAATCAAACAACATTGGCACAGTAATTGCATTCTCATAAGTGATTAAAAAGCATATGCAGTTTTAGGTAGACAAATTGATTGGTAAAAGAATTTCAAACAATTTGTCAGCAATGAACATTAAATTGCAATGTAATCAAATGCATAAACAGATGTAAAGGTAAAAAATTAAACAAGTCTGGGGTCGCTAATTTGACGGTCGAAAGGCACTAGAGATCGAATATTAATACCATGGGTAAGCTTCCTAATTTTCTGGGTCAATTAAGTTGTTTAATCGCGAGAGCCAAGTATTCATGTTCGAGGGCTGACTAGAGGCTATATCTAGAAGACCTTGTAGTTAAGCTACCATAAAAGGAATTTCTCATGAAATCATCGCCTAACTGATTACTTTTTCTTTGACCCCCCAAAGTCTTTTCACAGTGATTCAATTTTGATGTGTGTGCTTATTTTGTATGCCTTGGGTTTTTTGCTTTTCAAGTAAAAGCGCCCATACTGGGAACCTCAAGGGCTCTAGTACCATAGGCAATACATGTGAGGGAAGTACCAAATCAAGCTGAAATTTCTCTTCCAGCTTAAGATTTTACAGTGTGGCACTTTGATTTTTTGTTTGTTCATTTTAGCATTTTAATTTTGTAACTTTGGGGGGTCATATAACACTGATACACCTCCCCAGGCTCATCACACTAGTAAACTCCCTTTATAATACTTAAGCTAAAGGTCAATAGGGTCAAGCCCACTAGAAAGCCCTAGTACATTTCACACAATGCTGCCTAAATCGGATTAAGAACCTAAGTAACCATTAATTATTAGGAAGGCATTCCCCATGGTATTAAGAGGAGATCTCTAACACCTAACTTGGTCAATTTAGCTTAGTCGGACTGCTTGAGTGTTAAACCTAGACAAGTGATTATGACAAAAAATTACATTGAATTAAATGTTTGATACTAAGCAAATGTGCTGGATATTATGCTACCAATCACAATCAAAGCAGACAATCATAGATGCAAAAAAGATAAGGGGCAATGCTAATGGACAAGAAACACCTGTTTGTGTCGATGGTCGCTTGATTTGAAGAGTGAGTCGAGATAAAGATTCCCTGAAGGTCCAAATCCTACCAATAGCAGCACGCTCCTGTACACACTAGGAAACAAAAGGAATACCTCCAGGAGGCACATTAGTGGAAAAAGATACTAACACTTATTGAACACAACAAAAAACATAAGGAACCCTAACCTAAATATTTGCACTCCCCCTAGAGAGTCAAGGGAATAGGATATTGTAGAGGTTGGGGGGAAACCCTAAGGCTAAACCCCTATCCTCGTCGTCGAGATAAACAAAGTCATCATCCATGAGACCATATGTGCCATCCGTGTAGTCGTGTAAATTTTCTTCTTCATCATAGGTGCCCATGTTTACTAAGAAGGTCACTAGACGCCTATAGTCATCTTGGTCAAAAGGGTAGGCTTGTGCAATGGGAGAAACTCTCTCTGCTAAGTATGGATCAGACGTGGTCAAGAGACGTATCAGCCATTCTAACTCCTCAAAATTCCTCTCACATGCTAGCGTACCTATCAAATCCCATTCACATGCAAGCACTGGAAAGACCATGTGAAATATTTGTGAAAATTAACGAGGGTACCTCTCATCCAAGGCAGGAGTGGATGACTCTAGCGTACTAGCCATACCTGTACACGCAAATAGATGATGGTTAGAGTGCAAATATTACAAGGGTCGTGTTCTTGTGCATAATTTGTTTTTATGATTTGTGTTATGGCTCTTGCTCTTTTACTTTTTTATCTTGTTTTTGTGAGTATAAGGCTTTATATATACATTCCCTAAGATCGGAGATTAAGAGGTCAGGGAGAAAGGTTGAGAGGGAAGCAAGTGAATGATGGATGTCCACAAACACTCCCCCCTTCCTTGGGTAGATCATACCGTTTGAAATGATGTCCTCACCCTTTGAAACCAATTGTTCCAGTTGGTAATAGGTGAGGATTTTTGCCAGTAGTTTTCTATTATCCTAGGTGCCTCGTCAAGTTGCAAGGGTGGTAAGGTACTCTCCCAGGATCGAACTTGAAGTGGTTCATTAGGTGATTATTGAACACTGGGAGGTGTGGATTCTTTTGTAGCTTCATGGAGGTCCATTACTATAGATGGAGGCTGTGTAGAAGCTTTTACCTCTATGGATGTATTACATGAGGAGCTAGAAGCTTCATGGAACTCCCCTCTTCCTGAGCTAGGTGGAATAAATTGGTTTTGCCTTGGATCCCAAACTAGCTCTGGACTAGGTGTGTAGCATTCTATGATCTTTCCCTTCCCACGGTCTGCCATTGGCTTTAGCGTTACACTGTTTGACTCATATGGGTTTGTTGTCGATAGGGAAGGAAACATTTTACGTTTAGGTACCCAAATTTGCTCATTTCCATCATAGTAGCCTTGGGTTTCTAATACTTGTTTTGGAATCCATCGTGATTTGGTATTGACTCTCCTAGGGCGCGCTCTTGGTTTTCCCAGGAAATTTTTTCTTGGAATGGATGGGAGGGTTGAGGTAGTTGGAAGTAAGGCCTTGGGGACCCATTGATATGTACTCTTAGGTCGTGGATGAGTACTTGCAATATTACTGCTTGCTGCAACTACAAGTGTTGAAGTGCTAGGTTCATGGGTAGCTGGCAAAGACGAGTTAACCACCTTGGCTTGTAAATGTTGGCTATCCTTCAACTTTGCTAGAGTTTGCAACGTAGGTGACTTTGCTTGAATGATAGGGGTAAGAGTTGGTGGTCGCGTCCTGACACTAACAGTATCCCAATCAATAGTGCATTTGGTTGCCAACATCCACGTGCGTCCCAGGTTTACATTGCCTTCCATAGCTCCCGCGAGCATGACTAGAAACCTCTGCACTATGCTTCCATTTTCATACACAACAGGGGTCTGAAGGACTCCAAGAATAGCAGTTTTCTTTTTATTAATGCCCTTGACTTGCATCGTACTCGGGGATAGGGTCGGTTTCCCTAATTGACACCAAACTCCATAGGATAACAAATTGTGTTTAGCTCCCGTATCTAATAAGGCATTGTATAGTACTTTCCCATAGGGGCTATTTAGCTCAATTGGGTATCGTAGGGGTGGCTCAGATTCTAATGAGTTGTCATCTGTGTCCTCGAAAAATGCTTGCGTGATTCCCAGATTAGCCTCTCGTTGGCGTCTAAGACGTTGTTGTCGTTCTCGAGCCTCAACTCTTGCTTGGATTTTTTTAAGCTCTGCTTGTTCCTTGGCAGCCTTCTTTTGATGGATGGCTTGCAACTCTTCCTGGCTTAGAGGATCATAATATCTTTTGAATTTACTCCCATTAAGGAATCCAATGGTTTCAACTCCATCTAGAGTCTCCACACGAATGGTACCTTGCGGGGTAATTTCACACACTCGATATGGCCCCTTACCAGCGTATTTCAATTTCTTATTTTCATTACGTACCCCGTACATAAGAACTTTATCACCAACCTTGATGTCTTTATCCTTTAAATGGCTAGCAAACCACTTCTTTCTCCTATCCTTCTCCACTAGAGCATTTCGCACAGCTAATTGCCTCTCTTCATCTAGCCTTTCCAGGATATATAATCACTCCACTAAGGGGTTACCATCCCAACCTTCTTGAGAAGCTACTCAAAGACTAGGAATGACAAACTCCCATGGCATAACTGCTTCTTGGCCATACACCATCTTAAACGGTGTGCAATTAATAGCAACTTTATACGCAGTACGATAAGCCCATAAAGCTGATGTAAGCTTTAGGTCCCAATCAGTGCGATGAGTATCAACTGTCTTTGTCAAAATGGAGATGAGAGTTTTGTTGGTACTCTCAGCTTGGCCATTTGCTTGGGGATAATAGGGTGTAGACTTGTGGTGAGATATCATGAAGTTTGATGTGAGTTCTTTTATTACTTCATTTATAAAATGAGTTCCATTGTCACTCACAAGTTCAAAGGGGCATCCAAAACGTGTGATAATGTTCTCAAAGAGGAACTTAGCTGTTGTTTTTGCATCCGCCTTTCGTGTTGCTTTTGCTTCAGCCCATTTGGTTACATAGTCGGTAGCCACAATGATATATCGTGATTGCGTGTTACGTGCAGCCGGACTAATCTGTCCTACAAAGTCTAAGCCCCACTTTTCAAATGGTTAGGTTACCTTGATGGGATGTAGAGGCATCCTATCCCTTCTTTGTGGCTTGTTGAAGAGTTGGCATTCATCACATCCCTTTGCAAAAAGTGATGCATCCTTAAACAGAGTGGGCCACCAATAGCCTGACTGTAAGATCTTTCGGGCAGTCAAGTTTCCTGAAAAGTGACCACCAGCTACGCCCATGTGTGCCTCTTGTAGAATATATAAATACTCATCCTCGCGGGCACAACGTCTAAGAACATCATCTTTTCCTCTCTTATAGAGAGTTCCAGCCAGTAAGCAATAGGGTTCGCATTCCTTGATTAATTTTCGAGCTATATCTTTTCGCAGTTCTTTGGGTGGAAAACCATTAACTAAGAAGTTAACAATCTTTTCACTCCATTCAGGAATTATCTCAACAATGAACAAAGGAGTATCAGGCAATTCATCATCAACCCCCGTAGGAGCTTTGCCATTAGGGATACGAGATAAATGATCCGCCATGACATGTTTCCTCCCAGGCCTCACAACAACGGTGAAGTCAAACTCAAGAAGAATTAACAACCATCGTGTAATTCAACCTGTGGAACACGGCTTGTTTACCAAATATAGCAATGCTTGATGATCAACATAAAACACAAACTTGGTAGCAAGAAGGTAATAGCAAAATTTATTTACTGCGTAAATCATAGCTAGACCTTCGCGCTCTGTAGTAGTGTAGTTCATCTCGGCATCATTTAATTGGCGACTTGCAAAGCTAATAGGGTAGTCCAATTTATGTTCTCCTGGTTGAGTTAGAACACACCCAATAGCAAAATTTGATGCATCAATATGCACATGAAAATGTACATTCCAATCGGGTGTTCGCAAGATTGGAGCACTTGTTAGGGCCTTCTTTAATAACTCATAAGATTGATGACATTCTTCCGTCCAGTGAAACTCGATAAAAAGCTTGTACAATGGACGCGCTATCTCGGCAAAGTTTAAAATAAATCTTCGATAATAACCAACATGGCCAATAAATCTTTGAACTCCTTTATAGTTCGTAGGTGGTGGCAAATCGGCAATGGCTTTAATCTTACTCTCATCTGTGGATATCCCGTTCTTGGACACTATATGCCCTAGAATGACTCCATGCTTAACCCAAAATTGGCATTTGAAAGGGTTCAATGAGATGCGATAAAATCTGCACCTTTCAAATATTTTTCGTAGATATAACAAATGCTTCTCCCAAGAAGAATAAACACAAAGGTCGTCTAGTAAAGCTTCACAAAACTCCCTTAGAAATTCTTTAAACGCAGTGTTTATTAATCGTTGGAATGTATATGAATCCACATTGGATAAGTTTTTCAATCTCCTCTTGTACAATTTTGGCGTACTTAGGATTCATTGGATAGGGTCGTTGCTGGACGGGTTTAGCAGTGTTGATCATGGGAATTGTATGTTGCACCACAGAAGGTGGAACTCCCTTCATGTCATGATATGTCCAAGCAAAGATATCCTTGTATTCCTTGAGGAGCTCCTTAAGTACAGCCTCTTCAGTTTCGGTAAGGTCTTGAGCAATAAAGACTGGTTTAGACTCCTCACCTGGTTCTGCTAATTCTATCTCTTTAACTACCGCTGGACCATCATAGACTCCACTGCTTTCATTGGTAGGTGTTCGTTGGGCCTTGGCATACACAACCTTTCGCTCCCCCGTGGTATAAGATTTAAAATGTTCAGGAGCCGTATGTAAGTCAGCAGGCTCTTGTCCTGACGGAGACCTTTCTTTTAGTTCTGCCTCCTTTTGTTGTTGTGCTAACTCTCGGTTTTGACGTCTTCTTATAGTTCAACTCAATTTCGGCTCTGTAACCTCCAATTGAGTGAGGTCAATGGGTCGCGGGCTGCACCACATGACACTCTGGAGATGTTCACCCCAATTGTCTACTAGCTTTCGATGAGCATCACATGCCCCTAGATAGCTAAGCCATTCTGCAGTAGATCTTTCCTTGTTTATCCTAGCTCTCACATTTGCTCGATATCGTCGTCTCTTATATGACCTTTGTTTCTTGTTAAGGTTTTGATTTTGGTAAATGTTTGAACTCGACTCGCTTGATAGGTCTTCGCTTGTATCTTCTTCACTCTCATATAAATTACCATAGATGGTCGTACTAGACCTTGAGTGTTCAGTTTCTATACTTGGCTCACTCGATGTTTCCTCAGGTTCTGAATCCATTTCTCCCTGAGATTCCGTTTCTGATGTGTATTGGCCTAAAGCCTTTGAGGAATCATCGGTTTCACTCTCAGGTAGGTGTGCCTCTTTCTTATCATCGGATGTTACATGCGCTACACCTAACATGTTTACTGGTGCAATGTGTGGTATCTCTTCCCCATCTGGTGTTACCCAGGTTGTTCCTCTAGCTCCCCATGTATCTATAGTTGCCGCTAGGTGTACCCAATCGACATTGTCTGACTCAGCCATTCCAAGTAGGATATCCATATAAGGAGAGTTCTCCCCAATATCCGTGCCTTCGTTACACGTGTAACAATACTGTAATGGAGCTGAGTGAATTGTTGTGTCTGATCGATTATCAATGATGAATTTATTTCCTAGAGGATGCGTTCGACCACTTAAAAGATCAACTCGAATGATAGAGTCTTGGAACTGTAAGTAGACGTGGTTTTTGGACCAGTCATGCACCATTTTTGCTTCCCTCATGAATGGATGCCCTAAGATCATCTCAAATGACATAGGATGCTTGGAAAAATCCATAACAATGAAAGTCTGCCTTACCTTGTGTCCCAAGACCTTGATCCTGAGATCCTTAAGCATTCCAATAGGCGTAACAATAGATCCATTAGCCATTTTTACCACTACGCTTGTGGCTTCAAGGTGAGGTCGCCCCATAGACTCCCAACAACTCTTTGTCACCATGCTGACTCCCGCACCACCGTCAAGGACCCCCTTTACAGCTAATCCTTTAGTAGTGATTGGTAGAGTAGCATTAGATTCATCACCTTCAAAGTATTGCCCCAACTTGTTAACAGGTACTTCAATTACAAATTCATGTCCCGCTAGGTCAGATGGTGGTGCTAAATGTTCCTCATCATTCATTACCGAGTCAAGTTTGTTCATATGTGCAAACTGTGGTAATCCGGCCTGTAATTCTCCATTGAGGAAGGCTCGAAGAGCTGAGACTAGCTCGGGGTCTTTATATAGTTTGGACATGATGGTGGTTCTAACTTCTGAAGACATGAAAACCATCAATTTGGCAACATTTAATGGCATCTTGTGGGACGTAGGACCCTGACAAGAGAATGGTGAAGATGGAATCTCACTTCCTCAAGGGGGTCGGGCATTCCCTCACCAAACATTCTCTCTAGTAGGAAAGGTATGTGTCCACTTTCAGATGTCCTACCCTCACTCTCTTCCCGAATGATACTGGGTGTAGCTAACGGCCTGTAGTTCTTGTGAGGTTGAACTTGTGTGGGAAACACTGTGTCCGACATCTGGATATGTTTGGGTTCAGGTTCTAATGTTCGTTGAGTTTCTTCCACCAAACCCCTCAGTTGTTGGACTCGTTCAATTTCCACTGTTGGGTTTGGATAGGTTCCAATCTTTCTCTTGCAATCCTCATTTTTCGTCTCTCGTGGCTTATCTTGGGGGTTCGCAACTGGGTGGTTTAACTTTGAATACTCTTTTGGTGCTCGTCGTAATTCCCTCTCGTGATCCTCCTCACTGGCTTTTTCCCTTGTAGTAATAGTTTTGGTCTCCGTGGTCTCTATCGAATCTGAGTCATCCTCAAGGTCATTCATATACACGGGATCCTCTCCTGTCCCTATGTTAGTCTTTGAACTAGGTTTTGAGCTAGAAGCATTAAGGGATTTCTTTCTTCGTGTTTTCTTCTTTCTTGCTCGGCCAATGGATGCAGCATCTCTCTCTTCGAGGATGTAATTTTGCTTTTGGAGCATCGACCGTGTGGGTGCATTCACTGGTGCTATGTTTATAGTTGGTGGTGTCCCATCAACGATCTCTATTATGTTCAATGGTGTGATTTTCGGTGCGTTTGGATTGTTAGGACACTGTGCGATCAAATGATCTACGCCACAATGATCACAAGTAAGTATTGGCATTGCCAATGCACTCCCTTGACTTGTTTGCATTAGTGCTGCATTCTTTTGCATTCTAATGGGGCACTCAGCTACTCGATGTGGTCCACCACATTCGTAGCACTGAAGAGGTGGTCTCTTGGTAAAACTATTAATGTTTTGGCCTCTTGCTGCTAGCGCAGTAGCTTGATATACCGGTTTGATTTGTCCCCAATGTTCTTCCATATAGTACATGGGACACTCCTCAAGCATGTCGACTCCATAGGTGATACTAGAGTCTATGTCCTCTTCGCAATCTACATAAGTATTAGATGACTCGCAACCTATTTGGTTCATACGTGTAACTCTTGGATGAGGGGGTTGCGGTCCTAGCACTTGAGGTGACAACGGTGTGGTTTGGACCACATTTTGGGTTCTGGGGACCATGTGTTGTAATGGCAATTGTTGCTCCATGGGTGGGGTAGGCATCAATGCAGGAACTCGAGGTGAGTCTGCCCAAGCTATAGGCGGTCTATTTTCCATGATGCGTTTAAGCATTAGGCAATCCTTCGCTTGATGGCCATACCTACCACACGCATTACAAGTCCCGTTAAACTTTACTCTGAAAGTAGGGCATTCACTCGTAGTATGTGGGCCCAAGCAAATTGAGCACCATTGTTGCTCCCTTCTTGGATACATATGAGTGTTTTGTGGAGCACGATTACCCCTAAGGCTTTCTTGGATGGCCTTTGTGAGATCTGCCAAAGTCATCTCAGATATCGTTTGCTCTTTCACGATTGGCTTTATCTTCATTGGCTCATGCCCTGATGCTTGCGAGCTACTAGACTTCGGCTCGGCAGACACTCTTTCTCCTGCAATCATTAAATTATCCTCCAATTGGATTGCATTCATGGTGACTGCTTCCCAAGTAGTGATACCTCTAATGACTAGGCCATTATAAATACTTTCATGTCGTAGTCCCCTAATGAATCTATCGAGCAATTGGTTGTTGTTGAATCGCTCGTTTGGATAGCATCGAGAATTCAAATTCTTTAGGCGACTAATGAAGTCTCTCACGGATTCACCTTCTTCTCGTTGGGCTTTCTGGAGCTGAGAGGCTACACCCCAAAGTACTCCCTCTCGTATGTATTCTTTTAAGAACAGTCTCCTTAGAGTAGAGTAGATCGTTTTTTCTTCTACTCTTAAGGTTCTATACCAATCTCCAGCCTTTCCGCTTAGGGTCAAACTCAAAGCCTTACACTTATGTAGCTCATTGTGCTCTTCCAAGGAATCGCACACATGTTCAAAGACTTCCATATGCTTTCTAGCATCTTCGTCTCCATTGAATTTTTGTGTGAGCTTAGCTACTTGAACTGCCTTGCTCCTAGGCTCTCTATCAGGTGCACTACGCATGTTTTCCGCAATAGAGCGACCGATAGTTTGAGCAAATGCTGCCAAATCTCCTATTTGAGCAGGTATAATGGGTGTATGTGCTCCTAGAACCACATGTGAGATGGGAGTTGGCCTTGGCCTTGGCATACGCGCAGCTCTTGGGTCCCAAATTTCGTATGGTGGTGTACCAGACGGTGGTCCAAAGTTTACAGGCGTGGCCCTAGGCATAGGGGGTGCCTGATATGGCATGTTATTATTAAATGGCATGGCTCCACTTGTATAAGAGCTTGGATAATTCCATTGTGGATTGTAAGCTCTTGGAATAATCGGAGGTGTAGGAGCTACATGAGGCTGAGGTACGACAGGTGCACATGATTGATACATACATGTAGGTATAGTTGGGGGCACTGTGCTACTACGCATCGTCGCAGTATAAACAAATGAACTCCATGGTGTACTTCTTGTCATGCTCACCACTGGGATATGCATGGTAGCCGTAGTGTCATTAAGAGAAAGATGAGCTAGATCTGAGAACGTAAAGCTGCCACTTGTGGGCTCAGACTGTACTGAGGCTCGTGGCGAAACAACATATGGAGGATCAAGGGGGCTCACTGAGGGAGTCTCCATTTGTGATAGGGTTGGTTGGTTGGCCTTTCCCATATCCAAGAATCTCATTAGGCCTGTTGAAGGCATGTTGATCCCTGTGTTCTGTCTTTCTAACTCGACAATCCTATGGAGGACATCACAGACTTTCTGTTGTTGCTCATCTATGCTAGTAGCACCCGATGTGGATTTTAGAACATCTAACCAACCCACATGATAGGTGTGTCCTATGTACCGATCAGTTAAAGCTTCTGCTTGTAGGTCATACTCCCAATTTTCGTTTAGGAATATCCCATCTAGGCCTGGCGTGCTGGAGGTTTCCCTTGAAGTGGAAGCATTATTGCTCCCCATAGCTTGCCCCTCCGTGACTGCCACCTTGGGAGCACTCGGTTGCTCGGCTGGCATGATTTTTGTCATAGGAGCCTTTGTTTTCAGGGCTCGACTTTGTTCTAGCCCTCGTAGGTTCTCAATTTCCCTCTCCCTTGTTGCTTGCATATAGCGTTCGATCTCTTGTACTTCGGCAAGACTCCTACCATCGGGTAGTAAAACCTCAGAGGAAGATAGCCCTAAAGAATCAGGAGATGCAGTGGATGGAACATTCACATGCACACTCTTAAGAAGCATAGGGTCCATTTTAGGCATGAATGACGAATTTACTTCCCCACTCCCTTCATTTATTTCATTAACCGCATGTTCGGAGCGAGTAGCTCTACTAAGGGTCTCTTTTAAGCGGCTAAACACGCTAGACCCGGGCCATGGGCCCATGGCATGCATTTCTTGACTTGAACTATCAGGGTTTGGTGTAGGATACCCCTCCATGACTTCGTAGTCAGAGGAAGAATCACTAGACGCGATATGAGGATCTTGGGTCGCGCTACCTTGAGTCCCGGCCGAAGGTCCAGAACCTAGGGTGGAGGAATAATGGGTGCCCGCGTAAATGGAGGCACTACCAATATGCTCGTGCTCTAACACTCGTCCAGAGCGTAGGTTCATATGACTTGGATCCCCTAGAAGTGTCAGTGAGGGCCCGTGAAGGCTGCTCACCTAGTAATTTTGGGTGTTTTGCAACCCAAGTCTTTTCTTATTTTTTTGATTTTTTGGTCCTTTTTTTTTGACCCAGCTATAGACTAGAACGTATGATAGCTCAAAACGAGCGTCTCGGTCAGAGGGACATGCCGTGCTTTACAGCCCTCCGTTTGGTCACTTTATGCCGTCCTCAGAACTTGCAGACAACACAGAAATTAACAACTTACAGAAAAACAACTCATTCCTCTTCCTCTTCCTCTTCTTTCCTACTACAAACAACTCATAGGAGAAGCACAAAGTGCCTCTTGGGCTTAGTGCAGGGCGATTCCCCGGCAACGGTGCCAAAAATGTGCGCTCCTTGCCGCACTGTCGAAGCAAGGGACTTGCAGATACACCGTGTGCGAGCCACAAATGGCTCCAAGCACACAACAAGACTAATCTAGCAAGCTCAAAAGAGGGCAATGGTGTGTCACTCACCGCTCTATGCTCCTGCCGTGGAGGATTCCTCGCCGCGATGAAGAAGAAGCTGCAGTCGTGCCGCGCTCAACCGCTTCGCCGCCGTCGTGCCTTCGTAATGCTCGATCGCACGCACACTCTCCCTCTCTCTCACACACACATACACACACACACACACACACGAGGAGGTGAAGAAGAAGAAGATGGAGATGGAGATGGAGATGGAGATGGAGCAAGAGCACTCTTCTATTGCACAAATGAGAGAATGAGTGAATTTTAGGTTTAGTTGGCTTTTATATGAGCTCACCCCATTCACACTTGGGCGCCCATGCTTAGCCAACTAATCCCTTGAATGTCCCAGTTAAAGTGTGCCTCTCATCGGCGATCACTCTTACCCTTTTCCTATTGGTCCGACAAGCCCGGTACCTGACTCTACCAAATACATAATACACGTCCGTCGTAAGTGATGGGGTGTCCATGAGCCGTGAGGGTTAACAGCACGTTTTTAACTTTTGAAGGTCAAAAATACTTTTTTGACCATGAAATAGGTTTGGGGACCTTTTAAGGAGGGAAAACTTGAATTTGAATTTTTTTGAAAGTTTGAATTTTTTTGAAAATTTGAATTTTTTAGTGTATTTTTAAATCCGGACCAAAAAGTGGGGGAAAAGAGGTCAAAGTGGTCCCCCCCCCCTCTTTCCCCTAGCCACCTCCCTTACCTTCTCACTAGGTAAGAGGCAATTAAGAGGTGTAAGGCTACCTTGTCCCCCTACTTTTTTGAGGGTATGGAGTGTGTCCACCACCCTCTTCCTATTGGTTGACCTCTAATTAACCTTAATCCCAAAGGGCCCCTAGAGGGTTCATATTTTTCCTAATGCTCTAGGATCATTTCACGTATACTTCGGTCATTCTCTGATAACAAAAATATTGATTATTTGGTTGTTGATTTTGTGTTTTCATTTTTCACTGCAGGTTGATAAGGAAAATTTTGAAATCCTCGATTGGGTTTTTAGTCAAACCCAAATTCCTTCTATCATCAGTGAACAAAGAAACGGAGCCGTTCTTTCAGTGGAAGGATTTGGCGACTACACCGTGGAATGGCACATGGCAGGTGACTTAAAGACTCTTAAGTGTATGTACAACATAACACACGGAGCAGCTGTGGCAAATCCATGCTTATATTGCATGGCTGATGCACAATCACTTGAGAGTGTGCAATGGATTAGAGCTCCCAACAGACATCTTCAAGATAAAACTTTTAAACCAGTGCTTGATATTCCTCTGAGTAGAGTTCATGTCTATACACTTCATGCACTCTGTCGAATAATTGAAAAGGTGGTTCATTTGTACATATGTTTTGCATGGACATTAAAGCCGGAGAGTGAGTCGAAAAGAGTGATCAAAGCATTAGAGGGAGTGCTCTCAGACATTGGTTTGCATGGAGGCAATGTCAAAATCGAAGAGGACCCTAAGATGTCTCAAAGTCGGTACAAGGTACCAAGGAAAGCATCGATAGGCGGAGTGAAGGCAAGAAGGTTTCTTGGGTTTAGCCTCAAAGATTCAGATAGAGAAGAAAGAAGAATCATGTTCAACAAATGGAAACAGTTACATAAAGTGGTTAAAGACAATGCTGGTGGTGGGGCAATCCACAATCACAAAGCGAACGTGTGGAAATCACTAGATAAAATTTTCCACTACCTTGAGCAACATTCTTGGGACCAAAGTAAGCTCACATCATTTCAAGCAGCCTTGCTGGATTGGAAAAAGGCTTACCTTACAGGGTGGGGTGGGCAACATATCACACATTACATGGTAGGTTGGCATTCTACGTATACAAAACAAAATTTTAAATTGTACTCAACTGACCATTTTGTTTTATTTCAATGCAGCACATATTGTTCAACCATGGTCCATATTTTGCCAAGACATACAGTTCACTATCAATATGGTCCACACAAGGCATGGAAAAAACCCACTAAATGGCAAGAACAGGTTATTTTAAGCACACTCGGCATGGGGGAGGAAAAGAAAAGGCCAATAGCCTATTAGAGTTACACCAATGGACTTATAGACGACTAATTCATAGAGCAAGGCAGAAGGAACTTCTTAAAAGTTTAGAAATTACACGATCTTTACAACACATCCGCAAAGAGAAGAAACAGATGGCCTGGGGGAGCATCAAATCCGGCCGAGCGCCATGCGAGGTGGCGCCGGTCACGAGTCAAGAGCGGGAGAAGATGGACCTGAGCCCGTCGTTTTTATCCTCTTCAATGCACCTCCTTCCTCCTCACTTTGTACCTCTTCGATGTGCAAGCTCTGTAGACGAGCTCGTTCCTCAGTTGATGGCAGCATCCCTACGAGCATCATGCGTCTTCTTTCCCTCAGAAACAACCACTTATTGTATGGATCTAAGCCTTCTGGGTCTTCAACCCCTGCAGTCAGAGCCTGAGCTGTGTAGGACATGAAATATGGGGCTTTGAGTGCCTGGCACCCATATCCAATTCCAAATACACGTAGAGCAAACTGTTTTCCAATCAGAATTACTCTTTCTACATTTAGTGGGAGGGGGTGCCCACCACACAATCTTGTAATAGCTTTCATTGCAAACAGAGGGAACTTTGCATTGTCATCGGAATATTCCTTGTGGTATATTATGATCTACATAATAATTGCAATCAATTTATTAGCCGTAAGTGAGATGAGTACAATTGTCAAGTACTTGAATTGTTTCTACAAACCTTTTTGTGGTTGAAACGCATGATGTAGTGAGGCAACGCTGCATCCTTGCCTTGGACTCCAGTGACAAGCCCTTGGCGTGAGCCTCCCGCTCTTCTAAGGAAACTATCGCCATACACTAGCACCTTGGTAGCAAAAAAAAATGTTCATGATATTTTATCACTCGGCCATCTCTAATACTATATGAATGCTCGACAAAAGTTACCATCTGATTCTCGTCCCTTTCCAGCATCAACCTCCCCCATAAGTGAATAGACTGACTATTCATTACATGATCTTTTGGTGCCACGTGTCTACCCATGTTTTCCAAGCAGAGTTGTTTTGTTGTCAATTCAAACTGCTCATCTGTTGGCAAATCGGCCTCTCCGGACTTCGCCTCATTGAACGTATCTTTAATCAGTTGCGACCCTGAAGTGAACTGTGAGTCACGGACAGCTGTGTCAACAATAAGATATTGGTCCACTGCATCATCGTCCACAAACCCCATGTCTGCCTCACAAAAATTTGCAATTGCCGCTAGGCAGTAGTCCTCCCGTATATTGAGCTCATGCATGATATCTGTGAGTAGAATATAGTGGGTGTCGCCCGCCATAGCAAAGCTGGAGCACAATTGAGAGGCAAAGTCGCTTCCATACTTGGGCTTTCTTGCCTGCACCCTATTGCTGCATCCGCAAGAGAAACAAGAGTTAAGCCCGCATCAAAGGTTTCCTTTAGTACCTCTTCCCGCTCTTCTTCTAGATTGAATTGCACCTCCACATCCTCTACCTCTTCCTCCGGCGCCAATGGACAACTACCGAAAGTTGTTGACTGTGAAGTCTCTAACTCTCCATCCGTCTGCAAGTATAAGTAACAAACAAACCCATGGTAGAATTCCAATAAACGACATTTTTTAAAGTGCTTCATACACCTGTCTTGTACAAGCAGTGCATTGGAGGGACACTTTTCAAGACAGTGATTCAGTCTCCTTGAAGCACTCTTGTCAGGGTCAAGGTCGGCAGGGTGCACATATCTCATGCCATCAGTTGTCATGGAATTGTCACAAGTGACTGCCTCATACTGTTGCAAATGGTTTTGTAGGTACTCAAAGGAGCAATCTATAATACTCTGTATAGAAAACTCTGCATTGAACATTCCTGATAGTTCTGGTGCACGGTGATGAGCTCGTGCGTTATATAAAAATGTGAATAGTTTTTCTTCACATGTATCCTCGCTCACGTCTGTCTCCAGGACTATGATCCTCATGACTGAAAGAAAAAGCAAGCCAAAACTATTTGGTGTCATAACAAAGCGAATTTTGGGCCTCGAGTACCCCTCAATGTCCTATTTTGCCTGGTTCGACCCCGTGCGCTCATGTCATAAGAGGTGACATTAGTTGAGTCAGAACCAAGCGAGTAGGGTACCCAAGAATTTTCGAAGGACCCTCTTCGCTTGGTTCTGTCCCGTGTGCTAAATTCATAAGAGTTGACGTTAGTTGAGTCAGAACCAAGCGAGTAGGGCTCCCAAGAATTTCCAAAGAACTCTATTCGCTTGGTTATGTCCCGTGCGCTAATGTCATATCGACGGGTTATGTCCCATGCGTTAATGTCATAAGTGGTGACGTTAGTTGAGTCAGTACCAAGCGAGTAGGGCCCCTAAGAATCTCCGAAGGGTTCTATTCGCTTGGTTCTGTCTTGTGGCATTCGGAACAGGTGGATAAGAACAGAGCATATTATGTTTTTTTTTTACCATAAGCGCGAGTTAATAAATTACAAGAGCAAAAAATAATTTACAAGAGGGGTAGCTACACATGACTGCTGCATGACAGTGATAGATTTATAGTTCACATAAGGAGTAATTATTCCAACCATGAATGCGATACGGTCACCACATAAGGAGTAATTATTCCAACCATGCTGTTAAGGCGGTTACGCCGCTAGCGGAAGCTAAATAGCGAGAACTCAACCAACAACAAAATTTGTCAGACGAGGACGGAGCTTGACCCGCAGGCGCATGGAAACAACTAGGTGGGTGTCAAATCACCTACTCGACCTTCTAATGACAATCACTACTAAGGAAATCAAATCTAAGTTCTAAAACACGCAAGTGACTGAAATCCGTACTACGAACGAATGCTATACGAAACAGGATCTAGAATCATTGAATCGATCTCAAACTCAAGGGGAAGTCTATGCACTAGGTAAGAACAACACCCTAAAGACTTGAACTGCAAAATCAACCTATAACCACTCCGTGCGGTAAACGCGTATGAAGACAGGCCGAAAAATACAGGTGACCGAAACTTGACCCCGATGGTACGAATGTGTAGCTCTACTCGTTGTGGTTCTATAGATATGCTGCACACTCTATTCCGACACACGAGTTGGAAGAAAACTCACACCGAAGCTCGTAGGAACTTACCACACGTAGAAGCCGATAGCGCGCACTCTTGGTATCTGTGCGTAGCTCTCACCGTTGCTAACACAATGGTGGTGTCGCTTCTCCAATGGTGGCCCCGTAGCTCGCGTAGCAAGGAGATAAGACTCTCTCTCTCTCTCTCTCTCTCTCTCTCTCTCTCTCTCTCTCTCTCTCTCTCTCTCTCTCTCTCTCTCTCTCTCTCTCTCTCTCTCTCTCTCTCTCTCTCTCAGACACAGTCACGGCGCTCAAAAACTCACCTTTGATTAATTTGAATCTCCTCTTTTAGGTTACAAAACTTTGGCTTATATACCTCAGCCTTGGAGGTGAAAACATCTCTAATTATTTACATCAGCAGGTGAAATTACGTCGGGATTACAAGCTGGAAACTCAATTGAGTCCCGTTACTTAATGAATGGCTCAAATCAAAATTAATGTCGGAAAGACATTTATTACAATCAATGGTTACAAAATGATGGGTGTGAACAAAAATGCGGGTGTGATCCTCTGCTGGCTCAACACTCCCCCCCTCCGCATTCATGTCGTCCCTGACATGACTTTTAGGCTTGATCAATAGAGTCCTGTCGTCTTGAGCATCTGCAAATGTGATTCGTAGCGTAGGTTGCCGATGGTCAAGGTTGGGCCGAATATTTTGCTTTCATAAGTTCTAAAACACGCAAGTGACTGAAATCCGTACTACGAACGAATGCTATACGAAACAGGATCTAGAATCATTGAATCGATCTCAAACTCAAGGGGAAGTCTATGCACTAGGTAAGAACAACACCCTAAAGACTTGAACTGCAAAATCAACCTATAACCACTCCGTGCGGTAAACGCGTATGAAGACAGGCCGAAAAATACAGGTGACCGAAACTTGACCCCGATGGTACGAATGTGTAGCTCTACTCGTTGTGGTTCTATAGATATGCTGCACACTCTATTCCGACACACGAGTTGGAAGAAAACTCACACCGAAGCTCGTAGGAACTTACCACACGTAGAAGCCGATAGCGCGCACTCTTGGTATCTGTGCGTAGCTCTCACCGTTGCTAACACAATGGTGGTGTCGCTTCTCCAATGGCGGCCCCGTAGCTCGCGTAGCAAGGAGATAAGACTCTCTCTCTCTCTCTCTCTCTCTCTCTCTCTCTCTCTCTCTCTCTCTCTCTCTCTCTCTCTCTCTCTCTCTCTCTCAGACACAGTCACGGCGCTCAAAAACTCACCTTTGATTAATTTGAATCTCCTTTTTTTAGGTTACAAAACTTTGGCTTATATACCTCAGCCTTGGAGGTGAAAACATCTCTAATTATTTACATCAGCAGGTGAAATTACGTCGGGATTACAAGCTGGAAACTCAATTGAGTCCCGTTACTTAATGAATGGCTCAAATCAAAATTAATGTCGGAAAGACATTTATTACAATCAATGGTTACAAAATGATGGGTGTGAACAAAAATGCGGGTGTGATCCTCTGCTGGCTCAACACTCCCCCCCTCCGCGTTCATGTCGTCCCTGACATGACTTTTAGGCTTGATCAATAGAGTCCTGTCGTCTTGAGCATCTGCAAATGTGATTCGTAGCGTAGGTTGCCGATGGTCAAGGTTGGGCCGAATATTTTGCTTTCATAAGTTCTAAAACACGCAAGTGACTGAAATCCGTACTACGAACGAATGCTATACGAAACAGGATCTAGAATCATTGAATCGATCTCAAACTCAAGGGGAAGTCTATGCACTAGGTAAGAACAACACCCTAAAGACTTGAACTGCAAAATCAACCTATAACCACTCCGTGCGGTAAACGCGTATGAAGACAAGCCGAAAAATACAGGTGACCGAAACTTGACCCCGATGGTACGAATGTGTAGCTCTACTCGTTGTGGTTCTATAGATATGCTGCACACTCTATTCCGACACACGAGTTGGAAGAAAACTCACACCGAAGCTCGTAGGAACTTACCACACGTAGAAGCCGATAGTGCGCACTCTTGGTATCTGTGCGTAGCTCTCACCGTTGCTAACACAATGGTGGTGTCGCTTCTCCAATGGCGGCCCCGTAGCTCGCGTAGCAAGGAGATAAGACTCTCTCTCTCTCTCTCTCTCAGACACAGTCACGGCGCTCAAAAACTCACCTTTGATTAATTTGAATCTCCTTTTTTTAGGTTACAAAACTTTGGCTTATATACCTTAGCCTTGGAGGTGAAAACATCTCTAATTATTTACATCAGCAGGTGAAATTACGTCGGGATTACAAGCTGGAAACTCAATTGAGTCCCGTTACTTAATGAATGGCTCAAATCAAAATTAATGTCGGAAAGACATTTATTACAATCAATGGTTACAAAATGATGGGTGTGAACAAAAATGCGGGTGTGATCCTCTGCTGGCTCAACACTCCCCCCCTCCGCGTTCATGTCGTCCCTGACATGACTTTTAGGCTTGATCAATAGAGTCCTGTCGTCTTGAGCATCTGCAAATGTGATTCGTAGCGTAGGTTGCCGATGGTCAAGGTTGGGCCGAATATTTTGCTTTCATGAGTGAAAAAGCCGGTGTAGAAAGCTTCTTCGAATGTTTGCATGTGGAAGCTAGGCAAAAACATAATTCTTTGGTATAAGAGATGTAACACCTTTGGTGATGGCTGCAAAGAAAGATCATACATCATATCTGTCACTGTGTCGGCCGTCGATAGTAGACTCGAGGTCGTGGCTTTATCTGGCGCGAACACTTCAATGCATGCTAAGAGAGTCCTGCAGATTTTCTTTAGCATCTGACACGAAAGGTCAGGAGAGCCAGTAAAGAGTTTGATGGTGCCCGTTAGGGTTTTCACCATGTAGGCTTTACCTATTCTCTCTCCTTCCTTTGGTCCTGGCATCCTGGGATAATTAAGCCAATTTGACTTCTTTTCTGCAATCCTGCCATGCTCTTTCCAGTTTCTGACTCTCGGCACCGGGCAGAAGGTTGCATCCTCCCGAATCTCCTTTGGAGCCTCTACCAAGTAGATGAGGTAGGCTGGGTATTTGTTCAGCCAACCTTTCCTCCATCTAGGTTGAGAATCTACAATCTTCTTTGATTGTTCATCCTTTGTGATGTCGCCTTCATAAAGAGCGACATACTGCTCCTCCTCTATTCTCTTTTTCGCCTTTATCACTTCAAATTTCATCAGAGGGAAAGGCAGGCTAGGTTGCATCCACTCTTCGTGGAGCACTTTTGTGTCTAAACCTTGAAGTCTAATGGAGATGAGGAGTCTCCTTTCCCATTCCATTTCCGCCTTGGCACTTTCCTCTGTTGACTTTTCTATTTAGTCCTGGAGCCTTTGTTCTTCTTTTTCAGAGATTCCTGAAGTCGAGGCCACTTCTTGAACTGGGGCTGGATCTTCAATTGTGGTTGCCTCTCCAGTTTCTGGTAGCTCTATGGCTGCTCCCCCTGCTTCTTCTTGTGGTGTCTCTGTTTCTCTTCTTTGTTGCTCTTGGAGGTCTTGGAGCTGTTTGAGGAGGGCCTCATTTTCTGTCCTTAGTGTTTGGTTTTCTGATGTGAGCCTCTCCTCTGCAGCCAATGATCCCTCCGCCATGTGCAATCTTTGTACTTGCTCTAACCTCAGCTCTCTTTGCAAACTTCTGACCTGCTCTTCCAGAGCTGGTACAAGGGCTCCCTCTTGTTCTGTTCCTGCTCTGCTAGCTCTAGGGTTGGTCCTGAGTCTCGTGATTGTCCTTTCTTGAAGTTCGACTCTTTCCCTTAGCTCAATGAGCTCATCCTTGGCTGCCTCCAGCTCATCTTCTATTCGCTCCTTTGCTTCCTGTGAGCTTGTTACCTCTCTTGAAGCTTCGGCTAGTTGGAGTATCAAGCCGTCCCTCTCGTTTTCGGCGTCGTAGAGTGATGCTTTATGACTTTCAGATTCAGTCATAGCATTCTCTAACTTCTTCTGCAACTCTGCTTCCTTTTGTTTTGCTGTCTCAAGTGCTACTTCCTTTGCTCTGGATCTTTCTTTAATCTTGTTGAGCAGTTCATGCACCATGTGCATGTCTTTTTCATCGTCATCTGTCAACTTGACAGCTCTTTCTGCCACCACCTCCAATGGCTTCGGCTCGTCCATTTTTTCTTCACTCTCCATTGTACCCTTTGTCTTTTCTTTCGTCCCTTTCCGATCATCTTGTTTCCGTAGGGATATCCCATAAACTGCCTCCAGGGCCTCTTCTTCACTGTATCCGATCGCGACCAGATCCTCATAATCATCTTTCTTTTGCTGAATTGGATCTATCCTCTTTTCCTTGGTCCCGGCCTCCGGTTTTTCCATAATTTCTGTTTCCATTTCTATTGTGGTTTCCTCCACAATAATTTCCATCTTCTTCGGGCTTGGTACAACAGTAAAAGAGGGCTGATTGTCCTCAGTCATCTTGGCTTTCCCCTTGTTTGCTTGCCCGTCTTTCTCTTGAGGTTCAGTAGACTCATCTACTTTCTTCTTCCCCTTGTCGTCCTTTTGCAGCTCAGCTTTTAAAAGTTGTACTTCCTCTTCAGTATAAGGCTCGACAGGTTGCTGCTCCAGTATGGCCTCCGACTCCTCATAAGCTCTAATGTATTGATCATATTGATCAACATGTGGCCTGGCTGAGCTGGTTCCGACTTTACTGGGGTCTGGCACCCACATTTCTTCGAAGTCCCCCTTTAGAGCTCTTTCCGCTCTAAACTGCTCCACCAGCCTTTCCATTCTTGCGGATTTTTGACTTTTGGTTTGCTTGGGATCGGCCTTCTTCTTCACTTTCTTCTTGAGCGGCTCGTCCACGGCCTCCTCAGGTTCTGAAACTATTTCTAGTGTTCGGCGTGCTCTTGTGGACGCCCTCTTGGATACTTCCTGCTGTTCTTCCTCCTCATCGGCTTCTCTAAGCCACTCATTCTGGGAGGGAATCTGTGGCCCTTGATCCCTAGCTCCAATAGCTTCATAAGCTATTCTTGTTAGGATTTCTCCTCCTCCGATGTACTTTGGTTTCTGGTTGTGCATGGCGATTACTTGCTCGTGGATGTATTGAGCATAATTCACCTCCTTTGGCATGTTGCTCTTCAGTGCCCATGTGATGGTTGTGGCGATGGCATGGGGTGGTGTAGTATACTTCTGTGGTCTTTTAGTGCACACATGGAAAAACTGGTTGTATAATCGGCAAAGGGTTGCCGCTCGTTGATCTGCCATATCTGCGTAGGTTGTATTTTGTTTCTTTGATCCATAGACCTCTATGGCCTCCCTTCTTTCTCTGACAGAACTCCCTTTGTTGTGCAGCTTCAGTGCATCTGCAATGAGCTGTGGAGTGATCTGTACTTCAACTGTTTCTCCATCCATGGCTGTCAACGTGGCTTTCCCATCCTTCTGAATGGATGTTGCCAACTCATACACTCTTCTTGTGTCTACACCTGATGGTCTCGAGGTGAAGAACCTGTGTAAGTCAGCCTTTTCCAGGTATCTGCTTATGTTCTCTGATCTGCTATAGTCCACTAATTCTCGTGGGATCATAGGTACATCGACCGATTGCCCTTGAGGATCTCTG
The DNA here is from genome assembly GCF_014529385.1 of Adiantum capillus-veneris. Lineage (NCBI taxonomy): Eukaryota > Viridiplantae > Streptophyta > Polypodiopsida > Polypodiales > Pteridaceae > Adiantum > Adiantum capillus-veneris. The sequence continues at coordinate 30,025,753 of NC_140938.1, forward strand.
AAAGTCCCCTGGTAGATCTTTATTCCTTCTTTTTCTAGTACTGCTTCCTCCATCCAAGTCTTGGTTGGCTTGAGGGTTTCTGTTGGAATATCAAAAGGTTCTGCCTCTGCAAGAGCATCCTTGATGGTTGGTCTTTTTCTCTTAGTTGCCGATGACTTAGCGGAATCCATGGATCCTGTAACTCCAATTTCAGAAGTTAGCGTCTTTTTAGTACTGAAAGCCGAAATGAAGCTTTTAACTATTCAAATGACTTGAAAATTGAAACATGAGCTATTCAGGGCCTAAGGATGCAATGTAGGTGAAAAAATATGCAAACTGGGCTCAAAAACATGCTTGGGACATCATACGCGTATGATGTCTTTTGTGTCAGAATGACTTCATATTGGTTGTGCTTGTAGGTGATAGTGTATACATGAGTGTCATATGCTTGGATTTGAGTTTGGATCCCATTTGGTCAAGTTTTGGCCAGTTTTAGTCCAGTTCAGGCTCTTGGAAAAATTTTGAAAGGGAAATGGATTTTATGATCCAAATTGGATAAAACTTGGTGGATTACTTTCAAATGGCATGTAGAACACTTCTGTTTGGTGGTTGAAGCCCTGAGGTGCCAAAATCACATAGTGAGACATCATACGTGTATGATGTCTTTTAGTGCATTTTTGGACCAATTTTTTCTATAAGCTTGGATTTGGCTTTACATAGGCTTATTCAGTGGATTTATGAACTTTGGATAGATTTTTGGCTAAAATTGGCTCTGGAGACATCATACGCGTATGATGTCTTTTTCATCAATTTTTCATGGGATTGGTTCTGTGGACTCTCCATGTGCTAGTGAAGGACTGTTTATACTCAAATCTTGGTTTGGACTTGAATATGTTGGATTTGGGACAAAAATAGGCTTTGTATGAAGGATTTTCTCTTAGTTGGGCTAATGGGGTGATCCACTTGACCAAATGGTTCCAAACTTCATATGTAGCATGTATTAGATATATATAATGGATGTATGATGACAAATGAGCATTTTTGGCTCTGTAAGTGCAAATAGACATTATACGCGTATGATGTCTTTTGTGTCAAAGTGGTGCTTTTTGGTTCCAAATAGCTTGTAGATGTGTTAATCAACAATCCTACAAAGTTTCAATGAGTTTGGAGTTATTTTGACAAAATTAGGACCAAAAATCAATTTTATGGCCTACTTTGCGTCTTTTTGGTTTTCCTTGGGTTTTCTAACTCCAATTCTCATGATACTTGGTTCATAGGATGTGATTAATATGTGGAATGAGGCTATGCACTCAAATGTTGAAATGGATGTGAAAATCATGCTGTGAGACATCATACGCGTATGATGTCTTTTCTTGAAATGTTGGTCTTTTTGTGCAAAGAATGCTTTGTGCTAGTGCCCTAAGCCCTGCTAACTAGTTTTCAATTTAAAAAGTCATCAGTTTAGCTAAAAAGCCCCCTTATAGGCATTTTCAGTCTCCGAAGTCGTCTTTTTGCCTTGGAGTTGAATTTCTTCAACTTTTCTTCTTGAGAGTTGCATTTCCAGCTCATTGGATATGTTGCGAAGTCATCCAGTTGGTTGGTCTTGACTTTGGCTCCCCGTTCTCCATCTTTCTCCATTTGGTTGCCCGAAAGCGTCTTTTTCACCATAGGTAAGTGAATCAGCTTTCTTTTGGGTTTTTCTTGCAAACATAAGTCATCCATGTATAGTTGAAACTGCTTGTGAAGTTTCATGTCATTTGGTCGTCAATCTTAGCCGTTATGCCAAAATGACGCTTTGTGTGTCCGCCGCCGAATCGGTTGTTCCGACCTACTTTTGGTGATCCAAACCCGGAGATACTCCATGGTTGCATTGCCCTCGATGTTGTTAAGCTTCTTGAGAAGTTTTGTGTCGTTCCGACAACTTTTTTCTGATTGCCTCTTGCAGGCTCTGTTGACCTAGGGTTTTTCCAATCGTTCTTTCTCGAGCTTTGAGTGCTAGAAACTCATCTCCTATACTAGGGTAACCCACCTCTAAGTTCTTGCAAGGTTTGGTTAGGCGGTTGTGCCCCTACCTAGCGTTCTTCCCCATTCCCCGTCTGCTCTTGTTTCTTGGTTTTGGTGAGTTTTCGCGACAAAAGTTAACGATAAGCATCAAAAGCTTATGGCAACGAGTCTACCTCTCATGTCTGGTGTCCTTTGAGCTCTCGTAGCAGTCGTAGAAGGCGGTAGAAGGTCGGATGCTCCTGTGTGCTCTTTGCTCTCTCCAAGAAGGTAACACTGGAAATGAGCTTGATAGTGAAGTGAAAAATACTTAACTTCGGGCTTCCCGGATCACTTGTTACCAAATTTGACATGTGCTCCTATCTCGTCGTGAAATGCACTTTAGGATTTGAAATTCCTCAATTTGGACTCCGTTTGACCTGTTTCTGAGAAATCTGTCCACTTTGCCAAAATTTCTGTCATTTCGGGCTTTCCGCAACTTTTTCAGAATTGTACCCAATTTTTATCCTAGGTTGCCCTTGTCATTAGAATCATCACCGTCTATTCTTTTCTTTTTTCCGATCTCATTTCACCTGCTTTTTTATTTTTCTTTTATTTTTATTAAAAAAATCATAAAAAATAAAGGAAAATAGCAAATTGAAGCCAAAAAATTCCAAACATACACGATAAATATCTGGTAACCCTGTGTATATGAATATACACTTCTTTGTGATTTTTGGACTTGGATTACCACTTTTTTCCACTTTTTAGCTCCAAAAACACTCTTATTTAGTGATATTTACACATCTAGAGACCCAAATTCATCATTTGATCTCTTCTTGTTGCAAAACAAGGTATATAAGGGCATAAATATTATCAATATCCGCAATCAAACATAAAAAATGGCAAAATCATGTAAGACACTGCCCTTGTAGTATAATTTTTGTTTTTCTTTGTTTTTTCCGCTTGTGGCTGCTTTGTAGCTCCTGTATACCTCCCCCCCTCCGAGTCTGAGTCCTCCCGGACGACTATGAAGTGTCTGTGGGTGAAGCATTGTAGTTGTTTTGGTCATCAGTTCCCAATGCAATTGTAGAGCGATGATACAACAGTCTTTCCAATAAAGCTGCTCTTTGTTTGATTGAAGGATTGGTGGTCGGGTTTTGGGTTGGTTTTGGCACTTTGGTAGTAGAATCAGTAGATGGATTCTTCGTTACCTTGTTGTCTTTTTTTACAATCCAAATCTGCCTCCGCTTTGCTTGTGCTTGCCACAAACTCTTTGCGACCCAAACCTGCTTTGTTCTGTTTGTTGATTCCCTCTCCTTGAAATACCTAGGAGTTTCCGTTGATTGTATTGAAGGGAGTTCCTTTTACAAATCTTTGGGATCCAAATTTGCTGGCTGTAGCTTTGTGCCGTCATGAACTTCTTTGGAATCCAGATCTGTTTCACTGTCCTTGATTGTCTGGGATCACTCTGTTGTCTGGTATTGAAGACTCTGTTTTCCACCTTTTTGTTCTCTGGCACAGCCTTTTTTGGTCTCCATACCAACTTTGACTCCGTTGTTTTCCAAGGTTGAGCTGTTATATTATTGCTTGTCTTCCTTATCCACTGTTGAGAATTCCTTGTCGAAGAGTAATCCGGTTGTATAGAAACTTTTAGTTGCCATTGCTTCTTCTTTTTCTCTGGTTGTTGTTTGCCCTTGTCCGTGGACTCTTCCTTTAGAGTTGGCTCTTCTCCTTTGGTGAACTTAACTGATTGACTTTCACCTTCGTATTTGATAAGCACTGAATTAGAACTCCAGTCAATCATTGCATTGTATTGCTTCTGCCATGGTTGTCCTAGCAATAATGGATGTTGTGTAGCTTGGTCTTCAACCACGTAAAACATATGAGGATACACATATTGGTTAATCTGTATATGTAAAACTGTGCACCCGACAGTTTTGATTGCATTCTCAGAGTAACTCTTTAACTCTTGCTTGGCAGTTTGTAGTTTAGTGTCATTTGTCAATTGTCTATACAAACTGAGTGACAGTAGGTTAGCTTGAGCTCCTGAATCCAATAGTGCTCTGGCTTTGATTTGGTTGGTTCCTACTTTGCATTCAATGATGGGTTCTTCTTTGTCATTCCCCATTTCTGTTATACTAACTGCGTTTATTCGTATTGCTTCTTCATTGCGCTGTTTCTGACGCAGTAGTCTTCTTTTCTCCATTCTTTCCTTCGCCTCGGCTTGCGCTTCCTCCTCAATCTTTTTCTTTTTTTGGACACGCAGCTTTTCTTGATGTATTTTGAGAAGCATGTCTTGTGTTAGCGGCAACAGATACTTTTTCACTCTGCATCCACTAATCCAATTGGGCATTTCTTCTCCGTCTAATGTAGCAAGCTTGACGGCTCCACTTGGTGATAGATCTTTAATCACCAGAGGACCCATCCCTCGCTTTTTAAGCTTCTTAGCATGCTGTTTCAGAGTGTAAACTAGGACATAGTCCCCAACTTTAAACTCTTTAGTCCGCACATGCTTATCAAAAAATTCCTTTTGTCGCCTTTTTTGAGCGTAGATGGAAGCTACTGCTTTTAGGCGAAGCTCATCTAGCTTTTCCAGGTCATCTATTCTATCAGAGAGCTCGTGCCCTGTCCACTCTAGATCCTTAGCCACCCTTAAGGTTGAAATCAAGAATTCTATTGGCAAGATAGCATTTAGCCCAAAAACCATGTTATATGGGGTCGTTCCTATGGATGTTTTATACGCCACCCTATATGCCCATAATGTTGAATGTAACTTTTGGTCCCAGTCAGTTCTCGACTCAGATACAATCTTCGTGAGGACCGTACATATGGTTTTGTTTGTTGCTTCAGCTTGTCCGTTTGCTTGTGGATGATACGGGGCTGATTTCCTATGGATTACCATGAATTCATCTAGAAGGATCTCTATCACTTCATTTATGAAATGTGTGCCTCGATCACTCACAATTTCTATTGGCAATCCATATCGTACAAAGACGTATTCATATAGAAATTGTGCCGTGGTCCTGGCATCTGCTTTTTGAGTTGCCTTTGCTTCAACCCACTTTGTTAGATAGTCTGTAGCCACAATGATGTATTGTGCATGAGTCTTATATGTAGGAGGTGAAATGGGTCCGACATAATCAATCCCCCATTTTGCAAAAGCTCTTGCCCCCATCATTGGTCTAAGCGGCATATCATCTCTTTTAAGTGGTACTTTGGTCCGCTGACAGTCATCACACCGTTTAACGTATTCCTCAGCGTCCATATGTAATGTTGGCCACCATATTCCTGCGGCTAAGACAAGTTTTGCTGTCTTATCACCTGAGAAATGGCCTCCACCCACTCCTCCATGAGCTTGCTCCAGGATTATCACATACTCAGACTCTGATGCGCAAATCCTAAGCTGGTTGTCTTTACCTCTCTTATAGAGTTGATCTCCTATCAAAGCGTAATCTCTAGCTTCTGTCTCTACAGATTTCTGACGAGCTTTTGACGTTCCTTCTGGGAAAGTTCTATTTGTGAGATATTCAACAATATACTGACTCCATTCTGGAGCGATCATTATCTGATATAATGTTGAATACTCGGCTGGCGGTTTTGAGAACATACAATACATACAGTGACATATTCATGTACGCTTTCTTTCATTCCTGGCCAATAGACTCCCAATTGTAACAAATTCCTATATGTGTTCCTTCTTGAACAATGAAATGCACATTCCTGAACATGTGCTTCGCACAGATATATATTATATTCCTCAGGATTGATGCATAGTCGTAAAACATGATCATTTCCCAATTGATACAACCTTCCTGCAATCAATTGAAGATTCTTGGATTGCTGAATAGCAATATGTTTCAGGTCGTATGCTCTTCTATCGAACTCTCCTCCATAGGTTAATAGGTCAACGACATTTTGAGACCACCTCGGTATCATTTCTATGTTGAACAAGTACGCGTCTGGCATGTCGTCATCTACTCCTATAGGGTCTTCTCCATTCGTCAATCGCGAAAGATGATCAGCTCTAAGATGTGTTTTTCCTTTCTTTACTACTACCGTGAAGTCGAATTCCAGTAAGATAATGAACCATCTCACTATTCTCCCGGTATTGCATGGTTTATTCACTAGGTAGAGCAAGGCTTGGTGATCCGTAAAAAACACAAACTTGTTGGCTAGAAGATAATGCCGAAATTTCTTCACAGCATAGATCATTCCTAATCCTTCTCGCTCTGTTGTGGTGTAATTCTTCTCTGCATTGTTGAGCTGTCGACTGGCGTAACAGATAGGAAAATCCATGTTTCCTTCTTCTGGCTGAGCCAGAATGCATCCTATTGCATATGCAGAAGCATCTATGTGCACATGGAATATCTTCTCCCAATCTGGTGATTTCAAGACTGGAGCGGTAATGAGTGCCTCTTTCAATTTCTTGAATGATTCCTCACATTCCTCTGTCCATTCAAAGTTCACTATTAGCCTGTAAAGTGGTTGGCCTATTATAGCGTACATGTAAATGAATCGTCTATAATATCCACAATGTCCCATAAAGCTCTGTACTTGTTTTGCATTGGTTGGTTAAGGCATATCCACTATAACTTTTATCTTCTCTAAATCCGTGGATATTCCGTTTTGTGAGACAATATGTCCCAGAATTCTGCCCTGTCGGACCATAAACACACATTTCTCAGGATTGAGACAAATGCGATATGTCCTACATTTCTCAAATACTTTTCTTAGGTGTTCTAGATGTTCATCTCTCAGTAGAGAATGTACACATAAGTCATCCATGTATATTTCGAGAAACAGCCTTAAGTATTCTTTGAAAGCATGCGTCATCAGCCTCTGGAAGGTTGCGGGAGCATTGGTTAGACCAAAAGGCATAACCCGATAAGCATAAATTCCCCACTCCGTTGCAAAAGCTGTTTTATGTTGATCTTCCAGTGCTATGGCTAGCTGGTTATATCCTGAAAAACCATCAAGAAAGGAGTATGCTGTTTTCCCTGATACACGCTCTAGAACATGATCAGTTATCGGCAGGGGATAATTGTCCCTGATTGTTGCAGCATTCACTTTCTTTAAGTTGACACACACTCGGAGTTTTCCGTTCTTCTTAGGTACTACCACAATCGGAGATACCCAATCAGTGTGTTCAATCTCGTATATGAATTCAGCTTCCATTAGCTTATCTATCTCTTCCTTGATTCGCTTAGCAAAAGTATCATTATATGTGTATGGTCTCCGTCTGCTAGGCTTTGCGTCTTGTTTCAGTGGGATTGAGTGTTGGCATATCGATGGGTCAACTCCCTTTATGTCCTTATAAGACCATGCAAACACATCCCTGTACTCTCTGAGAAGACTCAAAAGTCTCTCTTCCTCGCTTGGAGACAAATCTGTGGCTATGGACACCGGTCTAGGCGTCTCACCTGGAGCTGCTAAATCATTTTTTTTTGCATCCTCCGGTCCGTCATAAGATTCGTTCTCCTTCCTCTCTCGAATAGGTGGGGTTAATATCACCTTCCTATCCTCTATTGTGAATTTCCTATAGTGAGAGGGAACATCCATGTTTTCCTTGATTTTGACATTTTCGTCCTCTCCACTCTCAATTTCTGTAGTCCAAACTTCTTTCAGAGTTTTCTTGAGCTCTCTGTACTTGTTTCTACGTTCTAACTTGGACTCCGTGTATTCTCTGTTGCGCTTGTTCTTTTCTGATTTTTCTGTTTCAGTTTTCGTTCCATTCTTTTGAACTTGATTTCTTGAGCCTCTTTTGTCTTTTCGTAAGCTCTTTTGATCACTGCCTCTCATTCTTTCAGAAATCTTATCCTTAACACAATCTTCAGCCTTTACTAGCATTAGGAATTGATTTTTTCCTCTTATTCTAGGCATCGGATTGGTTCTAACCCCTTTTGTTTTTTTCTTTGCTCTACAGTGTTTCTGGCGTTGTTTTGTTTGGTTCGGAAAATCATAAAATCGGACATCCGTTATAGTTTCTTCGTTTCCGCTTGAATTGTCCGTTGACTCGTTGTCTGCTTCATTTCCCCACTCTGGATGATTGGGAATGTCGTGAAACACCTCTTCTTCATCTTCCTTTTCCAGTGTATCGTTCTTTTCAGTTTCTTTTTCGAGCACAGTTCTCAACATGAAATACGGAACCACGTCGTACCCGTCCTTGTCGCAAAATTTCGTTGTGGGACCATCCGGAATTGCACAAACATCTAGGGTTGCTAGAATGTGTGTCCATTCTAATGGTTCAAACGTGTCCTCTGGAAAGGGTTCTCCTATATAGGTTTCGTCTTCGATAGCCCTTTCTAAAACACATTCTTCTCGTTTCAGACTTCCACATTTCGAAGCTCCACACATCCATAACTCCTTGGGTTTACCTAACCAAGCTGGAAATTCGGATCCCGCCAAAGTAGCTGAATCAAACTCCTCTACCGGTGTTCGGTTCACATCTTTGTAGCTATGGTCTTTCAGGTTCACCCGGGTAGTGGTTTCCATATTTCTCAGGTATATGTGATCGTAGCCCCAATCCTGGACCATTTTCAACTGTCTCATGAATGGTCTTCCCAGTATGATATCATAGTTATTCTCCTTGCCAAAATCGACAATAGCGAAAGTATGTTCGTATTCAATGCCGCAAGAAGTCACTACAACTTTCTCTAATAACCCCATAGGTTTCTCCATGTGTCCATCTGCTAATTGGAGTTTCAACCTAGTCTTCCTTATTGCTGGTTTCCCCCATTTTTTCCAGATTTCTTTTGTAGCAATGGCTACCCCAGCTCCGCTGTCTAGTATTGCCATTGTGTTCACTCCTTGGAATTCAACTGGTAAGGTTGTATTCCCCTCTTCACCTTCGCAATACTCTCCGACCTTGTTTAAGGGTACAGGCTTAGCGTTCTTTTGTGGCTTGCTCAGCTCCTCAATGCTCTCTTGCAATCTCGATGTTGGATCTTTTATCCCGAATTTCTCCAAGCATTTTCCTACAGTGGTCCACATATGTGGTCTTAGCCTCAAAGCTCAGCTAGAGTGATAGTGCATGTCACTGGTGTTGACAAAATCTCTATCAATCCTTGCGAGTCCATGACTTTTTCTGATGAGATTTTCGTGAGGGAAGTGCTCTAATCTCGGATTTTGCTTCATACTCTCCTAAGTATGAAGGTAAGGTTTTCAGTGAATGAGGTTTGCTCTCCATTGTTCTAACAGAGCCCCCATCTCCCCAGTAAGATTGCAGATCCAAGTCCACTTGAGATCCTGCCTCAAATTCCACTATGGGAGGATTTCTGATGTCCTTTTCCCAATTTGTCTGATTAGCTTGGCAACTTAGCTCGTTTGCAAAGTTTGCCTCTCTCACTTGTTTCCAAAATTCATTGTAATCCTCATCTCTTCCGTAAGACCTCTGTATGACTGGATGAAAACTCTCTATCTCCTGATCGGTTGTGTTCAATACTATGCGGTCATCCTTTTGTGTATTTTCAGGCTTTTGTGCACTGGGAGTCTTTTCAGCTACCCGTGAAACGATAGTCTCTTGCTGAATTGGGTTTTCCTTTCCACAATTCATTGTTTCTTTTGGTGGTTCTAATAAGGCTTGTGCAGTCTCGATCATTCTCTGGCACATTTCAAGTCTCTGCTTTTCCAATTCCGCGTTTGGGTATGTCATCCACCTCTGTTCTTGTGTTTGGTTGTTCTTTAACCTAGCTTCGTAAGCTCTCATCAGTGCGTCCAATGGTTCGTGTACCTTGTCGACTAGCACTGATCCCCCTGAGCTTAAGCTCGTTGTTTCTTTGATACTCTTTTGTTTCGTTCTTTCCGGGCTCATCTCTCGTTTCCCGTTTTGACTCTCAAGTTTTTCTAATCTAGCTTTAGTTTGCTTTAGTTCCTCAGCTAGAATAGCGTCTTCACGTTCTTTTCTCAACTTCATGCGTGCTTTTCTAGCTTTCCATGTGTTTTTCTGACTCCGCGGTCCTTGACTAACCACTTCAGTCGCTAACTTTCCATTCTCAGGTTCTCTAGTGGTTTTCTTAGCTTGAGCTCTAGTAACAACTTGCGTTGGTATCAGAGTTTCATTTTCAGACCCACTGCTGGTAGGAATAGTTTCTAGCATATTCAATGTCGTCTTTTGCACTTTGTTTGGATTCTTTGAACAATCCTCAATGAAGTGAGTAACCCCACACTCAGTGCAATAAGCGTTAATTCTAATGATTTCCGTATGTGGGCAAACATTCATCAGATGGTCACCTCCACACTTGTAACAGGGTCCTAGTGCTGGTCTTGGTCCCATTTGATTTGTCCTTTGTGGATAGGATGGTCTTTGTCCTGTTAACCCTCCATGAGCTATGAACATCAATGTTCTTGCGTCCAAATTGTATCTCTCTTCATCAGAAGCACTTGTAATTGTTGGTATTCCAACATTCCCATCATGCCCCATGGTTCTGGTTGTTTTGGTTCTTCTGGTGGGTAATACACTGTCGGAGACATGTGTGCACCCGATTCTTCATAATAGGCTTGAACAGGCACTAAGGCTTGTTCTTCCTGATTCTCTAAGGTTGGTGCATATCTAATGCCCACTGGTCTTGCTCCTGGTAAAGGTGGTTGTTGTCCCAATACCGGTTGCGGTCTTTCTATCCCCATAGGTCCTGGTACATTTCCCGTTGGGTATCGAGGTACTGGATGTACTTGAGGTGGTGCTAATAGAGCAGGAGGTGCGTACTGGCGCTCCCTTACATACCCTTTGTTGTAATAGCACTCCTCTGTTGGATGATTTGTCCATTTTTGTTCAATAGCACACCATTTCAGTGTTTTTGGCAATGGTTTTTGGTATGGTGCCATCCTTTTTAGAGCATCTTCTATCATTTGCTCTACATTTGGCATGGTTGTTGTTTGAACATTCTTTTTAGTGGTAGTCTCGCTCGCTACGGAGGAGAGCTACTGGATGCAGAATCTGTATCCGCTGACACCTCTCCATAAACCGTACAGTTATCCACTAAGTACAATGCCTCTCTCGTTACTTGCTCGAAACTTGTACAAGCTTTCAAGTGCAAGTCCTTCTTGAGAGTGTCGTTCCTCAGTCCCTCAATAAAGAGAACAGATAGTCTGTCATCTTGTGGTCGTTCACGTACTGGACATCTCTCAATGTATTGTTTGAAGCGAAGTGACGCTTCCTTCACTTTTTCGTGTTCTCTCTGTTTAAAAGCATATATTTGTGAGACCGTATTGTGCTTAATCCCCGTTTTGAGAATTCCTCAGCAAACTCTCTTAGCAAATGGTCAATGTCATGGAATCCCCCAATGTTCATTGGTTGAAACCATGTCAATGCAGTACCTTCTAGAGTAAGACCAAATCCCTCGTATTGTGTATGGAATCTGTTATCTGCTCAGCTCTTAAGACTTGCTTAAAGAGTGACACATGTGCATACGGATCTCCTGAACCACCATACTTCTTTGGCATACACTTGGCACTTGAGATGGTCTCATACGTCTATGATCTGCTACCAATCTCATTGCTCCTGTGTCTCGGCTAAAGCTTTCTCTAGCATCATGGACTTCATGGGTTACCCTTGTCGGTTCCCCTGCCCTGAATCTACTACTAGGAGGTAAATGTGATGGTTCCGCTTCAAACCTTGGACCTGGAGTGGTATAGGTGGGGATTGGAACTGCACTACCTCGATTCGTCTCCATTGACTCTCTGGAATGTAATGATCCCATTGGTCCGAGCTTCGAGTCCCAAGGTTGACTGAAAGAGTCAGCAACCTGAGTTCTTTGTCCTCCTGTTGTCATTGAGTTTTGCACTCCATTTGTTGGTGCTGGTCTATGTGAGCTAGAAGTAACATAATACTGATGTAGTGGTCCCCCAAAGTATGTATATCCTTCTAATTCTTTCTTGCCCATTGTTGAGTATTGCCTGCCATACTTATCGTAAGCGGCAATTTTCACTTCCGATCCCTCTGTGTAGGTAAAGACATAAAGTCTTTTTTGGTCTGTCAACTCTCCGGTGTAGGGTTCTTCACATCTATAATAGAGATCTTGCTCCCCATTATTATATTTGTACAGCCCCACATAGATGTTATCAGTGTTGATCCTTATAGTTTCATTCTCTCTTCTTAACCTCGCATTAGGGAAGTTCATTATTGGTGCTTTCTCCTCGAGTTCTTCATCTATTTTGGCTTGGTGCCCATCAATCCCCACTTGTCCACAATGTTAGGGTTTAGGACTACCAAGTACATGGTACCCTCGTCATCTAGATATCTATCTCCGCTATAGCTCACAGGCACTAAGTCCTTGAACTCACTAGGTCTATCTTCTATCTTTACACAATAGCGGTCCATTCCATCTTTGTAGATCTTGGCACCTTGCTCATTGTCGTACTGGTATTTTATGAACAATAGCTTCATTGTGGCGGAAGGGTTGATGATCCTGCTGCCATATTTTCTCTGTTGTTCAGGTTCAAGTGTTCCAAGTTTTCGTGAAAATCTCGTAAGATCTCTCCGAAGAAGTATCAGAGACACTTCCTTCAAAGATCGGCTCTAATGGTTGCACCCAACTTTGGTTTACACTTCCCTCGGTTGATATGAAACTTGCTGGTTCCCCTGTTTTGGTTGATTATTCCGGAGATTCCTGCCCGATCTCAAATTCATCAATTCCCCTAAAGGACTTTAACTTTTCCGTCTCGGCAATTTGTTTTCCCAAGTTTTTGTGGTCAGAATTGATCCAAACTGATTGATACTTGGTCAATTGTTTAATCTTGTCAGTTGGACAACTTCTGTTTCATCAAGTGAGAATTTTGTTGCTGTTATGCTGAAAAAGACATTATACGCGTATGATGTCTTTTTTTCACAGATTTTGACTATTTTGGTTATGCTCACTCTCAGTGGCCCCTTTATTGCTCTGTTCACTCACAAAATTCAGTTTAACTCTGTTTGAGCAAGTTATGGCTAATTTAGGCTTTTCTTGGCAATTTTCTCCGCTTTGACTTGTTTTGGGTCAATTGTGATCCAAATGGGATGAAACTTGAAATATAACCTCTAGACAGCTATTACAATGGATCTGTGTTAGCAAAGTATCAAAATATGTCCAAAATTAGGTCAAAGACATCATACGCGTATGATGTCTTTTTCATCAATTTGGGTCCAAACCTTGATATTTATGCTTTCTACAGTGTTTGTAACAATCTTGTCAGGTCAGATATCAAAAATAAGCAGTGGATGTGCCAAAAGACATTATACGCGTATGAATGTCTTTTGTCCCAGATTTTGACTATATTTGGTTTTAAGCCTTCTCCAATGTTTATAATTGAGTTTCAAGTGTTTTTGTCAGGTTTGAATGTAAAAACAAGATTTGAATCCAAATTTCCTATTCTTTGCGTTTCTTGGACTCCGACTTGTCTTTTTGGGTTTCTTTGAGTGTTAATGCTCTTGTTTTAAGTTGATCTTAGGGTAAAACCCCCCTTCTAAACACTCTGGCAATGTCAAATTTTCAATTTTAGTCTCTGTTTAGGTCCTAAGACATCATACGCGTATGATGTCTAAAGTTGCAGATTTCCAGTTTTTCAGCACAGAACTCTTCCAATAGCTCTTTTAAGTGCTCAGCAACAATCAGTTACACAGAAAATTTTTCTGAACTTTGTTTATTGCATATTTCACTACCAAAGCAACTTTTTCAGTGATCTAACATGCAATCAAACACATCAAGCAAATGAACACCAATTGATAGCTCTAGATCAGGATCAAATCAGGCCCTACCTAAGCTACTTCTAATCATAAAATGGATTTTTTGCAATTGAAAATATAAAGAGATTTACTACCACACAAGGAGTAGCAATTGCTTTTTATGTCAACAACCACTTAAACACCATCAAAAACAATTTAATCTAAGCTAAACTAAAAATACTGTCAACACGGAAGACCCAGGAATACCCCACTTCCTAGTATCTCTCGAGACCTTCGGAGTCCACCACTCCTAGATCTTTTCTAACTAAAGTATACAAAGTAGTTTATACGACTCACCTCGTAGGATTAGTCTAAGGTCACCTACTTAGGGCTCTCGTCCCCGGCAGCGGCGCCAAATGTTAAGGCGGTTACGCCACTAGCGGAAGCTAAATAGCGAAAACTCAACCAACAACAGAATTTGTCAGACGAGGACGGAGCTTGACCCGCAGGCGCATGGAAACAACTAGGTGGGTGTCAAATCACCTACTCGACCTTCTAATGACAATCACTACTAAGGAAATCAAATCTAAGTTCTAAAACACGCAAGTGACTGAAATCCGTACTACGAACGAATGCTATACGAAACAGGATCTAGAATCATTGAATCGATCTCAAACTCAAGGGGAAGTCTATGCACTAGGTAAGAACAACACCCTAAAGACTTGAACTGCAAATCAACCTATAACACTCCGTGCGGTAAACGCGTATGAAGACAGGCCGAAAAAATACAGGTGACCGAAACTTGACCCCGATGGTACGAATGTGTAGCTCTACTCGTTGTGGTTCTATAGATATGCTGCACACTCTATTCCGACACACGAGTTGGAAGAAAACTCACACCGAAGCTCGTAGGAACTTACCACACGTAGAAGCCAATAGCGCGCACTCTTGGTATCTGTGCGTAGCTCTCACCGTTGCTAACACAATGGTGGTGTCGCTTCTCCAATGGCGGCCCGTAGCTCGCGTAGCAAGGAGATAAGACTCTTCTCTCTCTCTCTCTCTCTCTCTCTCCTCTCTCAGACACAGTCACGGCGCTCAAAAACTCACTTTGATTAATTTGAATCTCCTTTTTTAGGTTACAAAACTTTGGCTTATATACCTCAGCCTTGGAGGTGAAAACATCTCTAATTATTTACATCAGCAGGTGAAATTACGTCGGGATTACAAGCTGGAAACTCAATTGAGTCCCGTTACTTAATGAATGGCTCAAATCAAAATTAATGTCGGAAAGACATTTATTACAATCAATGGTTACAAAATGATGGGTGTGAACAAAAATGCGGGTGTGATCCTCTGCTGGCTCAACAATGCATGCGTTTTTACCCTAACGCAGTGGCTTTGGTGCGCACACAGTTAACAACACACAGGAAGGGGAGAGGCAAGGAGAAAGAACCTGTCTCTGCAATATCCAATGGCGCCGAGTTGGATGGTGATGTCGCAGGCCACCGACAGTAAGAACCAATAGGGGGGCGATGGCGATGGCGACACGGCAGCAAAGGACTCGACCCAGTGGAGGTCACTCAACGCAGGATCACGAGAGCTGGGCAAGGGGAAGAGCGCAAAAAATGCAAAGGCGATGGAGAATGCAAGGGCGATCAGCATCTGACTCTAAACGCAGGATCACGAGAGCTGGCCAAGGGGAAAGGCGCAGAAAAGGAAAAGGAGATGGCGAATGCAAGGGCGATCGGCGTTTGACACTAAACGCAGGATCACGAGAGTTGGCCAAGGGGAAGGGCGCAGAAAAGGCAAAGGCACAAGAGTTGGCCAGGCAGAAGGTGCGAGATGGAGATGGAGATGGCGACTGCAAGGGCGATTGGCGTTTGTCTGACCCTTAACGGTCACTCAAAAAGGCACGTGGGTTGCGCTCTCAAGGACAACCAGTATTAAATGGTCTCAGATTCCCATGCAGTACGATTTACCAACCGCAATCTCGCGCATAAGTGAAGTTGTCACCCTCCCCGAGGTAAGCATTCTAAGTTGAGGCATTGCCCCCGCCAAACATCTCAAGTTTCAACTATTCTACCTCTTTTTGCGTCCTCTATTGCGCATCATTCTAATTAACTCTACCCCCATCGACGCCACGCGGTAAGCAAACTCCATCACCTCTTACTCTCGGGCATCCTCCTTCTCTTACTCTTGTTCTGCAATGCTTCAGCGACACGGAACTCTACACACAGTGAAGAGGTATGCTACTTACTACCCTTCTGCGCACTTGTATTTTGTGTAGTTGGTCAGTAGCAAGCGAATAAGGTAAGATCACTTAGTCTGAAGAGCCCTATTCGCTTGGTACTGACCAAAAGAAAAGTTTAGTGATGTCTGCTAGTACAGAGGTAGATACTAAGCAAATAAGGGGAAGGTAACCCCTGCTTGTTGCAGATTTAGGGTTTTCCTTGCCAAATACGCCTTTTAATTTCGGTCCCGTGCGCTATAATTTGCTGTAGTTGGTCAGTACCAAGCGAATAAAGTAAGGTCACTTAGTCCGAAGTGCCCTATTCGCTTGGTCCTGACCAAAAGAAAAGTTAAGTGATGTCTGCTAGTACAGAGGTCAATACTAAGCAAATAAGGGGAAGGTAACCCCTGCTTGTTGCGGATTTAGGGTTTTCCTTGCCAAATACGCCTTTTGATTTAGGTCCCGTGCCCTTTAATTTGTTGTAGTTGGTCAGTACCAAGCGAATACGGTAAGGTCACCTGGTCCGAAGTGCCCTATTCGCTTGGTACTGACCAAAAGAAAAGTTAAGTGATGTCTGCTAGTACAGAGGTCAATATTAAGCAATTAAGGGGAAGGTAACCCCTGCTTGTTGCGGATTTAGGGCTTTCTTTTGCAAAATACGCCTTTTGATTTAATAAGAAAGAAACAAAATTACAACTGAACACCGGGTTTGAGTTAGAAAACACTTCAGACTTTACAACGAGTGGCCTATTAATTTTCGGGGGGTTTAGGGTTTAGGGTTCACAGCCAGCTTATCTCTTCGCAAAGCATGTTTGCAAAGTTAATCGCCTCCTCATATTTACTGGCTAGCTCAAGCACTTCATCCTTCATTTCCTGAAGCCAATTAATGATTGCCTCCATAGAGCCATTCTCGGCGAGCAATCGCTGCATGTCTTCATGCCTTCTTGCTTCCAGAGAGTTTTTAAGGATTGAGACCCTCTGCCTGACGATCAGCATTTGCTACAGCTTCAGGCTAGCATCCTGCATAGAGCATTTAGCAAGTAAGCTCTTCAAACTACGAGCTTGGAAATTGGGAGCGGAAAGCAAAGAATTACAAGCAACTTACCTCGAGAATAGACTCCCGTGTTGACAGCAGCCACTCCCGAGCTGTGTCGGATGAGAACACTAAAGGTAACATCGGGGGAGGGCCAAGGGGGGACCTCATGAGGAGGGCCCGGATGCGGTGTTGCTGGCGCTGCAGGCGTATACCTTGGAAAGGCATCGCCACTATCCTAAGCTTCTTTTAGTTGCTCTGCGAAACCTTGAGGGAGGTTCTGAAACAACTGCTTCTTAAATAGACTTTCAGACAAGCCTAAAAAGTAGAGCATGGGCATGAGGTTTTATGAGAGGGTGGTACTACCATGAGGTTTCATGAGAGGTGGACGTGGGAGAGAGAATCAATGGTATCATTCCCTCGATATTAGGGGAGGTGATCGGAGGGAACGACGTGACAGTTAGAACCGCATCGATTTAAGATCTCCTTCACATTGCTTGTAAACCTGTTCGCTTGCTTGTACACTTTTAGAGGTCACCACTCAGCAAAGAAGGTATTTTTTTGCAGGGGCTGCAAAACTGTTCGCCTGGTAGTGATCCCAGAAAATGTAAGTGATATCTGCTATTACTATTTCTGAAGTCACTACCGAGCGAATAAGGCAAGGCAAACTCTTTCCTATGCACCTATTCGCTCGGTAGTGACCTCAGAACATATAAGTCATGTCTAACATTACTATTTTCTGAGGTCCCTACCGAGCGAATAAGGCAAGGCAACTCTTTCCTATCCATCTTTTCGCTTGGTACTGACCTTTCCTTAAATCTGAAGTCCCTTGTGCTGACAAATGAATTGTCTTTTGTAGAGATGCCTCGTGTTAAGGCCTGCACTAGGAGGGCAACAAGTGAATCTTTGAATGCTCAAGCAAGAAGATGCCGATATGAGGCGCACAGAGGTGTACTGCAAGAGCTGCGCAGGATAGAACGACACGTTCAACCTGCTATTCCACGTCTCCCTTTCCAGCGAGTAGTGCGGGAGATTTGCGAGCAGTGGAGAGTCGGCATGCGATGGGCCAGCAGTGCACTCCTCTGCCTTCAAGAAATTGCTGAGGACTACCTCGTGGAATTCTTCAACGATGGATATATCCTGGCTACCCATGCACACCGAGTCACTATCATACCGTGGGATTTTGATACTCTTCGTAGGCTTTGTTTCCGCTACGATGGGCTGCTTCAGCCATTACCAATCCGAGATAGTAGAACCATGGATATTCTCAACATCCCCCCTCTCCATCCTCGTGCACAACAGAAAGAGCCGTCTAGGGCTGAAACAAACAGCAGAAGGACCCGATCACGGGTCGAGAGAAACGACACAGATGGGCAGGCTGAGATAGCCACAGAGGGCCAAGAGCAAGCCAGAGTGGACCCCGAGGCAGTCATGGAAGAAACGGAGACAGTTATCGAGGATCCAGCTAGACACCAAAATGAGAAAGTCATGGAGGATCCGCAGCCCACCGTGGATGATGAGGGACAAGAGCAGGTCAGGGTGGAGCCTGAGGCATCCATGGAGCAACCAATATTGAAGGAAAATGATCCGAAGCCTGAGGCAGCCAGGGAGCCAGCTCAAGAAAGGGAAGCGCAAGGCTCTGCGTCAGAAGGGCCATCCAACGTATTGGATGAGTCAATTATTTTAGAGCAAATCAACGAGGAGAATGAAGAGGAGTTGAGAATTTTGTTGAGCTCCGCACCTCTGCATGCGCACATACAGCTGCCTGCAAGGTCAGAGGAGGCCTGCATTACCAACCTCGATAGAGTAGACTTCATGTGCATGAGCAATTTCATCGACTCGCTCGCAACAAATGAAGTCGTCAATGTTGCTTTGTGGTAATTCCCATTCTCTTTAATTCTTATGCTCATTAAATGGGTCTCTACCGAGCGAGACAGTGGGTAATGAAATTGAATTTTGGAACTACTCGCTCGGTATTGACCCATGTCTCTGTGGCCGGTGCCAAGTTTTTCTTTATAATGGTTCACTACCTTAAAGACATGGGTCAATACCAAGCGAATCAATGGCGTATGGAATTCGATAGCTGCCCCCTTCGCTCGGTATTGACTCACTTGGTGTTCAAGTCTAATTTTTGCCTTTTGTTCATGTTAGCCACACTGTCTCGCTTCTGCCCCCTGAGGTTCAAGAGAAAGTATACGTAATAGATCCGCTAATATCGCCTTATCTGCAGAACAACTCATATTCCTTTTTGAGTCTGATGAACTGGTTTAGCAGAGGCAACTTTGATCTAGCGCGCTTTCTGGTCACTGCGTACAATCAATCGTGAGTATTTTCTTGCCTTGTAAAAAACATCTTGCATTGCGAATCTCTCCTCATCTTTGATGGTGTCTTTGTAGTGATCATTGGAGTCTGATGTTATTTGACATGGAAGCTAACATTGTTTACTACGCAAACGCCGGGCAAAGCAGGGCGTTTCACGGTTGTGTCAAAACATAAGGTCCATTTGGGTACATTTGGAAAGCAGTGTAGTGTCTCTTTGGAATGTGTTGCTGACTCAAGTGGTTATGTATGTAGTGCCGCGAAAAAACTTGTATGTTGTGTAGAGCATCTTTTGTTAGAACATGATCTAGGAAATGTAGTCAAGCACGAACGGGTAACCGTGCCCACGCAGACTGATGACTATAGTTGTGGCGAACCTGTTTAAATGCCGTGTTGCTCATCAGTCAAATTATGGATATACCGAACGTAAGTAATATGCTGTTTTATTGTTTGTTGCAACGTATGTATGAAGCAACAGATGTCTGTATCACGCTTCTACAGGAACTTCAATTACATAACTACACCAACAACAATGTGCGACATTTTTCTATAATGGCCATCCAGCATATTATAATCTCGGTAAACAGACGCACAAGAGAGGAAGCGGCGAGAGCTGACGAGTTCGAAGAGGCTCGCATTAACAAAATGACCCAACGCCACAATCAGACTCAAGAAGAAGTTCGAAATATGCAAGAAGCAATAAACCAATATTATGCGGACACCGCAGAAGTAGAGGAATGGGCTACACGTCGACGGCAAGAGCAAGAACAGCAGGAAGCTTCACAGGTGCAAGAAGCATGGGAAGCCATGGAAGAGGCCCATGATTTTGAGCGACGCGAAAAGATGCCCGAGACCAGCGTCCCAGAGGCAGAGGTAGCAGCAACCGGAGAAAAGGGCAAGGGACGAGTGGCACAAACCGGGGAAGAGGACAGGGGACGAGTGGTACAAACTGGGGGAGAGGACACTAGCTGGGAAAGGGAGCAAATTACTCTTGACAGATACAACACAATATGTAAAGTTTTGAAACATTGAAAATGTACATTTTTGAAACATTGTTTGAGCGCCAAAAAATATCTCTACATTAGTCATTTTGAAGAGTACATCATGGTTTGCATGGCATCAAAGCTCTTTGCGTGCACAAGGTATGTGACCTAGCTTCATGTGGAAGCAATTAAGTGAAGTGTATTTGTTATGGACTCCTTGCACAATGTTGTTTTCTCCTTGCGCCTTGGAATCTGAAAAGAAGAAAAAGTTAGATTCAGTCATAGTGTATTAAAGACAATCAAAATTTATCGATTTAGTAAGCACCTTTCTATTGTTGAGACTGAATGCATACAATTCCAGCAAAAGTGGAATTTCTTCACATGTAAGATCTATCCTGAGCTGTGCCAGAGTTGTGCTTGACATTGTCTCCATCACAGTAAGTAGGCTGTCTCGAAAGTAGAACTCCATTGATAAAGGTTTGTTCTCGAGGCTGTTCTCTGTATCTTGGTCGAGTGGAATAAGCTGCCCACTAAGAAGATGATATCTAATATAGTAAAAAGATACTAAGAAATTTTGAGAGCTTATAATGAACTTGCAAATTATGGACTTCTTTTGCAAAATACAGATTATGTTCTGTGATTGTTTCCTATCCCAGTTATCATATAAAAAGTCCAAACAGCTCTCAGACTTGCTAATGAACATTGTTGTGGTAGTTCTTATTTGCTCATCGAAGAAAAAATATGCAAACACTTCAAGAGGCATAGATAGTGCGAGCCGAACTATTTTTGTGGCAATTGAATACTTGAGGGACTTTTGTATATCCTGAAACAACTTATTCATGAAGCTTTCACTAGTTTGCGAAGTAGGCAGGGACCAATCCTTGCTGTCAAAGGATGGAAGTGACAAAGTAGCTACACGACCCCAACCAATGGAAGTTTTCGGTTCCACATATGACATATCATAAAAGAAAATTCCATTATCTGCAAGTTCCTTGTGTTGTCTTCCTCGGTACATTTGCTCGCCAATAAATGCATGGAAAGCATCAAAAATCCCAACTATATTCTCAACTGGTTGCCAATCTATCCTATTCGATGGATAAATATCTGAAACATACCAAAGATGATATCCACCACTTAATATTCGAATATAATCATGCACTAAGCGAGATGCTGAAATAACTTACAATTGGGTCGATGCCTTGGAAAACTTGGAGGAGATGTTTGCAACCTTAAGTTTGCATGCTGGAAAGCATGTTGTATGAGGACCTCTTTCACCCGCTTGCTTTGTGCACACACTTTAAACTCTTTAACTTGACCCTTGAAAGCCTCCACGAAATCATTGCGTTGCCTCCTCTTCCTCCTCATAGTTTGCAGTAGAACCCAACTTCCGATAGTTATACGAGATGGAATCCATGCTTGATCATCTGTAATATAACTGTTAAAAATGCTAACAGAGTCAATGGTAGTGCTAGTGAATACACAGAAAGGTTAGCGCAAATATAAAAAAGGGAAGAAGTTTTGAGACGGAAGTAGAGCTACTCAAAGTCATATTTGGGCGGGAACAAAGTACTAGATAGAGTCTTCAATGAAAGTTCTGAAATTCCTCGGTACATAGTTAGTACGACTTACCGAATTTATGCCTTGAAAGCGTGAAATTGTGCAATTTGATGAACCAAAATAAAATTTCCTCCCTTTTTTTTAAAAGAGCTTGACTCCAAAATGTCGATTTTCAACGTAACGTTAGCCTCTTCCTCATTGGTCGAGCGCTACTCTCTCTCTAGAACTGAAAGGCCCAAAAGTGAGTCCAACTTTCTCCTAATGCTTAAAATCCTTGCAGCAAGACCTGCAACATCCTCAACATCGCCTACATCCTCAGAACCAGGACGTACATCAATCCCCTGCACAATGTTTCAGACACCCTTTGACACAAGAACATGTTGCATTATATAAGCCCACATAGGGTAGTTGTCCCCATCCAACCTGTCCTCAGAAGCAAACATCTTGAACACATCTGTGTTGTTGTTGTCAGCCATGGTAAATGCTGCACCTGATGTGAAAACTGCCCGAAAATAGGAGAAACGGAGCGAGAACAACCTGTGCTATATAGCACAAACCGTAGAAGACTATAAGGCACCTGTTATGCAGAAAATGGCACTGACAGAAATTCTCCACAAAATGACGAAATAGCCTGTGTAGTACTGCATGTAGTGGAAACGGAGGCCGAAATGAGCCCAAATCAAAATTCTTAGCAGACCAAGCTCTTCGAGCTATCCCAAAATTTTTGTCGACCTGCGAACGCTCGCCAAAGCTCACTGAAATCGGAGAAAGTGAGCAGGCGTATGCTGGAGTAGCTGGCGACTAAGCCCGGGAGGACATGACCTGCTCTGATACCAATTGTTGGAATTAGGGTTGCAGAGAAACACACACAGCTTGGAGAAGACGAAGGAAGCTCAAGGCACACAAAAGAGAGTGTGTTACTTAGTGTGCAATGGAAAGATTGATAGCCCTAGAGTGATGGGCGTATATATAATGCACGGGGGAAAAAACCTCCTAAAGAGGGAAAAAATGCCCCGGCGGTCCTAGTGTGTTCACACACATCACTACCACATGTATATGGTAACAAAGCATGCGGCTACATGCAAGCCTACTGCTTGCGCTTTGGGCGAAAGTTGTAAGTACGTCTCTGTACTTAATCAATCGGTCACCCTCAACGACATTGGATGGGGGAGTTCTAGAAGAGGCATGGACAGGTAAATCGGTGAATTATGCATTTCTCAAAGTGTCTGGGTGTGAGGCTTTGATGCACATAGATAGAAGCCTAAGATCAAAGCTAGATGCAAAGTCCAAAAAGTGTTTCTTCATTGGCTATGCAGAAGGTGACTTTGGGTATCACCTATGGAATCCTGAAAATGGTAAAATATTTAGGAGTAGGGATGTAAAATTTATCAAACAAAATATGTACAAAGATTACTTGGAAAGAAAACAAACAAAAAAAATAGGTGATGAGTACATGGAGCTTGAGGACGGTGAAGACTCAAGGACAGCAAACGGTGACAATGTGCAACAACGTCAGCCAAATGAGAAGACTCAACCTATTCCCCGAAGATCCACAAGAGCAAGTAGACCTCCAGAAAGGTTCGTTCCTTCCTTCAACCATCTCTTGATCTGAGATACTAAAGAGCCGGAATCATACAAAGAAGCTACGCAACACGAATCCAAAGAAGAATGGATGAAGAGCATGCAAGTGGAGATGGACTCATTAGATTGCAACCAAACATGGGAGTTGGTTGAGTTGCCTTAAGGTAAGCGGGTACTTCAGAACAAATGGGTGTATAAGCTGAAGGAAGAAGAAGGTAGGAATAATAGGTACAAGTCTAGGCTTGTGGTAAAAGGGTTTTCTCAAAAGAAATGTATTGACTTCAATGAAATATTTTCTTATATTGTAAAAATGAACTCAATTAGGCTTGTCTTAAACCTTGTGGCTGCTCATGATCTATATCTTGAGCAAATGCATGTAAATACAACATTCCCTCATGGTGACTTAGAGGAGGAAATTTACATGCTTCAACCAAAGGGGTATGAAGTAAAAGGTAAGGAGAAAATGGTTTGCAGATTAAAGAAGAGCTTGTATGGTTTAAAGCGAGCATCAAGACAATGGTACTTGAATTTCGATCGATGGATGTTGGATCATGGATTCACAAGATGCAACTCGGATCACTGCGTCTACATAAAGAATTTGGGAGATGGGAAGTTCATCATCCTAATGTTGTATGTCGATGACATGATAACATCAAAGACCTAAAAGAGGACATGTCTAAATCTTTTTCAATGAAAGATTTAGGTGCTCCAAAGACGATACTTGGTATGAAGATATCAAGGGATGGGACGAAGGACAATAAAGCTATCTCAAGAGGATTACATCAAGAAGGTACTAGAAAGGTTTGCAATGCAAAATGCAAAAACGGTTTCTACACCTTTGGCTGGTCACTTTAAACTAACCAAGGATATGTGTCCAAAGACACAAGAGGAGATAGCCTATATGTCTAAAGTTCCATATGCTGCGGCGGTAGGTTCTCTTATGTATGCTATGGTTTGGACAAGGCCATACATTGCACATGCAGTGGGAGTTGTAAGTAGGTTCATGGACAACCCAAGTAAAGAGCACTGGCAAGCTGTGAAGTGGATACCTAGGTATGTAAAAGGGACAACAACAAATGCTTTGTATTTTGGAGGAACTGATATTTTTCTAGAAGAGTATGCTGATGTAGATATGGCAGGTGACAAAGATACTCGAAGGAGCACTACTGGCTATGTCTTCACGATTGTAGGCACAGTAGTAAGTTGGGCTTCAAAGCTGCAGAAAGTAGTCTCGCTTTCTACCACGGAAGCAGAGTATGTAGCAATGACGGAGGCAAGTAAAGAGATTCTGTGGCTTCAAAGATTCATAGAAGAGCTTGGATCTAAACAAGACAATTGTGTCTTGTACAGTGATAGCCAAAGTGCTATCCATCTTGCAAAGAACTAAACATTTCATTCAAGGGCAAAGCACATTGAGGTGAGATATCACTTCATACGCACTCTTTTGGAAGAGGGACAGCTAAAGCTAAGAAAGGTGCATACAAGTGAAAATCTTGCAAACATGCTTACAAAGGTGGTCAACAAGGAGAAATTGAGCTTTTGCTCATCTTCAATCGGCATTCAAGGATAAGAAGCCAAGATGGAAATCAGTCACAGGTTTGGTTTGGAGATCTGTCTCCAAGTGGGAGATTGTTAAGTATGGAGCCTGATTTACCCCTTGTAATTTTCTGTGTTAAAAACGCACATTTGTAAGGCCCCTATTATGAAAGCCATCGTGCATGAAGAAAAATAACTTGCCGGAAAATAAAATCACTCAACGGAGATCAAAATTTTCACGGCCCCGGAATATTCCTTTTCGTAAAAATATTTTGGCCTGACGGCGGCCGAAAAGTGGTCGAAAAACGATTTGTGGGTTGGCCGGTTGGCCAGTGGCCGGTAGTCAATGGCTGGTGACCGATGGTCGAAAGTCAATGGCCGGTGACCGGTGGCCAAATTCAAAAGCGGAGTTTTCTTCTCAAGGGCGGCTACACATAGGTGTCTCTCATGAGCGAGAGCAGCCCTTTTGGCCTATAAAAGGAGGCCATTTCTACACACATTTCATAGTGTGAAGTTGATGCAACAAGGTGGGTGTGAGGTGGTGAGAGTGAAGCAAGGTGAGAGCTCTATTAAGGGTATAATCCCTTTGTAACCTACTTCTTGTATGAAGTACTAAAGCCATTAAGTGGTTGCCTTCCCGTGGATGTAGCCCACTTTGGGTGAACCACGTATATCGTGTGTACTCTCTCTCTCTCTCTCTCTCTCTCTCTCTCTCTCTCTCTCTCTCTCTCTCTCTCTACTCTATAATCTCTTGTGTGTGAAAATTATCTCTCTCCATTAAGTAATCTATTCAATTATCTACTTAGCTACATCATATTTCTTAACATCTGCTTAAATCAAAGTTCAAAGTATTTATGTGCTTCAAACAATTTCTGGCTATGGCTGAAAATGTCTCCAAATGTAGTATGTGCACCCTCTGTTCCGATCAAGGGGAGGGAGTATATGTCTCATGAACTTAATTCATTTCTTGCTAGTCGTGGGATAAAACACCAATGTACATTGCCTTATACGCCTCAGCAAGGGTGTTTAGCACCACAAGACAAGCTTAGAGACCAAGTTTGGGCCAATTCTGAGCACATAGACATCATACGTGTGATGTCTCAAGTCAAGATCTAAAAGTACAATTGCACTTTTGACCACATAGGAGGTTGGGAAAAGATGTGCTAAGCTTGTTTGCAAAATTTCCTCTCATTTGGACACATATCTTTGAATCTAAGGAGATTTTTGTAGATCCAAGAAGGTCAAGGTGAAAAAGTGTGATTTTGAGCAATTTTGACATCCATTTGTGTGTGTGTGTGTGTGTGTGTGTGTGAGAGCACATATTCTTGTTGTATGCATCAAGGAGCACCTTGGGAAGAAGCAAAAGTGAAATGTGAGCCAAAAGACTTCTTACAGGTATGATGTCTTAGAGGCCAGATCTGGGTCAAATCTATCTGAGTGTACCCTAGTGTCCTAGAGCATAAAATAAGTCTCTAGCCAAAATTTCATTGTATTTGGAAGCACATTTGCGCTAAAAATTGTTAAAAGACGGAAATTGGGCAAGATTCATGCTTGTATTGAGCATAACTTGCACAAAAAGTGTTCAAATTGAATTTTGAAAGTGGTTGAGAGTTACTTGAGTGATAAAGAGTCTTTGGGATAAAACTCACTTCATTCTGGCACAAAAGACATCATATGTGTATGATGTCTTAAGCCCCAAATTTGAAGCCAAAACTTGCATATGAGCCTACAAAAGTGTTTGCCATCACAAGATAGGCTTGGAGATCAAGTTTCATTCAATTTGGATCACTTTTGGCTTAGTTAACCTCCTAGGGAAGTTATAAGCACCCAAACAGAAAAAGGAGTGATACACCTGACTAAAAGTGTTAGAATCACAAATTGAGACTTGTAGTGGTTAGAGTACATCAAGGAGAGCTACAATTAAATTTTGGAGCAATTCTGAGTCATTAGACATCATACGCGTATGAAATCTCCAGGCATACGTTTAGTATTTTGGCCATAACTTGAGCTCCTGATATCGGATTCAGAACTTTCTTTATCAGAACGAAGCTCTAGAGTAGCTCTACAACATTCAGTGTGACACTAGGGGTTTAAGGCCCCAAAATTCATCCGTAAGTTAGGGGTGTCTAAAAGTGACAATTTGAGAGAATTGTGAGGAAATGGTCGCGGTTTTGGACATAGTTTCAACTTTTTCCTAACCAAAGCACTTGAACACATTGGAATAAAACTTCTTACATCAAGAAAGAGTTGTTAAGACCAGAGATCATGTCCTCTTTAGATTCAAACTCAGGTTACACAAGCTTTTGGATCCCAGTGGTAGAGGAGCATCCGTCTCTTCCAAACTTGCAGTAGATAAAGACCAATCTTGTTGAGAGAGTTCGGATGATAGATCATGAGAGTGAAGGATTGTATAGATATGTTGACAACAGTGAGGTACACCTTTATAGGTGCTCAGAGCCATACCCAGGAGAGCTAACGGATTACAAGCTCTTATATGTCTATACATATAGAGTCGACTGTCAATGAAAATCTGAAGTTGTTGACAAGTATAGACAAGAATACAGAGCTTTAGAAAGGCAAACCCACACACTGCATTAGAAATAGGTGGATATTTGGTCAATAAAGGACCACAGATACCTCCACCAAACACGAGAATTCCTACAAGAATTCCAAAAAGGGAGCCACTTATTCCCTTCTAGAGCGATAAACGAGAGATGAAATAATCACAGAGATGACAGACATGTCTCCTCAAGTGAATCTCCCTAATGGACCAATCTCCAAGAGAAGACCAATCCCTTCGAAGAAGAACGTAGCCATAGTAGAAGGTCTGAAGCGAGAGAAGGATTGGGAGAGTCTATGATTAGACTTGTAGACAATCGGTGAGTTAGACCATCCCAAGTCCAAAAATGGGTAAAGAGAAAATACTCCGAGTTAAAGATCCAAGAGATCACGTAGCGGCTTTCAAAAGAGTAATTAGAGCAAAGGATGTTTTAGATTTTGAAATACAATTTGTGGGATTCGGACTGGCTCTTGAAGATGATGTGGCTACATGGTTTGACTCACTGGAAAGACACGATTTTGAGACTCTAGACGAGTTGTTTGAAGAATTCATCAAAAATTTCTTGCGAAAAGGCATAGCTCACAATATCGTCTCACAAATTCACAGATTCAAGTAGAATGAGGGTGAATCAATTTGCAAAGCGGCATCATGGCTCAAGAGATATGTCAAGTTCTGTCCAAGAGCAGAACTACCTACACAGGCACGATTGATGATGATCTTTATCCAAGGAATGAGACATGCGGGTCTTCAGAAAGATCTGCATATGATAAGGAGACTAACACTAAATGAATTGATCAAAGAAGCTCTTTATCTAGTGGATAACTGTGAGGAATATAAAGAAAAGGATTGTAAGAGTCAACAGGATGACACATCCTCTCAGCACAATGATTCACAGATGAATGAGCCCATTGCAAAACCAATGGTACCTATCGATCAAGAAAAGTTTATCGATGAAATGGTCAAGAGGTTAACTCCTCTTGTAAAGTCAATTCAAGGGAGCCTAAATGGTGCGAAATTGAGAGAAAATGGACAAATCATACAAGGGAAGAGTGCTACTATAGCATGGAATATGCTAGGGATAGGTATGTACAACCTGTTCCAGTAGCACCTCCTCCACTTAGATACATTTTGGGGAATCCATAAGGTCCAATAGGAGTTTAAAAACCACAACCTGTCTTAGGACAATTACCTCCGTTGCCAGGTGCTAGAATACGTGTAGACATGAGACACATATTGATGAGGGAAGCATCCAATAAACAAGCGCTAGTTCCAACTACAATGTATTATGACAACCAAAGCAGGTACTACCCTTCGAAGAGATAGAAGATGAGAGAAACACGTGGAGTGGTGAGGTCGTTACAACCTCCGCCTCCTGTGTTTCAACATGAAGAAAGAAGGTATGAGATGGACGAAAGGACATTGCGGTTCATTGTGTGAATAGAGGCTTAGCTAGGTCAAAGCCTATTTATAGCCAAGATGAAATGCAAGAAGAAGCTCCTCAACCAGAGTGTCACAAAAGCTGTGACAACCACTTGGTCAAACACTGTCCTCACTCAAGTAAATTCCTATTGTATGGACTGTGGCGTCATTCAGTTGATCACCAATTGTCCAAAAAATCCAAAACAAATTAGAAAGAACACAATAAACGTCTTAGGAATGGTTCATCTGCCCGGTGGCTCAAAAAACAAAAACACCGTACCAGTTCAAGTAGTTACAAGAGCGCAAGCTCAAAAGGAAGCTGATGAGAATCTAGGGAGAGAGAAAATGAAAACTGATGCGAGTCTAGAGACAAGTGAAACCCAAGGGGATTTACCATGGAAAACTTACCGCACCACATAAGTGCGGGGGAGGACATAAGCATATAAGTTAGGGACAGGCCCCCAATAATTTATCTCCCAAGCTTAAAAATAAGGGAGAGGGGGGGGGGGGGGGGGGGGGGGGGCTTGGCCCGGGTTGATTACTTGTAACAATTGGTCAATGGTGTGCACTAGAAACTGAATGAATTTTGGGAAAGTTTTTGATCAAGTCACACATCAAATTTTGCATCAAGCCGGTCATAGATAAGGGCTAATTTGGAGCAGGTAAAGGGTTGATTTACACCAATTTTGGATGGGTCAGAATTGGACGAGAAGCCAGAGTGCAAGCTGATTAGGCACATAGTTTGAAAGTCAAACTAAGATACATTGAGGATACATCTAGTTATCAATAGAAGTGGTTCTTTAGTACATTGCCAGACACTATTCTATAAACTCTTAGATGAGTTTTACTTGGTTAGATAATGTGAGACCTAAATTTAAATGTAAGATAGGGGCATGAAATTTTTCTTCATTGATTGTCGTATAAGCGTAGAAAAGGAGGTCCTATTTCCTAATATGAGTCGTATATAGGGATTTTATCAAAGCTTTCCGCTCACAGGTGGCGTCCCGTTTTGTATATAGAGTGAATCCCCCGGAGGTGAACCAAAGACGAATGCACCTAGTCAAAAAACCAAGAGCAAACGGATTAAATGGAAAGCTAGAAAGGCTAGGATGAAAGCACGTAGGGAATGAGTATTACTCCATTCGTGCATTAATGTATTTATATAAGGAAAATTTTGAAGTGTTCATTTGCTTTAAAGAAATTCTCCTTACGGTCAAATATGTGTCTCGTTTTACTATGGGCACCCCCCTTATGATCAAGGGGGGAGTATGTGTCTAAAGAGTTCAATGCATTTATGTCGAGTCTTGGGATAAAGCACCACTGTATAGTGCCATTTATATCAGCCCAAAAAATAGTAGTTTTGAGAGGAAAAACAAGCCACCTATAGAGATGGCATGATGTTTGGTCAAAAGCCAAGCTTTTCCACATGTATTCTTTCTCGAGGCTATCATGTGTGTTGTGTATATATAAGCAAGTGTCCCACTAAAGAAATTGTGGTCTATCACTCATCGTATGAGTCTTGGCTTAGCAAGAATCCATCAGGAGCTTACCCAAGGTAGAGAGAAGATAAGACAACATGAGGAGAGGGTTGCACCTTCTCTTACGCATACGTCTCAACCTCCAGAAGAACCATCTACAGAGGAGAAACCGAGAAGTGCTAGTTCGGGAGGATCAATGTTGGTCAAGAAGGTTAATGAGCCATTATATGCCCTCTTGAAAGCCTATGACACATGGCTCAAAAACAACCAAACCCAAGAACAGAGGTGGATAACATATCCATATGCGGAACTAGAAAAGCAAAGGCTTGAAATGTGCCAAAAAATGATTTAAACAGCCCAAGCTTTACTAGAACCACCAGCTGGAAAACTTGAGGATGTGATCCTTGTCCCATCTACACCAGTAATCCCACCAAACCAGGAACAAAAAGATCTAGATCTCGATCACGAGCACGGACCAAAGCCCAAGGACCCAACATTAAAATCAAGGATAGTGTTGAAAACCACTAATAACTCTGTCGAGGGATTTCACCTAGATATACCCAATAGTTGTAGAGAAATAGATGGTCTTGACAAATTGTAGAAACAAGTTAGAGAGGCCAATGCAGTAGTGAGCAAAGTAGATGAATAAACCAAACCGGTGATGGAATTGGAATGTTTCTTCCACCAATAGAGGAAATTGAGGCTAGATTTCAAGTGAATCTAGAAGTGCAATCGTATTGGAGAGACCAAGGATCTATAAAGTCTGTGGACAGTCAATCTCATTTGCTAAGAACACTACCGTCCTATATGGGAGAGCACAAGGCAAAGTCAGATGTTGCTCGAGTCCCATCCCAGAGACTATCTTCCAACAAGGTCATCGATTCAAAAGGGTTAATATATATTCTATCTACTTCAGGCACCTGTACGATAACGCTAGCCGAGTTTCTCAGAATAGAGCAAACATGTGGACTACTGTGGAAAAATGATTAGAGAGAAATTTGGCGGTAAAAAAACAATGACTCAAATCGAGGAAGGGATCAAAGAGCTTGAAATGCCTCAGCTCAACACTAGGCTAGTGCCATTAAACAAGGTCATAGAGTATTATGAGGGAGAAGATCGGAGCACCACTCTTCCTGTGGAATTTTCAAGGTGTAAAAACCATGGCAATCCTTGACAAGGAGCTGATGTTGACATCGCAACAAAAGAGATCTGGAAAAAATGAAAAAACCAGCAGTGATGACTACCAGAATGAAACTGCAACTTACAAACGGACACATAGAAAGGCCCCTAAGACTGCTAGAAAAAGCAGTTGTTACTTCTTGTAGCATTGAATATGACCAAACCTTTGCTATTGTTGACTTTGGCAAGAAGAACAACTATGACATCATTCTAGAAGGACCATTCATGTGACAACTGAAAATGGTCCAAGACTGGGGTTATGACCATATCTACCTAACATATGGAAACCATGACAAGGATAAACTTGAAGGAGCATAGCTATAGAGATGTGAACCAAACACCTAGGGGGGAGTTTGATTCTGCTATGATAGTAGGATCAGAACTTCCAACATGGTTGGGTAGGCCTAAAGAACTGTGGATGTGTGGAGCTTCGCAATGCGGAAGTTAAAAGGAGATGAATGTATCCTAGAAAGGGAAATTGAAGATAAGGATTATATCCAGAACCATTTTTGAAGAAGCATTAGAGCCACTAGAATGGGAACACATCTTGGCTACTCTAGATGTGTGTGCTATTCAAGACGATCCAACAACAAAGTTTTGTGATGAAAATGGCTTTGATGTCGTTCCTTACTTTGCAGTGAGTGTGATCCAAAAAACAAATATGAAGAAGAAGACGAGTTCTATCACTCCGTAGAACACTTGGAGCTTCAAGAAGATGCCAACAATGGAAATCCAGACAACCCAGTAGGTGACATGAACGACACTTTAACTAATGCACAATTTTATGATTGTCCAGATCAAAGACCTAGGAACCAATGTCATCGCTACCAGACTAAAGTGCATCAAAAGTAGACTTTAAAATCCCCGATGGTGATGCAACCACAACTAGCATCCTCATAAGTGGCTCCTATACAAGAAGAAAAGACTCAACCAAGAAGAAGACGGCCATGTCAACATGCTAACTATGCTCTAATCAATTGGCTAGGAAAGCCATTCCTAAAACAACAAATTAAGAACAAACATATAGCAACTTTCCATAACCAGCCAACCCACCAAGGAAAAGTATCAGAATTCAACCTTGATGAGGAAAATAGTGACAGTGATGATTCTTATGACATCCCCTACCAGGAACTCAGGTCATCACTATCACTAGCAGCTTCTGTAACAACCAAGGAAAACCAAAAGCAAAGAACAACAAAACAGAGCCAAAAAGTCCAACAAATCTGGATACCAAAGAGCCAGCTTGGCCTAAAGCATCTATGGACCAAGAAGACAAAGATCTATGATGAAAAACCACAAGATCCAACACTAAAAGAAAAACAGTTGAAGCATGCAAGAACGGCTAAGAAACTCACAAAGTTGCAAGCTTTCATAACTCAGATTTGAGTTCCAAAGAAGTTGATTCAAGCACAAAGAGGTTAAGATTTATTTGGAGTCCAAAACAGTTAAAGGATCAACTCTCAAAGTATGAATCATGTCCTCAATCAAGCGTACAAGGGCTGAAGCAAAGACTGTTGCTGACTCACACAAAGACAAAGGTGGATCCCAGAAAAGTCTCTTCAAACACAAACAAACCAAGGACAAGTATGGGTTCCAAATGAGCATCATCAACAAAACAACTAGTAATCACAAAGAAGTGGGTCCCAAAGGAAACCAATTAAACTGCTATCATTGCACCACCGCTTGAATTCTTTCAATTCCTCCTATGGTTACGATACAATTCGAAGAGAGAAAGTAGCTCACTTCAAGCCACAACCCATTGCTGAGGAACAATGACAAAACTGACAACCAACAACAACGCTAAAATGGATCCCAAAGAAGCATCAAATAGCTAAGTAAGCCTTCAAAAAATCTCTACGAACTTCAGTCAAGCAAACGACACATGAGCTTCAAAGACCAGTACATTGCTTGTCATTCACGATAGATGACCATCTATGGGCTATCATTGTCCATTTGTCCCCAAAGCTCATATACATTATGTACATGGTATGTAGATGCCTATTCAATTTTTGATTTGAAAAAAAAATTATCTCTGGCTAGGGGTTAGACTTCTATCCTTTGCTTCAATTTTTTTTCACCCTTAGCTTGTATTCTCTATTCATAGCCTACTGACAAAGTTTGGCTTGATTTGGAAATTGTATGATTTGAAAAAAACATCATCTCTGGCTAGGGGTTAAAATCCTATCCTTTGCTTCAATTTTTCTTCACCCTTAGCTTGTATTCTCTATTCATAGCCTACTGACAAAGTTTGGCTTGATTTGGACTTGTATTTGACACTTTTTGGATTTCAGTCTTGAAAATGACTGATGGGTATCTCTGGCCCCTTCTGGCTGCCAAACACATGTAGAACCAATGATGATGATTATAATTTGGCTTGATCCCTAGTTGCTCCTGCAAACATCTATCACGACAGATGAATGAACTATCATTTGTGCCCCTTTTGTTCTTGTCAGTATTGTTAGTCCCTTTTGTTTGTTAGGCTTCATTAAGTCACATACAAGATAGAATATTTACATTATAAAGATCTACTGCTTGTACACGGACTTGTAGTCGCATGAAGTGTCTGATAGGAAAATTTACACTTGATGGGCACTTCGTTTAGTCGTATCACCAATTTTCTTTGTCTTGCAGGCCACCCCGGAGTTTAATGACCATTCTCCGTCATTTTTGGCCTCACGTTGTTGTTGAAGACTGATCAGCATTCTTTTCTTACCTTTGACATTTGGCCTTGTGCATATGTCCTTTGAGACATACCTCGTGATGTTTTGTCACTTTCTTGTACCTTCTTCTCTTTGAACTGCTCAGGCATCGCTTCACTCTATTCTTCACCTAGATTATTGATTTTTTTTCTTCTTCAACCTTTGAAAAAAAATAAAATAAGAGAAAACTCAAAAATAACGAAACAAACCAAAAATAAAATCAACAAAAAGCAAAAATCATTCTGATAATATTCTAAACGCTATGTACATTGTACACATGTCCCTAGGGGCTCATATATGGCTTTTGTCCCTGTACTTCTCCTGCAACGCTATTATGAGAGCATAAACTCTGAATTTTATCAAAAAATTATCACAATCAAACGCAAAGCAAGTTACTAACTTGGGAAATTAACTGGGGTTTGTCAGTCTTTAATTAAGTCATGTATCAAGTAGAAGCAGTATAATGATTTACACCGCACACAAAAGCTACCAGTGGAAAATGCGACTTTGGTCACCTTCATGCAAGAATAAACGAGTCACCAACAAAGAAGAGCAGACACAAATGTTAGACAAAACAACCTTTGCAAGTTTACATATCTTGTCCTTGATGAGGCGGATCGAATGCTAGACATGGGTTCTGAACCTCAAATCAGAAAAATTATCTCCCAGATTTGGCCTCACAAAGAGACTTTGTATTGGAGTGCAATTTGGCCTAAAGAAGTTGAAGGTTTAGCCACACAATTTCTACAAAATCCTTACAAAGTTGTCATTGGTTCACAAGATCTGAAAGCCAATCATTCAATTCTACAGATTGTAAAAGTTGTTTTTGAGAATGAGAAATACTCAGAATTGACACATTTGCTGGAGCAAGTGATGGATGTCCATGATGATAAGAGTCAAGATGAACGAGATTGGGTTCTTTCTAAATTTAGATATGGAAATAACCCTATAATGACATCAACAGATGTTGCAGCTCGGGGCTTGAATGTGAAGGACATAAAGTTCGTCATCAATTATGATTTTCATGGATCATAGTTCTTGTTTTGCGGTTTGACAAAAGTACAAGTAGTGGAGCACAAGAAAGCATAACAACAAAAAAGACCGCACCGGAATTGACAACCAGGTCATGTTAGGGACGACATGAATTTGGAGGGGGGGAAGTGTTGACCCACGGGTCAACAGTACGACATAACTCAATAAAGCCTTATTTTTTGAGAGTTATGAAATGCTGTGGATTATGGTTAAAAACAACATTTATAATGAGTAGTTATTTTAGTTGCAGAAGACGGAATGCAATGGCACTTCCAAATTGTAAATACAAAGCCATTTGACTCGTTTGAACTCTATTTCAGGTTTAACCTATGGTAGTCTTAGTATATAAGGTACCTAGGTCATTTTGTAAAAAAGAACTTTTGTCATAATCGTAGTTTTGAGCCGTCGACTTTGTGTGTGTGTGTGTGTGTGTGTGTGTGTGTGTGTGTGTGAGAGAGAGAGAGAGAGAGAGAGAGAGAGAGAGAGAGAGAGAGAGAGAGAGAGAGTGAGCTTCATCTCACTACTTCCCGCTCGCTCATCGCATTGGAGATATGACTGCACCATTGCGAGAGGCTCGGTGAGAGCTACGTATCAACGCCAAGCATTCCCTCTCGCTCATCGCATTGGAGATCCGATTGCACCATCACGAGAGGCTCGGTGAGAGCTACGCACCAACGGAGCACGTACGCTAACGTGTCTACGAGCTATTTGTGGCTGTAAGTGTATCAAACGATGTCTGTTGTGCGTGCAAGTAGTCTTTAGAATCGTGGAGACATAAGCTACATATGAGTACTCATAGATTTCAATTTCGGGCTTTTTCAAATATTTTGCTCTGTTTTCATACGCGTTTTCCGCAAATGGGTCTAGAGTGAGGGTTTTGAGTGTAGAGGCTTTGGGATAGATGTATCCTAGTGAGGGGATGGTGTTCCTTAAGTTTCGTACGATTCTGGTATGATTTGGTGAGTTTCGTGTCGTTTGTGTGTATGTGGGTTGGGTTGTGTAGTTGAGAGCAGTGAGATTCCTTATTGTGGTTTAGTTGGCCTTCCAGAATGTTGTGTGAGTGGGATGGTCTCAACCTGACAAGCTAAAGAGATTGCCTCCATGCCACCTAACATGTCATGTGTGTCCTCGATTGACATTATGTTGATGTAGGTAGTTTTGCATGCACTTTATAGGTGGTGTGATTCGACAATTCCCCGCTCAACCTTCGCTTACCTATTTCGACACTTTTCAAAATCGTGCAAACACACATAGATAATAGTATAGAAAAGGATGAAGAATGACAATGATCGCGATATAGTTACAATGCAGAGCGCGAGGTGATAGAAATGGCGGTGGGGAGGTGGCAAACATTTCTACCTTTAAAATGTAGTAGCACTGTTCAGAGGGTGAGGCATGCTGGTGGGCGACTTTGCCTGAGCACGAGCGCCGCAGCAGGAGAATGGGAGGGGTTGCAGGCATGGAGGGTAAGCTCTGTTGATGAAAGGCGGATTTGGGGGCCGAAGAACACAAGTAAGGAGCCGCCCACCATCCTTACATCATCTCCTGTAGATGTTGGAGTCCTTCAGAACAGAAAATCCCCTTCTTGTTTAGCAGAATGGGGTGCCCTCGTCCTCAACACTCCTGACCCTCTCCTCAAAGCTTCCATTTCCCATCACGCCTTTCGTCTCTGGTCAAATCATCAATTACCACTTGGAGTTGCTAATGCCCCTGATCGACCTGCTCGACCTGATAAGCCTCCCCTGGTTGGTGCCTCTCATAGCAGTTCTGTGCAAATTTTGTATCTATTGGATGTGTGGTACACGAGAGTCGTTAGGTTCATAGCAGCAGATTCTCTCTGGGCATGATTCCATGTTTGCTGTTACGAGTCTTCCTGTTAGGTGTGCTGACTCTGCTCACAGAATTTTCCCCCAAATAGGCGGCCTTGCCGGTATTTCTATATTAATGAACAACCACGAGTACAATTACTCTGTGAGCCCACTCACCTACTGGTGCCCTGGCCTCTTACTTACAGCTCTCTTGGGCCCAAAATTAACTTAAAATTTTTGTTATTTACAATTGGAATACGAAAGTAATTAGGCTTTCAAAAATAAATCCATGGGGGATATGTTGGGAATAAGCACAGCGTAGAGAACTGCCATATCATCAGGTCACACTGCCTCATTATCAATTGTTCAGATTCCCACTTTTCGCACCGGATTTCCCGTTGCAAGTCGCACAGCCACATTGTTAGGTCATATAGGTGGCAAGTCTATAGTTTGTCAAATACTCCCTTCTTAGAAAAGAGTAATCGTCCTCGATTACACCTATCAAAATCGGACTAAACATATTGATTCATGCAGTGATGCTTTCAGAGAAGTCATTCAATCCACAAATGCAGCTTATGCAAACACCTATCAAGAAAACACCATGTAGTGTTGGTACATTTACCATGTTATTATTGATCGTTGAACGTGACCGTTAGAACATCTCTTGGGATTCCATGCAATCATTTGAACGGGTCATGGGATGGTAATCGACTCTTAAGCTAGGCCGTGAGTAGGACTTGTGTCTAGCATTTTCTCTGGCTCATGTGGAAGAGATTGAGTATTTATGAGTTCCACTATTTGATCATCTTGAATCAAATTATTATAGTGACCTAACTTCTTTTTGAGTCTGCGAACATGGAATACTGGATGTATGCCACTCGTCTCTGATAATTGGAGTTTGTAAGCCATCATATCTCCAACTTTCTTTAGTATTGCGTAAGGTTCACAATACCTTGGAGATAATTTTGGACATGGTCCCGTCTTCATGGTTACAGACTTTTCAAGAACTTTCAAATAAACTTGCTGCCCTTCCTCAAAGGTAAGAGGCCTTCTGTGCAAATCAATATATGTCTTTGCTCTATCTTGAGCCCTTCTAATACTATCTTTAGCAAGTTTAAGCATTTCATTAACATCTTCTAAAAAGTTTTTAGTTGTCTGAACCTTTTCCTTTTGCAATCCTATTGCATAAGGAGCTCTAGGCTGAAACCCATACATTAACATGAATGGACTATATCCGGTCGAATAGTGCTTGGCACTATTATATGCAAACTCTATTATAGGTAAGTACTCTTTCCAATTAGTTTGCCGTTTGCTTACATATGCTCATAGCATATTTTCTAGGATTTGATTAACCCTTGACCATCCGTTTGCGGATGCTCAACTGTGCTCATGCTTAATTTAGTATCCAACCTTTTAAACAACTCTCTAAAAATGGCTATTAAACTTCTTGTCTCTCTCATACATGATATCTATTGGTAATCCTTATAATCGAGAGAAAATCGAGAGAGATTTTCTACAACTAATCTAGCCAATTCAAGAGTTTTAACGTCAAATTTGGCTGGAATAAACCTAGCCATTTTGGTTAATCTATCCAAAATTACCCAGACAAAGTCGTGCCTCCTCTGTGTTCTAGGTAAACCAATTATAAAATCCATGGAGATACTCTCCCATTTCTTTGAAGGAATTTCTGAAGACTAGAGTAGTCCTCCTATCTTAAGCCTTTCAGCTTTATTGATGTGACACTATTACATTTAACCACATACTGTCACAAGACGGGCACCACGTGCCAATAGAAAAAGAACAGACTTTTAACACTTCAATAACAACCAAATTGAAAGAGAGAGACGACACGCGACATGGAGTGATGGAATTCCACCCCAGAGAGTATTGGCTCCAAACTTTGGCGCCCCTTTCGGTATTTCTTTATATTATTGGAACTTAGTACAATGCCGATGCTCTAGACTCTGCACCTTCTCGAGGACGCATGCCAGAGAATGAGCCCATGGTCTCATATTTAAAGGCCCTAGGCCCCAAAAGCAATTTACATGAAAAGCCTTCAAACTCAAAAGCATCTAGTCCAAAAGCGATGCCCAAAAGCTACCAGCGTAAATCACGAAAATCCGTACAATTGCCACGTCAGCAATCAGCGCAAAACGCGGAAATCCGTACAGTTTGCCACATCATCATGTCAATGCAAATTGCGGAGATCCGTTCAGTTTGCCACGTCAGTAGTCCAACGCGAAATCTGGGTTTTTCGTACAGCATGTCAGCGTGAATTCCGCAAATCCGTACAGCTACCAGGTCATCTCGTTCTACTGCTTTTGCTTCTTAGGGTTTAGGCTCCTCGGCCGTGATCTGAAGGTTGGCTCTGTTCTTCAGTGACTTGATACATCAGAAGTTTGTGACATCCCCTCTTCTTGAAAGAAAGTAATTGTCCGGGATTACAGCATATCTGTAAAACAACTCAAGTTAGCTCAAAAATTTCCGAGGGACAATCCGAGGGACAATCGGTTTGCTCTTTTTTTGTTCAGAAGTTGTCTTCTCCTTTCGGCTCTTTTGATCAAGGAGTTTGCTTCTCCTTTCGGCTCTTTTGTTAAGGAGTTGGCTTCTCCTTTCGTCCAGATCGGAACTCTTGATATTCCGGTGTAGTAAAATTAGCCATTACACCCAGATCGCACTGATCTTCCACGGGTGTCTTAATGCACTAAAATTACATACCCAGGCAATCTCATCCAATTAGGAATATTCAGTGGTTGGCACATCACAATGCAACACAAATGCTCACATATGCATGTTACAAGACATAGAAACATAAAGTCGCTGATGAACACTCCTCCCGCATAACCTAACAAGGTCCGGGCCGGGAGATATTCAACGACTCCCTCATCACTCCTCTCGCATAACCTAAAAAGGTCCGGGCCGGGAGATTGTAAGGTGTAGCGGAAGTGAATGTTGAACTTTGCTCAAGATGAGTGCTTCGAACTGTGCTCAAGGTTCCTTTTACTTAGGGAAGGGAGAGCCTTCCGTTCTTTAATGAGAGAGTGCAATGGACACAAACAAAGTGAATGGACACTGTGAGTGAAGGTGCTGAGACTGAGAGATGGAGAGAGAAGAGAATACGACACCGGGAAGTTGTCAAACCCTCCTTCAAGGGCCCCACTCTTGATGGCGAGAGTGGTCTACTATCGATTGCACAATCTGGTACAATATGCTGATGTAGATCTAAGTGATGCTATGTCGAGGCCGACGGTGGTGACGACAACGACGAGACTATGGCTGAAAACTGAATGCTTGGCGAATCTGCAATTGTCGAAGTTGACGGGGCTGATCTGCTATTGCAAAAACGTTGTCCTTGCTATCTCTACAAACGCTGGATCTGCTGCTGTCGTACTGCTGAAGTAGAACGCTGAAGGTTGTCTTTCAAAAACGTTGGCCTGCTGCTCTTCTAAGCGCTGGTTTGCTACTGTTTTGTAAGGCTGAAAAACGCTAGGGTTGAGAATACGACACCGGGAAGTTGTCAACCCTCCTCCAAGGGCCCCACTCTCGATGGAGAGAGTGGTCTACTATTGATTGCACAATCTGGTACAATATGCTAATGCACATCTAAGTGATGCTATGTCGAGGCCGACAGTGACGACGACCACGACGAGACTATGGCTGAAAACTGATGCTTGGCGAATCTGCAATTGTCGAAGTTGATGGGGCTGATCTGCTATTGCAAAAACGTTGTCCTTGCTGTCTACAAACGCTGGATCTGCTGCTGACGTACTGTTGAAGTAAAACGCTGAAGGTTGTCTTTCAAAAATGGTGGCCTGTTGCTCTTATAAGCGTTGGTTTGCTGTTGTTTTGTAAGGCTGAAAAACGCTAGGGTTCTGGGGTGAAAATGCCAGGCTCTTGGGGGTAGTCTTGCTTGAGAAGGTGCCTGTTGAGCAATGCTCCTGTTGCCTCTTCTGCCAGAAAGTGCTAGCTTTGGTTTGCTTATATATTATCTTAGCAAAATTGCCCTACCTAGTTCCCAACAAAAGTCACTTGAAATAGTAAGTGAAAAATGTCAAAAATAGGGAAAATAGGTTTAATGCACTGGAAAATTCCCCTGATGGATTCTTGTAAGGTGCAGCGGAATGAATGTTGTTCTTTCTCAAGATGAGTGTTCCATATTGTGCTCAAGGTTTCTTTTTGCTCTTATGGAAGGGAGAGCCTTCCGTTCTTAATGAGAGAGTGCAATGATAACAAACAAAGTGAATGAACACTGTGCGTGCAAGTGTATGAGACTGAGAGATAGAGAGAGAAGAGAAATACGACACCAGAGACGTAAAACCCTCCTCCGAAGGCCCCACTCTCGTCGGCGAGAGTGGTCTACTATTGATTGCACAAACTGGTACAAACTGAATGCATGTGATTGATGCAAGTATAGGCTAGGTCGATGTCGGCAACGGGGATGGCGAGACCGATCTAAGGGCTGAAATCTGACGCTTATGAACTGCTGTCCAAAAACGCTGCTGGCTGAATTCTGCTACTGCTGAAAACACTATGAAAAACGCTGGATTTTCTGGTCTTTATGGCTGAAAATTTGCAGGTCTTTAGGGCTGAAAACTGATGGTCTTCAGGGCTGAAAACTATTGATCTTTACCTGTTGAAAATCGCCATGCCAATGGAGGGCGATTTTGGGATTTTGCTAACGCTAGGGGCTGAGGGGTCCTTGCGGTGGAGCCTTGATGAAAAACGCTAGCAACAAGGGGGCTATGGCGACGGCTGCTTGCTGAAAACGCCAAGGCTGATGTCTTCTTGCGATGCTAGTGCTTGATGATGAAAACTCTAGGGGTCTTTGCTTGGAGGAGTCAACACCACCAAGGTTCTTGCATGAGAAGTTGCCTGTTGAGCGATGGAGCTTCTACTGCCTCTTCTGCCAATTAGTGCTAGTTTAGGTTTGCTTATATACAAACTTACTCAATTTGCCCTACCTACTTTCCAACAAAAGTCACTTAAAAATAACAAGTGAAAAATGTCAAAAATAGGTAAAATAGGATAAATGCACTGGAAAATTTCCCTGAAGGATTCTGGTGGGAATGCTTATGATCATGCTGTGTGCAACCAAAGGATATGCATCTACACTAAGTGTTTGGACATGCACGGTCTACGAATAGACTCACAAAAGTGCCAGATCACTTCTAAATCTAGACTGACTGGACTGACTGAACCCTTGTGCTGTAGCTTGTCCACGAACACATAGGGTTGGATGTGTCACGTGACAATTCTGATGGTAATGGTGATGATCATGCTGCGTGCAACTAGAGGATATGCATCTACTCTTAAGTGTCCGGACATGCATGATCTGCGAACAGACTCACAAAGGTGCCAGATCACTTCCTATTCTAGACTGACTTGACTGAACTGAACCTTGGTCATGCTATAGCTTTTCCACGGACTTATAGTGTTGGATGTGTCACGTGACATCCCCTCCTTTTCAAAGTGAGGTACTGGTACCGAATTGTATGGTGGCGAGGGAGATCGC
The DNA here is from genome assembly GCF_014529385.1 of Adiantum capillus-veneris. Taxonomy (NCBI): domain Eukaryota; kingdom Viridiplantae; phylum Streptophyta; class Polypodiopsida; order Polypodiales; family Pteridaceae; genus Adiantum; species Adiantum capillus-veneris. Next base: position 30,068,276 of record NC_140938.1, read on the forward strand.
CAACAGGGTCTGGAATCCTGGGAAGGACTCTTCGCCGGCCCACTCTGATTTGTGGGTCATGCGATACTTGAACTTCATAAAGGTATGCAACGCTTGCTTCTTTGGGCCGCGCCGAAAGCGACACAAAATCATCTGTAGCTCCTTCAATGCTTCAACTTTGTCTATGGACGTAGGTCCATCTTCTTCAAGAATCTCCAAGGTTGAAAATTCCTGAAACCACTTCCAACACAAAAACATGAACATACCTATTCCTTGTAAAGTGACTGGAAAAAATCTCATCTTCCTAAAAGACTGTGCATGCAATGTAGATGAACAAATAGACGGAGTGCCAAACCGTTCACCACACACACGAAAACAATGAGATCGAATCTTGTCTTGCTGATCTAAATCAATCAACGGTGGCAATTGACAACGGAAATGCTCATGCTTGGTGCTCATACTTTCTTGTGCTCTTTCTACAACTGTGTCGTGCCAAGGAAGAGACATGGAATGTGACTTCCTTGAATGCATACTTTTCAGCTTTTCATGAATAATCGGCATACATCCGTGCCCATTCATGAGTGAATCGTACTCAACGTACAATATGGCATGCCTAGGAAAAGGGATCACATATAGACGCTGACTAAAATATAGGAAATGATCATGAATGAAACACTCGAACAATGCGTGCTGACTAATCATGCGTACAGGTTTTGGCTATTTCGGCGGTTCATCACCACAACTTTGAGGATATGGTAGATCAGTATGCCACAGACCGCCGATATCAGAATGAGGAGTGGTTACTGGCTATTCTCTCAAGGAAGTCTATTTGATACAGAAAAACTTGTGTGTCACATAAGCGTTGTGGAGTAAGGTTTTGACAGAGTGCCACTATCCACCTTTTTCGGGCCACCGTGGCATAGAAACCACCTTGATAGGTGTGCAACCATCCTTAGTAAGCTGGAGAAGTTGCTCTCTATAGAAAGCCATCTTTGTTTCAGCTGTCACGAGGACGTGGCAATTGTTAACTATGTCACGAGGACGTGGCAACTGCTAACTTTAGTTGTTGGTTTCTTTCCAATGGGTTTTGTTTTATTTTTGAGACCCTCTTTTTGAAGTAGCAAATGGTCGGACATTGTATGGCCAATGTGAACGGTAGTTTCACCCGCAGACGGGAAGTGGTCACTGGAATTCGTATAGTAAGAGGATGTCTAGGCTTAGAGCAAGATCATATAGGTCCCCCCGTCGCACTTAGCAAGTTGGTGGATACTAGGAAGTGAACTCAATAAAGGCATAAAGTCAAGGTATCCGACAGTTAGGCCACATTGCACTTTTGGATGCGGTCCCAATGAGGATAGATGGTCAGATGACCACAGGGAGCGCAACGGAATCATTTCCTAAAATTTAGGGAAGTGCTATTTTGGGCCACGAAATGTGTTCGCGTCATTACCTCCGGTATGACTAGGGGAACATTTTACAACTATGCCGCGAAGTCAACTGGGCGACCAGTCGGGAGAATTTTAGGCGGCAACCTCGAAACGGGCAAAAGCTTGTAAATGTGCCAAGTGTCAAATTTTCATGCACTTGCCTCATGCAGAAAAATGGGCGCTGAATTTTAAGCTGGGAAGAGGCCTCATTTGCATTTTGTCACAAGTTAAGAGCTATGGAGTGCTTTCTTTCCCTCCCGTGTACAGTGTGGTGCTAGGAGTGATGCCCTGCACACTACACACTGCTCTCTCTCTCTCCCCTACGTGCAGTTATGTGATGCCCCACAAGAGGGCTCTTCATTTGACTGATGTACAGCTGTGTGGGTTCATGCTTTTGTGCTAAGGCAAGAGCCTCCTTGAGTAGGAACAGGGGTAGCTAGCTGCTACTCCAAAGCAGGCACCGGTGAGGGTCATAACCTCACCGTACAGGTGCAAATTCAGCACTGTGTATGCGCAGAAAATTGACTGTTTTTCAGCCATACGGACGCCAGAACACTTGGGAATGGTGTCCCACTGGCAGAGGACAGCTAGGGGACTGTTTGGGGCTGAAAACAGGGCAAGAACCAGTAAATACAGCGAGCTGAATTTACTGTTTTTGGGTAGGAATCAGAGGGTTTACGCCAGTGCAAGTGAGATCCAGCAGGGGAATTGATTTTGTGCAAGTTTTGGGGTTGTTATGCTGCCAAAATTTGGCCAAATCAGGTAGTATCAGTGTGATACAGGTAAAGGATTCCCAGGACCTACATTGTAATTTACCCTCTCAAAAGGAAAAGTTGACTTCAGATCCAGTAATTGTTTTGCCAGATCTGAGGAAGTCATTTGTGGTCCAGTGTGACGCGTGCGGTAGTAGCATTGGAGCAGTGCTAATGCAAGATGGACGGGTAGTAGCTTATGAAAGCTGAATTTTGCAAGGGCCAGAGAGGACTATGCAAGTCCATGAGAAAGAGCTCTTGGCCGTGATTCATGCGCTTTCTAGCTGGAAGCACTACCTCTTAGGTGCTGATTTTGTTGTCTAAACAGATCATCAGACCTTGCAATACTTCTTGACACAGTCAAAGTTATCCGAAAAGCATATGCGATGGGCAAACATTCTTTCCATGTTCCATTTCCAGATTATGCATGTGGAAGGCAAGAAGAATGTTGTGGTTGATGCGTTATCAAGAAAACCACAAATTTTAGTTGTGTCAATTCCTTATCATCATGAGCTAGATGACATGAAGGAACAATATATTGCTGATGAAGATTTTGCAAGGATCTTTGAACAGTTACAAGAGGGGCAACATCACAAGCACTACCTCCTCAAAGATGGTTTATGATCATGCATGGCAGACTTTGTGTCACTAGGCCACTGCGACATAAGGTCATGGAAGAGAGTCATGTCCCACCGTATGCAGGGCATCGTGGCATTGATGCGACAGTTAAAGCGGTAGAGACATTCTTCTATTGGCCTACCTTGAGGAGAGATGTGGATGCCTTTGTGCGAGCATGCATAGTTTGCCAAAAGGTCAAGTTTGAAAGGCAAAAGGCACCAAGGTTGTTACAACCACTGCCGATTCCCAATAAGCCATGGGAAAGCATTGCTATGGACTTTAAATTTGATCTTCCAAGAACGCCAACAGGGAATGATGGTATATGGACCATTTTATCCCTGTCAGGAAGAAGATAAGATAAATCTGATTAGATGGCACGCTTGTTCATGTACAATGTGTTTGAGTACCATGGTATGCCACAATCGATTATCAGTGATCGTGATCCTCGCATGACCAGTTTGTTCTGGAGAGGATTGTTTGAGAACATGGGCACTACGCTCAAGTTCTCGTCTTCATTTCATCCACAAACTGATGGACAATCAGAAGAGGCCAATTCTATTGTCTTAGATCTGCTGAAATGCTATGTGTCAGATAATAAAGGCAAGTGGGAACAGTATTTGCCTATGCTTGAGTATGCGTACAACAATACGGTGCATTCGTCCACAGGCAAGGCACCATTTGAGATTGTTGAAGGCGGCAAAAAGGTTCCTCCCATTTTGCATACAAAGGACAAGATCTTTGAGGCAGATCGATATGTTGAGAACATGGATGAAATGTATAAGAAAATTAAAGTTGCCTTGGAGAAGACTCAGGCAAAACAGAAAAAGGTTGCTGATCATCACCGTCGTGAATTGTTGTTATTACCTGGTGACTGGGTATTGTTAAGGTTCGGAAAGGCAAGGTTAAAGAAGATGAAGGGCAAGGAACGGCTGTTTCCTAAGCTCAGTATGCGTTACTATGGGCCTTTTCAAGTGCTTGACAAGATCAGCGATGTGGCTTACAGGCTGAAATTGCCTGATGCGTGGAAGATTCATAACGCGTTTCACGTGAGTCTTCTAAGACCCTTCGTGGGTGATGTGTCAGAAGATAATTTCAGCCTGATGCGTGGAAGATTCATAATGCGTTTCACGTGAGTCTTCTAAGACCCTTCGTGGGTGATGTGCCAGAAGATTTTCCAGATGAGGATCAACCGGAAGTTGAAGAACTTGATGAGATCCTGGTACCTGAAGTTTGAACAAGTTTTGGCACATAAGGACAGAGAAGTTAAAGGACAAGTTGCAAGACGCTATTTGGTGAAGTTCAAGAACTATCCGCCTATGGATGCAAAGTGGATGGAAGAGCTTAAACTGTCAGAGTCACCAAATGTATTGCAGCTTTACCTTGAAGCCTTTGGGTTACAACCTACCTATGCCCCAACCCAATGTGTGCAAAGGAGGGGTAATGATAGAGCTAGCACATCAAATGTACATATGAATTTAGTGTAATAGATGGAAATGACAAAAGTATGAAGGCCTCATTAAGTCATTTGTATCTATGTGTTACGACCTTTCTTGCGGATACATGCGATGATAAAAGAGTGTTAATAGCACAAGATCATCGGCGTGTATTTATGGTATGCAATCGAGGACGTTTGCGATTTCAAGAGGGGGGTATGTCACGAGGACGTGGCGGCTGTTAACTGTCACGAGGACGTGGCAACTGCTAACTTTAGTTGTTGGTTTCTTTCCAATGGGTTTTGTTTTATTTTTGAGACCGTCTTTTTGAAGTAGCAAACGGTCGGACATTGTATGGCCAATGTTAAACGGTAGTTTCACCCGCAGACGGGAAGTGGTCGGCACTAGAATTCGTATAGTAAGAGGATGTCTAGGCTCAGAGCAAGATCATATAGGAAGTGAACTAGGAAGTGAAACCCTAACCGCTCTTTGTACTTTGACCTTGATTTAATACATAAAGAAATACCGAAAGGGGCGCCAGTCTTTGGGGCCAATATCTCTAGGCACGGAACTCCGCCGGGCCAGTGCAAATCTATTGTGATCTGTGAATTGTTTTGAAGTGGTTATTTGGTGCTGTCGCGATTGATTCTTGACTTGGAGTGTCCAAGTTTGTTACACCCCACAAGAGGGCTCTTCATTTGATTGATGTACAGCTGTGTGGGTTCATGCTTTTGTGCTGAGGCAAGAGCCTCCTTGAGCAGGAACAGGGGTAGCTAGCTGCTACTCCAAAGCAGGCACCGGTGAGGGTCATAACCTCACCGTATAGGTGCAAATTCAGCGCTGTGTATGCGCAGAAAATTGACTGTTTTTCAGCCATACGGACGCCAAAACACTTGGGAATCGTGCCCCACTGGCAGAGGATAGCTAGGGGACTGTTTGGGGCTGAAAACAGGGCAAAAATCAGTAAATACAGCGAGCTGAATTTACTGTTTTTGGGCAGGAATCAGAGGGTTTACGCCAGTGCAAGTGAGATCCAAGGGGAATTGATTTCGCAAGTTTTGGGGCTGTTATGTTGCCGAAATTTGGCCAAATCAGGTAGTATCTAGTGTGATACCGGTAAAGGATTCCTAGGACCTTACATTGTAATTTACCCTCTTAAAGAATAAAGAAATACCGAAAGGGGCGCCAATTTTGGGGCCTACAGGTTGTCGGCGTCCGCTCGGGGAATTCTAGCTTCCGAGCCGTGTGTGTATTCAAGTGTTAATTCCCGTCGTAGGTTTCCTTTGCATGTTCTCTCTGTGTGTGTCTAAAGTAAAGAATTTCGGGTGAAAGCCAATGCCTACCACCCCACGGGCCGGTTTCACCTGCTCTTGTGCCGGCTATATCCTAGTCCGCCTAGTATCTAGACGAGTCAGGTCCTGGCGGATGAGCCTGGTGATCTTGGATTGGGTAAGAGTCAGAGATGGTGCATCCAATGAGTGGAAGGGGGGCAATCTGTCATGCTGAACCCATGTACCTGAAACCATGATGTCATCTCCCCATACTAGCATGTTGTATCTCCTTGCATAGCTAACTGCCAAGAGGACTCGAGTGCTAGGAGGGCATATCTATCTCTGAAGAGGTCCCATAAGTGGTGTATAAAGGAGACTGATCTGGTGAGCGCCTCAACCACTAGTGGGGAACCAGCTAGCTTTGCTTGAATAATGTCATGTGGTACTGAAGCCTTGGCTCTAATAAGCCGCGAGATCATAGAAACTAGAGGCTTCTCCATGTCTCCCCATCCATTAGTGCGACCCGACCTCCCATGATGGTCCAATGAAGGCCCCCGTATTTGAGCTCCATAGAGGAATGCGGAAGCCACCAAAGTGTCAAAAAGCCAGAGCTTCGTCCAAGGCTCCTGAAACTGTATCTGTGAACATGTCCTCTCCAATCCACCCAATGCTACACAGGCTTTGGTTGGTCTAGTCTCTGTTGCTCTCCTCAATGAAAATGCTGGTCCACTAAAGACCACCCCAAGGTAGGTGTAAGCATATGTATACTCCGTTGTCTAATGACTGTATGTGAATGCTGGTACTGATCTCCTGATCCACTGTGGGGTGGTGTTAAACACCATAACCTTGGTTTTACCAAGGCTGACAGACAAACCACTGTCATGGGCAAACCTATGCAAAGCATCCTAGCGATGCTGCATCCCCTTCGGAGCGTTGGAGATCGGCACAATATCATAATCATATAACAATAGTGGAATCCATGTCCGTGCCAGCTGTGCACCTCTATCACCATCTCTTTCAATATAGTCAGAAACCTCATCCACATACATACCAAATAGAGTAGGAGAGAGCGGGCAGCCCTGCTTCACCCTGATAGTGGAGTGAACTAATGTCGATAGCCCCTCTGGAGTGCGTACACGCCCCACTACTGACATGTATAATGCCACGATCCCCCAAATCACCTCTGTGGGTACTCCCATCTCTTGTAGTTTGCGCATCAATCTAGCTCTGGGCACTGTGTCAAATGCTCTGCGGAAGTTCACAAAGCTACAATAGATCCATCTCCCACGTGATATGCCCTCCTCAATAATGGCTCTGAGTGTCAGAATGTGGTCACGAGTAGAAAAACCTCTCCTGAACACCGCCTACCAGACTGCACGTATACCCTCCCTCTCTGTCCATCTACTGTATTGCTGCTCAAGAATGGATGCGTACAACCGTGCCAATGTGTGTCCAATCATGATAGTGCGATAATTCCCAAGCTCCATAGGGTCTCTTGACTTGAAGATAGGTACGATAGTAGATAAACTCCAAGTATCAGGCAGGCCCTCACACATGGCATGGTTGAACATCACTGCCAGAAGCGTTGCGAGCAGATCCCTGTCATGTATAAAATGCTCGGCCACTAAGAAATCATGATCACATGCTCTCCCAGTCCTCATCCTATCAATGGCCTTCTTCACCATCTCAGCGGTGAAAAAAGCACATGTGTGTGGGCATGGCTCGAAGGGGTCGCGAAGAGGCGGCTGTCCAGGAACTGTGTACATAGATGATGCATACTGGCCCTGGCCTCTGTAGAAGTAATGGCAGGAGGGGGGGAGTGCTCATGAAAGAGTCACCATGCCTCACCTGAGTCTCAACTCAAGAATAGCTGATACAGACCCTGCTCTAGTCGAGCCAAAAATGCCCTCTTCTTCCGCCGCACTAGGCGTCGGAGGGCAATCCGTGACTGTCTGTGAATGGTGACCCCAAAAGCACCTCCCTCTGAAGTCTGTCTCTTGTCTCTCGGCACTCCTCATCATACCAGCTGTTCTAGGGCATGCTCCTAGTACGTCGTCTCTGCTCAGGCTGGCCTATGAGACCAAAAAAGTTACAAATGGTGAATGTAGTACAATCTCTGAGTACAACTAAAAAAGTGGGAGGGGGGAGGGGTGGGGGGGGAGAAATGAGAGCTGATACAATGGTACAATGAGAGAGAGAGAGAGAGAGAGAGAGAGAGAGAGAGAGAGAGAGAGAGAGAGAGAGAGAGAGAGAGAGAGAGATTTGATTTGATTTGGTATTAACGTCCGCGGAGGGCCAGAAATGACCCATGGGACCTCAAAGTGATACATAGTCTCCCCTCACGGGGGTGTATGGTGTGGTGTGTGTTATTCTCTTTTTGTGTTCCTATGAGTGTCTTTTGATGCTCAAGTATGCGGGTGAGGTATGTTCCGAGAGTTGTAGGGGAGGGGTCTGTCTTGGATAATAGGTCCGCAAAGGTAGAGCAACCGCTTAGAAGTGGTTGAAAATTAGCCCGGATGTGAGCGTATTCTGGGCATTCCAATGTCACATGTGCTTCATCTTCGGGAGCTTGCATTGTACATGATGTGCATATCCGTTTAGAAGCATCAATTTTCAGCCAGCCCTCTGTTTCTATTTTGAGCATATGTGACCTTGTGCGCATCAAAGAGATGGCTCTTCGTGCCATGTGGGGCATGGGTGTTCGTATGTGGGCCTGGGCTTCCATTGGGTTTGTGCTATAGCCTTCCCAATACTTTGTGTTGACATGCTTGCAATAGTATTCCATATGTCTCTACATTCCATTTAGCGAACCATTTCTTTATGTCCTGTATGAGGCTTGATGACAGAAATTTGCTTTTTTTTTTGTCTTTTGCGGCGCACATCCCGTTTCCCATGCAATGCGGGGGATTCGAGTAGTAGGCATCGCTTTGACCTTCATGATATACGTGTACATTTTTTGCAATGTTTTCATTTCTAGTGGTCTCTTGCTTGTCTCCAAGAGTAGCACAGAGTATGGTGTCGTCTTTTTGACCCCCATGTGTCGATATAGAATTTTTTTCTGAATTTTTTCAATTTCATTCCATGTGTGGGCTGAAATGCTTGCTCCCCAGATTTCCACTCCGTAGAGGATGGCTTGCACTACGTATGTCTCAAAAATGGTCGCTTTTATCTCCCATCTTTTTATGCTCCTTTGTGTGCACATGTTTTCAAATTGATAGTACTTGGCATGGGCGATGTCAATTCTATTATGTGCGCATTGTCCCCAAGCATAGTTGCACGGGATGTCAATCCCCAAGTACTTGAAACTGTCGACTTTCTCAATTTGTTTCCCTTGATACATGAGGGGGGCGTGGATATCCATCTTACGAGTCTTTACAATCATGAACTTTGTTTTGTCTACATTGATTGATAGACCCACATTTTCACAAAAAGCATGTAACGCATCGACCAATTTCTGTAGAACTGTAATGTCATGGGCGAAAAGAGCCACATCGTCTGCATAGATGAGCATGAGAAGTGTAAGCATCCCGATGGTTGGTTCATCCCCTTCTAGTTGAGGGAGGAAGCTTTCTATTTTATCAATGCACAATCCAAAAAGAGTAGGGGAGAGAGGGCATCCTTGTTTGACCCCCATGCTGCTCGAGAAAGCTTTGGACAGCCCTTCGTGCGTTTTTAGTTGACATATGACTCTGTCATAGAGACGTGCTACCGCACTCCTGAGATGCATCGGTACTTTTATGGATTCCATCCTTTTCCATATACCCATTCTCGGGACCGTGTCAAAGGCTTTAGTGAAATCTACAAAGCAACAGTATAATGTTTTTCCCTTTAGCCGACTCTCTTCCATTAATACCCTGAGTGAAACAAGGTGATCAATGGTGCTATGTTTTGGTCGAAAACCTGCTTGTTCTTTTGCTCGTTTTCCATTTTTCTCTGCCCATGTGCTTATGCTTTGTTCTAAGATGCTTCCCAAAAGCTTTGCCATGCAAGATCCTACAATAATGGTACGGTAGTTGGTAGGCTGATTTACATCCCCTTTTTTGTAAAGTGCTTTGATCCAGTTCTTTTGCCAATCCTCGAGTAGCCCTTGAACAATGGCTTGGTTTAGCATTCTATGTATCCACTCTCTGGCTCTCATACCTGACCATTTAAGCATTTCTGAGTTCAAGTGTAGTATGTCCGGAGCTTTCCCATTTGCAAGTTTCTGTATGCCTTTTTTAACCGTTTCGGAATCAAAGTGGTCTTGGGCATGGAGATCGGTTTGCATGTGTGGCATTTCTTCCGCATTATTATGCACATATAGTTGTTCCACATACATGTACATGTCATCTGAGCTTATGTCCCCCATAATGTCATGTCTCCGTCCTTTTATTTTTGGCCATTCCTTTTTGGGATTTTTCTTGAAGTTGGCTATGGCTTGTGTCTCCGTGCGTAGCTCATAGTTTCTTCTTTTCCGCCTCTTGAGATTTGTGTAGTCTTTTGATAGAGTTTCCCATTCCGTGTTCGTCGTTGACAGTGCCCGCAATTGTTTTTTGACATACTTGCACTCTTCATCAAACCATGGGTTATGCGGTAGCCCTTTAACATGATTTCCTCGCCGATGCGTTTTTCCCATTGTTTGTTCCACGGCATCACATAGAGCTTGTTTGAAAATTGGCCATGTTTGTTCAATGTGTGATGGCATGGGTACATGAGCAAGTGCATTGTCTAAATGTTCTACATACATTCTTTTCTTGTCCACTTGCATTTTGTATGTCTATGATCGGGCATGGGGCTGTTTTTTTGCTTTTTGAGTGGGAACTTGTAGCCATACATGGATTGGGGTGTGGTCCGAATTGGGTGACCTCTTCCCAATTGTAAACTTACTCACAATATGGGATGCCTCATATGTAATCAATACATAATCAATAACACTCATGCCTTTGTTGGCCATGTAGCATGTGCATTCTCCCGATTTTTCAAACTTACTTGTTCCATTGACGGCGATTAGTTGTAAGGATGTCATCATAATGAGCAATGCAATACCTTGCGGGTTTGTAATGAGATCTTTCGAACATCTCTCCCATGTGGGATCTAATATCTCATTATGTCAAGCATTGGAGGTGTCATGAGATCCACCATTTGCATTTGCGCATGTGCTATGCGAGCATTCATGTCCCCAATAAGCATAATCATCCCTTCTTGTGCATAGGCATGGATATCGGAATACAGATCCTCGAAAGGGTAATTCTTCTCTACATTGAAGGCACCATAGAATGGTGACTCTCTATGGGGGATGTAGCACCCGGCAATGAACATAGGTTTAGGTTTTGTGTCAAACTTGATCCATATGTACCGGTTATGAGCATCTGTCTTGCAAATTGTGATCATTTTTCTGAGTTCCTCTTGGTATATCACTGGGACGACTCCTTGTCCCCTCATTTTTGTACATGGCATCCGTAGGGCGTGTGTGACATATCCTTCAATGTGTGGTGAGAGAGAGAGAGAGAGAGAGAGAGAGAGAGAGAGAGAGAGAGAGAGAGAGAGAGAGAGAGAGAGAGAGAGAGAGAGAGAGAGAGAGAGAGAGAGAACAAAATGAAATGAAATGTTATATTAACGTCTTCAAAAGGCCGAAGTGACCTATGAGACAAGAAAGTTACAATGTGGTGGATCTGATACAGGGTCAGAGTAACAAAAATGACAATAAAATACCATGGAATCCTAAACTGCTAGGTGTGAGCTAAGCAGCTAGGTGGGATAGCTAAATCACAAAAGGTCCAGCATCGGTCGCTGGCGGATCTCATCAATCTCCTCCATGGTCAATAGCTTGACCGGGCGTCGTGCATGAAGGGCCAAAGTGATCCGAATCCTCTGATGCAGCCTTCGTCGATGCTGTGTAGTCCTCCACAGTCATGGGCGTCTGGATCTCCCTAGCTCGGTCGCTCGGTCGATCAGTGTGCCTCTGGTGTGAGGCGACGAGCTCTCCTGTGGTAGTAGCTCCTCCGGGTGTCCAATGTCTGCTCTAAAGAAGTCTATGATCCGTCTTTGAGACTGGCTAGCCTCTCCCCTCATCAGGCTCTCTCTGTGTCTCCGCAGCTCGAACAAAAACAGACTTAAGTATCTCTGATCCTCGTATCGCATGACTCTGGAGAGTGGTCCGAAGCCCTCTTTGAACAAGCAGTGGAAGCGGCCACGTATCTCGTAGTAGACGGGGCAGTGGCAAGTGTAGTGCAACTCTGTCTTAGGCTCTATGTCACACAGGAGGCATGTCCTGGCCTGTGCCGGTACTCCATTGTATCTCCGAGTCTCGATCCGCAGCTGGTGTGAAGATGTGCGTGTTTGGCCAATAGCACATCGTATCCCATGAGACAAGTGGGTGTCCATGTATCTGGGCCTCGTCACAAA
>NC_140938.1:30082639-30439730 GCF_014529385.1 Adiantum capillus-veneris
CCATCTTCGTGCCCAATTCCTGTGCTGGCTGTATCCATGTCCTCCTGGTGTCTAGCTGGGTTAAGTCTTGGCGGAGAGCTTGGTGATCTCTAACTGTGTAAGAGTGAGAGATGGTGCAGCCAACGAGTATTGGAATGGTGGCAGCCTGTCTATGCTGAACCCATGCGCCTGAAACCATGATGCCATCTCCCCATACCAGCATGTTGTATCTCCTTGCATGGCTAACTGTCGAGAGGACTCAAGTGCTATGCGAGCATATCTGTCTCTAGGGAGTTCCCATGTGCGGTTTATGAAGGAGATTGATCTAGTGAGCGCCTCCACCACTAGTGGGGGGGCCGCTAGCTCTGCTCGGATAATGGCCCGTGGTATTGATGCCTTGGCTCTAATGAGCCGCGAGATCATAGAGACGAGAGGTTTCTCCATTTTCCCCCATCCATCTGTGCGACCCGGCCTCCCGTGGTGATCCAATGAAGGGTCCCCATATCTCAGCTCCATAGAGCAATGCTGAAGCCACCAAAGTGTCAAAGAGCCAGAGCTTCGTCCGGGGCTCCTAAAACTGAACATGCGAACACATCTTCTCTAATCTACCCAATGCTGCGTGGGCTCTAGTCAGTCTGGTCTCTGCTGCTCTTCTGAGTGAGAATGCAGGTCCGCTAAAAACCACTCCAAGGTAAGTGTAAGCATCTGTGTATTCCACAGTCTCTTGGCCATATGTGAATGTAGGTGCTGACCTCCTGATCTACTGTGGGGTGGTATTAAACACCATAACCTTGGTTTTACCAAGGTTGACAGACAAACCACTTTCGTGGGCAAACCTATGCAAAGCATCCAATTGACGTTGCATTCCCTCTGGAGATTCGGAGATCAACACGATGTCATCAGCATATAACAAAAGTGGAATCCATGTCCTTGCCAACTGTGCACCCCTATCACCATCGCTCTCAATGTAGTCAGAAACCTCATCCACATACATACCGAAAAGAGTAGGAGAGAGCGGGCAGCCCTGCTTCACCCCAATAGTGGAGTGAACTGGTGTAGAAAGTCCTTCAGGGGTGCGTACATGCCCTACTACTGATCTGTACAATGCCATGATCCCCCAAATGAGCTCTGTGGGTACTCCCATTTCTTGTAATCTGCGCATCAATCTAGCTCTGGGTACTGTGTCAAAAGCTTTGCGGAAGTCCACAAAGCTACAATAGATCCGTCTCCCATGAGATCTGCCCTCCTCGATGATGGCCCTGAGTGTCAAGATATGGTCAAGAGTAGAGAAGCCTCTTCTGAACCTTGCCTGCCCAGCTGCACGCCTTCCTTCCCTCTCTGCCCATCTACTCAGCTGTTGCTCAAGAATGGATGCATACAACCGTGCCAGTGTGTGTCCAATCATGATAGTGCGATAGTTCCCAGGCTCCATGGGGTCTCCTGACTTGAAGATAGGTATGATCGTAGATAGGCTCCAAGTGTCCGGTAGGCCCTCACACATGGCGCGGTTAAACATAACTGCTATAAGCTCTGCTGGTAGGTCTTTGGCATGCATGAAATGCTTAGCGACTCAGCCGTCATGATCATATGCTCTCCCAGTCCTCATCCTGTCAACAGCTTTCTTCACCATCTCAGCGGTGAAAAAAGCACATGTGTGGGCATGGATCGAGGGGGTTGGGAAGGGGCGGTTGTCCAGGTACTGTGTACAAAGATGATGCGTACTGACCCCAACTCTTCGTGGAGGAAATAGCGGGGGGGTTGGGGGGACTACTCATGAAAGAGCCGCCACGCCTCACATGAGCCCTGACTTAAGAATAGCTGGTATAGATCCTGCTCGAGTCGAGCCAAAAAAGCCCTCTTCTTCCGCCGCACCAGGCGTCGCAAGTCAATCTGTGAGTGACATCCCAGAGAGAGAGAGAGAGAGAGAGAGAGAGAGAGAGAGAGAGAGAGAGAGAGAGAGAGAGAGAGAGAGAGAGAGAGAGAGAGAGAGAGAGAAATGAAATGAAATGAAATGAAATGTTATATTAACGTCTGCAAAAGGCCAAAGTGACCTATGAGACCAGAAAGTTACACCACACAGTTACAATGTGGTGGATCTGATACAAAGTCAGTGTAACAAGAGTAACAAGATGACAAAATGACATAATGACAAAATAAAATACTGTAGAATCCTAAACTGCTAGGTGTGAACTAAGCAGCTAAACAGCTAGCTGGGATAGCTGGATCACAGGAGATCCAGCATCGGTCGCTGGCGGATCTCATCAATCTCCTCCATGGTCAGTAATCTGACCGGGCGTCGTGCATGTCGAGCCAAAGTGATCCGAATCCTCTGATGCAGCCTCCGTCAATGTTGTGTAGTCCTCCTCAGTCGTGGGCGTCTGGATCTCCCCAGCTCAGTCGCTCGGTCGATCAGTGTGCCTCTTGTTTAAGGCAACGAGCTCTGCTATGGTAGTAACTCCTCCGGGTGTCCAGTGGCAGCTCTAAAGAAGTCTGTGATTTGTCTCTGAGACTGGCTAGTCTCTCCTCTCATCAGGCTCTCTCTGTGTCTGCGCAGCTCGAGCAAAAACAAACCCAGGCATCTCTGATCCTCGTACCGCATGACTCTAGAGAATGGTCCAAAGCCCTCTCTGAACAAGCAATGGAAGCGGCCTCGTATCTCGTAGTAGACGGGGCAGTGGCATGTGTAGTGCAACTCTGTCTCAGGCTCGATGTCACACAGGGGGCATGTCTTGGCCTCTACTAGTACTTTGCTGTATCTCCCAGTCTCGATCCGCAGCTGGTGTGAAGATGTGCGTATCTGGCCAATAGCACATCGTATGCCATGAGACAAGTGGGTGTCCATGTATCTGGGCCTCGTCACAAAACCATCCTCCGTAAGCTGGAGGAGATGCTCTTTAGGAGATGCTCTCTGTAGAAAGCGATCTTCGTGCCCAGCTCCTGTGCTGGCTGTATCCATGTCCTCTTGGTGTCTAACTGAGTCAAGTCCTGGCGAATGAGCCTGGTGATCTCGGACTGTGCAAGAGTCAGAGAGGGCGCATCGAGTGAGTACTGGAAGGGAGGCAATCTGTCTATGCTGAACCCATGCGCTTGAAACCATGATGTCATCTCCCCATACCAGCATGCTGTATCTCCCTGCATGGCTAACTGTCGAGAAGACTCAAGTGCAAGGCGTGCATATCTGTCTTTGGGAAGTTCCCACATGCAGTGTATGAAGGAGACAGATCTGGTGAGCGCTTCAACCACTAGTGGGGGGGCAGCTAGCTCTGCTCGTACAATAGCACGTGGTACTGAAGCCTTGGCTCTAATGAGCCGCGAGATCATAGAGACCGGAGGCTTCTCCATGTCCCCCCATCCATCACTGTGGCCTGTCCTCCCGTGATGATCCAGTGAAGGTCCTTAAATCTCAGCTCCATAAAGCAATGCAGAAGCCACCAAAGTTTCAAAGAGCCAAAGCTTCGTCCGAGGCTCCTGAAACTGAACCTGTGAACACATCCTTTCCAATCTACCCAATGCTGCATGGGCTCTGGTCAATCTAGTCTCTGCTGCCCTCCTCAATGAAAACGCTGGCCCACTAAAAACCACTCCAAGGTAAGTGTAAGCATCTGTATACTCCACCTTCTCCTGGCCGTATGTGAATGCGGGCGCTGACCTCTTGATCCACCGTGGGGTGGTATTAAATACCATGACCTTGGTTTTACCAAGGTTGACGGACAAACCACTTTCCTGGGCAAACCTATGCAAAGCATCCAAGTGACGTTGCATCCCCTCCGGAGAGTCGGAGATCAACACAATATCATCAGCATATAACAATAGTGGAATCCATGTCCCTGCCAGCTGTGCACCTCTATCACCATCTCTCTCAATGTAGTCAGAAACCTCATCCACATACATACCAAATAGAGTAGGAGAGAGCGGGCAGCCCTGCTTCACCCCAATAGTGGAGTAAACCGGTGTGGATAGACCCTCTGGGGTGCGTACATTCCCCACTACTGACTTGTATAATGCCATGACCCCCCAAATGAGCTGTGTGGCTACTCCCATCTGCTGTAATCTGCGCATCAATCTAGCTCTGGGCATTGTGTCAAATGCTTTGCGGAAATCCACAAAGCTACAATAGATCCGTCTCCCACGCGATCTTCCGTCCTCAATGATGGCTTTGAGTGTCAAGATATGGTCAAGAGTAGAAAAACCATAGTAATAGGGAATGGCCATTTTCGGGTCCCTGTTCCCCGTTCCCATCCTAATTTCCCGTTCCGAATCCCCGTTCCGTGTTTCAAACGTGAGTATCCGAAACAGGGAATGGCATTTCATGCATGTTGCCGTTCCCCGTTCCCCGTTCCGATTTCCCGTTCCGGGTAACTATGAGAAAAACCCCTCCTGAAACCTGCCTGCCCAGCTGCGCGTATCCCCTCCCTCTCTGCCCATCTACTCAGCTGCTGCTCAAGAATAGATGCGTACAACCGTGCCAATGTGTGTCCAATCCTGATAGTGCGATAATTCCCAAGCTCCATAGGGTCTCCCGACTTGAAGATAGGTACAATAGTAGATAGGCTCCCAAGTATTAGGCAAGCCCTCACACATGGCACGGTTAAACATAATTGCTAGAAGTTCTGCTAGTAAAT
The DNA here is from genome assembly GCF_014529385.1 of Adiantum capillus-veneris. Lineage (NCBI taxonomy): Eukaryota > Viridiplantae > Streptophyta > Polypodiopsida > Polypodiales > Pteridaceae > Adiantum > Adiantum capillus-veneris. The sequence goes on from NC_140938.1 coordinate 30,087,241, forward strand.
CTCTGGCATGCGTGAAATGCTCAGCCACTAAGCCATCATGATCATATGCTCTCCCAGTCCTCATCCTGTCAATGGCCTTCCTCACCATCTCAGCGGTGAAAAAAGCACATGTGTGTGGGCAATGGATGGGGGGGGGGGGGTCGGGAAGGGGGGGCTGCTCAGGAACTGTGTACAGAGATGATGCATATTGGCCCCATGCTTCTATAGAAGTGATGGCAGGGGGGGGGGGAGTGCTCATGAAAGAGCCGCCATGCCTCACGTGAGTCCTGACTCAAGAATAGCTGGTATAGATCCTGCTCTAGGTGAGCCAAAAATGCCCTCTTCTTCCGCCGCACTAGGTGTCGGAAGTCAATCTGTGACTGCCTGTGAGTGATGTCCCCCAAAAGCACCTCCCTCTGAAGTCTAGCTCTAGTGTCCCGGCATTCCTCATCATACCAACTGTTTTGGGGCATGCTCCCCGAACGGCGTCTCTGCTCAGGCTGGGTATGTGGATATGCCTCTGCTGCTGTATCATGTAGTGTCTGTGTCAGTATAGTGGTAAGCTCCTCCAGAGGTCGTCCTGGCTCCTCCGTGCACAGGCGTCTGTAGATCCCATTTATGTATACAGAGTCCGTCTCCCGTGTGAAGGTGTAGCGAGTAGGGGCTGCTGCCCGTAGCCTGTGTGATACACTAAACTGAAAAGAGATGGTCAACGACACAAGAGCATGGTCCACTGCCACACCAACAGGTCTGGGTCCAACCGTGAGATCCTGGATATTAGAGATGAGGCTCGGTTGTGCCATGATATAATCCACTGTGTTGGCTCCATGTCTATGTGGAAAGCATGTAAACCCCCCCGCATCGAGAAATCTCTGTAGGCCATTCAAGATGGCCAATCCATGTGCAGTCCCCATGTCTATCAAGTGTCGTCCATACTCAGTGTGTTCTCCATCTTGTGATAGCCTGGATAGGCCCGTCTCTGCAACATCCCACTCTCTCAGCATCTCCTCTGAAGTATCATAAAATACTGTTTGATGATGGGCAGTCCTAGCATTGAAATCCCCTAGAATGATGATGTCACCATCTCTAGAGAACTCCCATATGTCATCATCCAAAATAGAGAAGGGGGATTGTCCTCTGGGTGGTGCATAAACTGATGTACTCGGGGGAAAGTAGCAAATAGCAATGTAAAGATATCTGTCCGTCTTTGCTCTCCATCTCACCCACATGTACCTAGCTTGCTCATCCCTGCGGGCTATATGTATCAATGGCTGCAACTCCTCTTTGAATAACACTGCCACTCCTCCTGAGCCCCGCCTTCTGTGATCTGATCGTGTCTCCTGTCTACAGGCTGTCTCCCTTCTATAGCCACTAATGTGAGGCATAGATTGCCCTGGGGCCTGATATGTCTCAAGAGTAGAAGACGATGTCTCTTCCCATAAAACTATCCTCAAAAGCACCCACATCAAGGCGCATAGATCCATTACAATTCCAGGTGGCAACTTTGAGTGTGGTCCCATGGGTCTCTCACCATCATGTGGTGCGCCGCTCTACAATCACCACCCGGCCATCTCTGTAGAAGGCCGTCTTTCCCTTCTCCCTTGGTGCTTGAATCTCTGGCATTACCTCTCTCATATGCGCAAGCTGTGTGAGAGTGAGGTCATCTCCAAGGAATATACCCGTTTTCTTTAGTGTAGGGCGCTTCTTCAAGAAGTCCTTTGCCTCCATGGATGGGAAACAGATGATTAAAGCTCTCCCTTTTGAAGTCTCCCCATTGCCTTGTGTCTTCTTCCCTACCCTCCATGCCTTTGTTTGAGTAGCCTCACTACCCATCATGCGGAGAAGTTCTTCGACTTCTCCTTCCACATCATCTCGGTCTTTTCCTTCGCTGCTCTTCTTCTAGAGTCGTGTTGATGATTGTAGGAGTGGGGACTGATGTGGTTTCTTTCCCTTTCCCTTTCTTAGCGACTTCTATCCATTTCTCGGCCTCATCCGCCTTCTTCTGTGTTCTCGTGATCACATCCATCCACGAAGACGTCTTTACCACCTTCTGTTTCTCCTCCTCTGTGATCATCCGTACGTGCTCCTTGATGACCTTGATCTCCTCTATCACCGAGGGCTGGAATTCCCCTTCTTCTAGTCCATTGCTTACTCTATCCGCAAGCTCTTGCTTGAGGGCTGTGGCCTCTTCTCTAAGTGCTTGTGAATCCGCCTTAATTCTCCTTCTTCCATTGTGCGCCTTCATTGAGAGAGAGAGAGAGAGAGAGAGAGAGAGAGAGAGAGAGAGAGAGAGAGAGAGAGATGTAATGTAATATCAACGTCTTCAAAAGGCCAAAATGACCTATGAGACTAAAAGGTTACATGTGGTGAATCTGATACCAGGTTTGGGTACAAAAAGTACAAAGAACTGAAAAGAAAATAGTGGGTAGGGGTGGGGTGAAGGCTGAGAGAGAGAGAGAGAGAGAGAGAGAGAGAGAGAGAGAGAGAGAGAGAGAGAGAGAGAGAGAGAGAGAGAGAAATGTTATATTAACGTCTTCAAAAGGCCATAGTGACCTATGTGACCAGAAGGTTACAAGGTGGTGGATTTGATACAAAGTCAGAGTAACAAAATAACCTAATCAACAGTACAAAACAAAGATATATATTATGGGATTCTAGATAGGTCGATGTGAGCTAAGCCGAAAAACTAAGCAAGAATGGGCGGCTAGTTGGGATAGCTGAATCACAAAAGATCTAGCATTGGTCATTGGCGGATCTCATCAATTTCCTCCATGGTTAGTAGTCTGACCGGTCGCTGTGCATGCCTGGCCAGCATGCTCTGAATCTTTTGACAAAGCCTCCGTCGATGCTGTGTAGTCCTGCGCAGTCGTAGGCGCCTGGATTTCCCTAGTTCAATCGCTCGGTCAATCAATGTGCCTCTGGTGTGAGACGGGGGGGGGGAGCTCTGCTGTGGGAGTGGCTCTTGCGGCTGTCCCGTGTCTGCTCTGAAGAAGTCTGTAATCCGTCTTTGAGACTGGTTAGCCTCGCCATTCATCAGGCTCTCTCTGTGTCTGCGCAGCTCGAGCAAGAACAGACCCAAGCATCTTTGATCTTCGTATCCCATTACTCTTGAGAGTGGTCCAAACCCCTCTCTGAACAAGCAATGGAAGCGGCCTCGTATCTCGTAGTAGGCGGGGCAGCGGCAAGTATAATGCAGCTCTGTCTCAGGTTCCATGTCACACAAGGGGCATGTCCTGGCCTCTGCTGGTACTCCGCTATATCTCCCGGTTTCAATCCGCAGCTGGTGAGACGATGTGCGTAACTGGCCAATAGCACACCGTATCCCATGAGACAGGTGGGTATCCATGTATGTGGGTCTCATCACAAAACCATCTTCCGTAAGCTGGAGAAGATGGTCTCTGTAGAAATCCATCTTCGTGCCCAGTTCTTGTGCTGGTTGTATCCATGTCCTCCTGGTGTCTAGCTGGGTCAGGTCTTGGCGAATGAGCTTGGTGATCTCTGACTGTGTAAGAATGAGAGATGGTGCATCCAATGCATACTGGAATGGTGGCAGCCTGTCTATGCTGAACCCATGCGCCTGAAACCATGATGTCATCTCCCCATACCAGCGTGTTGTATCTCCTTGTATGGCTAACTGTCGGGAGGACTCAAGTGCCATGCGAGCATATCTGTCTCTGGGAAGTTCCCATGTGCGGTTTATGAAGGAGACTGATCTGGTGAGCGCCTCTACCACTAGTGGGGGGGCCGCCAGCTCTGCACGAATAATGGCCCGTGGTACTGATGCCTTGGCTCTAATGAGCCACGAGATCATAGAGACGAGAGGCTTCTCCATGTTCCCCCATCCGTCTGTGCGACCTGTCCTCCCGTGGTGATCCAATGAAGGTCCCCATATCTCAGCCCCATAGAGCAATGCTGAGGCCACCAAGGTGTCAAAGAGCCAGAGCTTCGTCCGGGGTTCCTGAAACTGAACCTGCGAACACATCCTCTCCAATCTACCCAATGCTGCATGGGCTCTAGTCAGTCTGGTCTCTGCTGCTCTTCTGAGTGAGAATGTGGGTCCAGTAAAAACCACTCCAAGGTAAGTGTAAGCGTCTGTGTACTCCACAGTCTCCTGGCCGTATGTGAATGTAGGTGCTGATCTCCTGATCCATTGTGGGGTGGTATTAAACACCATAACCTTGGTTTTACCAAGGTTGACAGACAAACCACTTTCGTGGGCAAACGTATGCAGAGCATCCAGTTGGCGTTGCATTCCCTCTGGGGATTTGGAGATCAACACAATATCGTCCGCATATAACAAAAGTGGAATCCATGTCCTTGCCAACTGTGCACCTTTATCCCCGTCCTTGTCAATGTAGTCAGAAACCTCATCCACATACATACCGAAAAGAGTAGGAGAGAGTGGGCAACCCTGCTTCACCCCAATAGTGGAGTGAACCGGTATTGAGAGTCCCTCCGGGGTGCGTACATGCCCTACTACTGATCTGTATAATGCCATGATCCCCCAAATGAGCTCTGTGGGTACTCCCATTTCTTGTAATCTGCGCATCAGTCTAGCTCTGGGTACCGTGTCGAAAGCTTTGCGGAAGTCCACAAAGCTACAATAGATCCGTCTCCCATGAGATCTGCCTTCCTCAATGATGGCCCTGAGTGTTAGGATATGGTCAAGAGTAGAGAAGCCTCTCCTGAATCCTGCCTGCCCAATTGCACGCATTCCTTCCCTCTCTGCCCATCTACTCAGCTGTTGCTCAAGAATGGATGCATACAAACGTGCCAGTGTGTGCCTGATCATAATAGTGCGATAATTCCCAGGCTCCATGGGGTCTCCTGATTTGAAGATAGGTACTATCGTAGATAGGCTCCAGGTGTCCGGTAGGCCCTTACACATGGCACGGTTAAACAGAACTGCTAGAAGCTCTGCTAGTAGGTCTTTGGCATGTATGAAATGCTTAGCTACTAGGCCCTCATGGTCATATGCTCTCCCAGTCTTCATCCTGTCAATAGCTTTCTTCACCATCTCAATGGTGAAAAAGACACATGTATGTGGGCATGGGTCGGGGGGGTTGGGGAGGGGCGGTTGTTCAGGTGCTGTGTACAAAGATGATGCATACTGACCCCAGTTCTCTATGGAGGAAATAGCAAGGGGGGGGGGATTGCTCATGAAAGAGCCGCCATGCCTCACGCGAGTCTTGACTCATGAATAGCTGATATAGATCCTGCTCGAGTCGGGCCAAAAAAGCCCTCTTCTTCCGCCGCACCAGGCGTCGAAAGTCCATCTGTGACTGTCTGTGAGTGACGTCCCCCAACAGCCCCTCCCTTTGAAGTCTGGCTCTAGTCTGGCGGCACTCCTCATCGTACCAGCTGTTCTGAGGCATGCTCCCAGATCGGCGGCTCTGCTCAGGCTGGGTGTGTGGGTATGCTTCTGCTGCTGCCTCATGTAATGTCTGTGTCAGTATAGTAGTTAGCTCCTCCAGAGGCCGCCCCGGGTTCTCAGTGCATAGGCGTCTGTAGATTCCGTCCATGTATACAGTGTCCGTCTCCCTTGTGAATGTGTAGCGAGTAGGGGCTGCTACTCGTGGCCTGTGTGCTACACTGAATAGGAAAGAGATGGTCATTGACACCAGAGCATGATCCACTGCCACCTCGGCCGGTCTAGGCCCAACTGTGAGATCTTGGATACTAGAGATGAGATTCGGTTGTGCCATGACATAGTCCACCGTGTTGGCTCCATGTCTGTGTGGGAAGCATGTAAAACTTCCCGCAGCAGGAAATCTCTGTAGGCCGTTCAAGATGGCCAATCCATGTGCAGTGTCCATGTCTATCAGGTGTCGCCCATACTCAGTATATTCCTTATCGTGTGATAGTCTGGAAAGGCCCGTATCTGCCACATCTATCTCTCTTAGCATCTCCTCTGAAGTATCATAAAACACTGCCTGGTGATGGGCAATCCTAGCATTGAAGTCCCCGAGGATGATAATGTCACCGTCTCTAGAGAACTCCCATATGTCGTCATCTAAAATAGAGAAAGGGGATTGTCCCTTAGGTGGTGCATAAACTGATGTGCTCGGGGGAAAGTAACAAATAGCTAGATAGAGGTATCTGCCTGTCTCTGCTTTCAGTCTCACCCACATGTACCTGGCCTGCTCGTCCCTGCGGGCTATATGTATTAGTGGCTGCAGATCCTCTCTAAATAACACTGCCACTCCTCCCGAGCCCCGCCCTCTGTGCTCTGAGCGTGTCTCCTGTCTGTAGGCTGTCTCTCACCTATATCCACTGATGTGAGGCATGGATTGCCCCGAGGCCTGGTGTGTCTCAGAGTAGAAAATGATGTCTCTTCCAGTAAAGCTATCCTCAAAAGCACCCACATCAAGACGCATAGATCCATTGCAATTCTAGGCAACTACTTTGAGTGTGGTCCCATAAGTCTCGCACCGTCATGTGGAGCGTCACTCCAGTATTACTACTTTTCCGTCTCGGTAGAAAGCGATCTTGCCTTTCCCCCTTGCCGCTCTAATCTCCGGCATTACTTCCTGCATATGAGTGATCTGCGAGAGGGTGAGATCGTCCCCGAGAAAGATGCCAGTCTCCTTAAGAGTTGGTCTTTTCTTCAAGAAAGACTTCTTTGCTTCCATAGAGGGAAAATGGAGGATGAGTGCTCTTTCTTTTGAGGTTTCTCCACTGCCTCCATTTTTCTTTATTTTGCCCACTCTCCATGCCCTTGTGTGTGTCGGCTCATGAATCCCCATCAGGGCTGTGAGTTCTTTTACCTCTTCGTCCACATTGCCTTTGTCTTTAAGACCGCAAATTCTCACATGTAAAGCGCGCACTCTTCTCCTCTGCTCCTCCTCTAGTGTCTGGTTAATGATGTTGTTGGGTGTGGATGTGGGCGTTATCTCCTTGTCTTTCCCTTTCTGGGCCACCTTGATCCATTTCTCGGCTTCGTCCGCCTTCTGTTGGGTTTTGGTAAGAACATCCACCCAAGAAGTCGTCATTTCTTTGTGCTGTTCTTATCCCTCTTTGATGGCCCGTACTTGTTCCTTGATCGTGTTGATTTCTTCAATTATTGAGGGTTGCAGTTCGCCCTCTTCCAGTGTGTTTCTTGATCGGGCTTCGGCGAGTTCTTTCTTGAGTGAATCGATCTCTTCCTCTTGGGTTGTCACTCGGTCTTCCAGCGTGCTTATCTTGCTCTCTTGGATCAGCACACGTCCAAGAGAGGTGGGCGCGCGATAGGCAGCAGGGGAGCGCGAGAGAGAGAGAGAGGGTGCGGGGGCAGCAGGGAGCGCGAGAGAGAGGGGGGGGGGGGGGGGGGGGGGGGGGGGGGCGGGAGCGGCAGGGGGGGGCAGGGGCGGATAGCGCGCGAGAGAGAGAGGTGCGGGGGCAGCAGGGCAGCGCGAGGGGCAGCAGGGCTGCGGGAGGGGCAGCAACGCGAGCGAGAGAGAGAGAGAGAGAGAGAGAGAGAGAGAGAGAGAGAGAGAGAGAGAGAGAGAGAGAGAGAGAGAGAGAGAGAGAGAAATGAAATGAAATGTTATATTAACGTCTTCAAAAGGCCAAAGTGACCTATGAGACCTAAAAGTTACAATGTGGTGGAGCTGATACAAAGTCCGAGTAATAAAAGTAACAAAATGAAATGAGAATGAGGAGAGAGAGAGAGAGAGAGAGAGAGAGAGAGAGAGAGAGAGAGAGAGAGAGAGAGAGAGAGAGAGAGAGAGAGAGAGAGAGAGAGAGAGAGAGAGAGAGAGAGAACATACAGGTTCCTTTGAAGCAAGTTCCGGATGTTAGAAATTCACCTCTTCCACGAAATGCTCATGTACTGCACATACTTGCTCATATTGAGCTCAATGCTGTTGATTTGGCATGGGATACGGTGGTGAGATTCTCTGGAGACAGCCAAGTGCTTGGCCATCAGTTTTTCTCTGACTTTGCACATGTTGCTGATGATGAAAGTCGCCATTTTAGTTGGTGTGCACAGCGTTTATCAGAGCTAGGTTTTCAGTGGGTATCGATTGATGGAGATTTTGAAGTTCTTTTCTTTTGTTGTTTTAAAATTTTAAAATTGTGACATTGTCTTTGGTATGCTCTCCCAGGTATGGAGATATGGCAGCTCATGATATGCTTGTTGGTGAAGGCCAAAAGTCTGCCACAAATGTAATGGCACGACTTGCTGTTGTACCTATGGTGCAGGTAATGGACTCGTTTGAAATGACATCTTATCTGGTATTTTCTGTTTCTGCAGCATTAATTGCACCCTCAAAATCATTCAAATATCAAACAGGAAGCACGGGGTTTAGACTCTGGGCCAAGGCTGGCAGGTCGTCTAGTTGGGTGGGGCGACGTGCGTTCTGCAAGCATCGTCAACCAAATTGCAGAGGAAGAGCTTGCCCATGTTGCTGTGGGTGTGTCCTGGTTCTTGACAGTCTGCAAAATGATCGATAGAGTGCCTGACAAAACTTTCAGAGGTAAAGTTTTATGCGCTTCTCAAACGTAGATATGCATGCTAGCAAGGTTGACACAACTGCATTCAAGTAATCTTCTACTTATGTGGAATTGGGTCGATGCGGAGTAATATAAAGTCGTTCTGACAGGTTAGAGCAGCTACTCTGTCCTTCTCAGACCCGTGTAGCTGCCCAAGGCATTGTAGGTCCTATCACTATTTCTGAACCAATGTCTTTGCTTTAGTATGAGGGCTTAGTGAAGTCTGTTGTGGGAATTCACACACAAAAGATGCATTTGTTTGACTCTCTATGGGCATTAGGTGAAATCTTGCAAGTTTCTGCAGGTTTTAAAGCAAGAAAGCCGAAATTTGTTGTTTTATTAATATCTCCGTAGCATGTGTCATGGGTGCCAATTGTTAGCAGACCTCATTCAGGAGCTTAATGTGGAGTTGAAGGGGCCATTTAACCATGCAGCACGTGAAAAAGCTGGTCTTCCAAGAAGTTGGTAAACCATATTTCTCAACAGAAAACTATTCATTAATTTTCCATGCTCTATGTCTGTTAATTGCCAGTGAGAGTCTTATCATGCAACTTTACCTTTTTCTTTTCCTGACAATGGAAGCTGCGAATTTTTGTGAACACTGATTGTTCTCTTGCCACCACTTATGTCTAGTTCCATATTTGCAGCTGTGACCATGTTCTTTGATGTTGTAGAAACTCCTCAAGTAAAATTCCTATGATCAACTTATTTTTCATGGAAGCCAAGAAATGGAGAAATTTGACTTGTGCAAGAAATGCTAAGTAATTTTTGAGGGCTGCCTGCAGTGGAATAATAGGCGAGTTGATCATTCATATATTGCCAAGAGGAGCTTTGGATGTAAAAAAACTGGGTGGCTCTTGCCAAGGTTTGTATATTGAGTTGGATGGTAAGTATCTGCAGGGCATCAGGCATCCAACTTTTTGATCTTGACAGTGAAGGCTCTTGAAAGATTATTGCCAAAAGCTTGACAGTATGATCATTATGACAGTGGTTGCCTCGAAAAATATGATGCCACAACACTTAAGACGCATTTAGTTAGAACGAGACATGCTGCATCTCCATTTTGGAGTCTTAACATTTTCAGTCCAAATTCTGACGTTATACAAGTAGTGTTGGAAAGAGGGCATTATGTCGTTCATCAAAACTAGGGAGAAAGCTTTGCACAGATTTTGGAATACTGTGAAAACTTGGCACCCTTCTTAATCTCCCTTCAACTAAGGGAGTGTTCATGCACAGGGCATGTTCACATTGGTCTGACGTAACACTTAGCTCCTTATATTGAATTGGTGCCGTCAGCAATTTTCTACGTAACAACCGACCCTTAAAACGATCTGACTAACTCCCAAGTCGGAGCCTAACTGGCTCATCCCCGAGCCTAGGAGCTTGCAGCTACTCCAGCCTAGTCATTCACCTCAAGGACTCTGGTGTCCCATACCACTAGCCCACACCCTAGCTTGGGTGTGGGGGCAAGCACTGTCGAGGGTTTATAGACCAAGTGTTGATCACACAAGATATCTCACAGATGAGCCTAGGGTCTTATTTATAGGATTCCTTAATCACCCTTCTTAACCTTCCTTCAACTAAGGGTATGTTCACATATAGGGCCTGTTCACACTGGCCACACTTCTCAGACGCCATCCTGATGTCAAGGGACATAACAAGTTTTTTCGGAGTGTTGCTCATCTGAAACTAGGCTTAACTCTTGCAAGAGTGATACGGACCAAGGGTCTTTTTCCATCTTTACGCAAATTCATCCCCTATCCAGCCCTGGCATCATCAATGCTGTGTGATATCTTGAAAGCCAAGTCTATATATGTGCAAAATATCACACTTACCACGTCTTGGATATCTTAGTCAGGACCATCTCCGTCTCCTCAGTTTGAAAATGTCTAAGGAACACCTACTTTTCACACCGTAAAAAATGTATTATGTTAATCAAACTCTAGGCGCTATAAGAAAACAAGGCTTTTTTCTAATATGGCCCGTTTGTCTAGCAAGGCCCTTTTTTCCTAGTATCATGAACCTGTACTCAGATAAACCAAATCTAATGTAAACACTAGTTATTGATGAAATTCAACCCTTGTGGACTTTTACTTGCCATGTAATTTATTTGTATCATAAGGATTCATTGAATGATCAACTTTGACCCTCACAACCTTCTCTAGATTATTGATCTACTATGTTACACGCTCTTACATGCTTTTGTCAAGATTTACATGTATACATGTCATATTATTTCCAGGTGTCGTTTCTTTCAAAATCTGATCCTACCCTCACCATTTTTCCAATAATGTGCTTTGACGTTTTGCTCACCTTAGGCATGCCTTGTCCTGGCTGGAGACTTTTCATGGAGCCTAGTTTTTTTACCCATGAGAAAGTCTCTCATGGCTTCTTATCTATCATCTATAGTGGTCCCTTCTCACATTTTCAACTCCCAAGAGAGAACCACAACCACCACCACCTGAAAACTTGCTTAATCTTGTTACATTGCATCATTGATTTTTACACTTGAAGATCTATGTAAAAAATTGTACATTCCTAGACATCAAGATTCACGATCACAGCATTTGCGACCTGGCACAGGTTGTGAATTTGCTTACTTTTATGTGTCAAGGACTTAAAAGGTCTCCTGGAAATCAGATTCATAGGCTCTCTTTTGAGTTGTATTGTGTGCTTGTGTAGCTTACTGAGATTTGAGTTGCTCTATAACATGGTCAAAGTTGTACTTTAATAAACCACATAATTGCTCAATTAGACGATGTGATTTGCAAACGATATCTGTTTTTTGAGCATCTCTAAGTTACAATTTATTTGTTAGGTATGAACCAGACGCTGGGTTATCAGATAAGGTGCAAGAGCCATCCATTAGTTCAGGAGGTGTCCAAGTGATTAATCTTGAGGTATGAGTTCTAGATGAGATTTGTGCTTTGATTCTTGGTTGTTTACACTTTGGTAGTGAACTTTAAGGTGTATAATGTGGATTGATTAACACTTGGTTTGTCACTGCTTGGTGTAATATCTTTGGCATGGGATCTTCTCCGACCGTGTGTTGCTCTATCGTTATGACTTGCACCTGTGCTTGCAATTCCAATATCTGCTCGTCTGTCTGCATCATCTCTAACTTCGTTTTAGTAAAATAGTCCTTCGTATAGTGACCTAGCTTGCCACATTCATGACACCTCCCCTTTGAAGAGACAACTGCCCGATCGGAGGAGGACTCTTCTTCTTATTGCCGAGGATCTTCTGCTTCTCTTGCTACAAACTATTGATGGCATCCTTAAGCTATAAAATGGGCTTCTTCTCCTTTAGGACAGTGACTATTTGGTCAGAGTCGTCGTTGAGCTTTAAACAGCACTGCCGCCTTGTCATCTTCTTCAACAATGCACTCCAAGTAGGCCAATTGGGTGCAAATAGATCTCATTTGATTGACAAGGCCACATCATCAAGCAAAAGAAAGGCATTTTCAAAGAATTTTAGAGTTTGTACCAAATAGCCTCTCCATCTTTTGCCAAGATTTATAGGCTGTATTGACATTGTTCAAGGGATGAATTATTTGCAGATTTTGTTCTTGTGTTGCTATTGATTTCTCGCTTGGAGTGTCCAAGCGTGTAGCAATGTTTCTAGACCGGACTGGAAAGGAGTGATACACTTTTGGGTTGGTAGCTTCTGTGGATTCCAAGCAGTTTGCATTAAAGGCACGTCTTTTTCAAATGTCCCCTTTATCTTAGCAACCCAGCAGCCATTCTCATTCAGAGTTTCTCCCACATGCACACAAGCACCCTCTCTTTCACACACACACACAAACACACACTTTTTTTTTGTAATGTCAGATTGAATTACCAATGGGAAACCTCAAGAGGAGGAAAACCCATGAAAAATACAGGAAATCAGAAACAGTCAAAGTAGAGCTCGAAATGGCTAGCGGGAAGCTCGTCCAAGTCATAGGCAACTCGGAGAGACTGTCGGAGAGATGTCTTGAAGAAGGAAACATACTCCACTTGAATCTGCTGAAACATGAGGGAATTACGTGCTCTCCACACCGTCTAGAGCACCCAGAATCTGACCCAGCCAAAAACGTATGCATACGGCTGAAGCAATGGCTGAAGCACTCCAATGATCGAGAAAGGTCTACCAAAATGCATGCCAAGGAAACGCGTTCGAAGAGCTGCAAAGATGCAGTCCACAAACTATAGCGTACGAGGACAAGACCACAATAAATGTGGAATGTTCTCAACGGCTTCACCACATCGAACATATCGCGAAGAGGCCAATCTTCTAGATCGCAAGAATTTGCCAATTGGGAGAACCCCAACGATGCATCTCCATATAAACAGTCGCTCCTTCAGAGGCAACTTCGCATCCACACTTTCATGACTTCACTCCGCCACCATGTAACACTCTTGTTCATATTCTATACCTTATTACATTGTTCGTGGATCCAGGAGGATGACTGCAAATGATAGTACACTTTCTTTGCAGAAATCGAAGAGAAGGAAGAACCAGCGTAGCGCCAATCACAAATTCGATTTTCCATAACCAGCCTTGGGATAGGAGATATTGGGCCAACCAGATTTTTAATGGTGTCCCACATGCGCCTATAGTGCATCCCAAGCCCAAAGATAAGAGCAGCTTGTCTAAATGAGAACACTTGTCCATCAGCATCCATCACATCAATTATCTTGTCAATACCTTTTTGGGAGAGAAAATAAGCCTGTCTAGGAGAGTGTTGAACAAAAGTTTGTTTTTTACTCCAATGTAAACTTTCTAATCGAAGCGAGTTTCCACAGGCATTATCTCTATCATGCCACAACAATTCTCGCGTGATCAATTTCCAATCTGCTAGAAGACTGGAAGCAAAGGGGCATCCAGGTATTGTGGCTTCAAACTTACCAAAAACCACATCCCAATACGACGGCTGCCAATGGCCAAAGGCTGGTGTAGAAACCGCATGAGAGCGCAGAAACGCAAACATTTGCGTCCAAGGCTGCTGTTGCTCAACCAAAACCAACAACAAAGTGGCCTTTCTTGCTGTAACATGAGAACACAAATGCAGAATATTCAGACCACCACAATGCTTTGGAGTACATAACTTATCCATCGCGAGCAAATGCAAACCCTTTTTCTGAGAGGAAGTAGACCAGAAGTGCTCTAGTATACGAGACATCAAGGCTCGGAGATGACGAGGTGGCCAATGCAACATAGGTAGGAAAAATTGCATGTATGCTACCAAAATGGATCGTACTATTCAGAGTCTTACATGTAGCGGCCAAGTGGATAATTTCCAATAGTGCAATTTAGACCTCGATTTGTTCTCAACCCAGTCCAATAATTTTGCATTGCTAACCGACCAAGCCAGCCGATATCCAAGATGTCTCACAATTTGATCAGGCTTCACTATCTCACCTGGCCATAATACCGAGTGCCAATCCATTTGATGCAACGATAACAATTTAGATTTTTGGAAATTCACTTGCAGACGTGGAGCCAACCCATAAAGATGCAATGCTTCCATGATACATTGAGCATCTTCAAGTCTATTTCTAGGCCAAAACATGGAGTCATCCGCATAAGCTTGTGCCACAAAATGATCACGAGACGACAGTTCCAATCCATGTAAATGTCCAGATACGGTTAAGGAATCTAGATATAACAACAGAGGGTTTGTAGCAATAGCGTACAACATAGCACTCAAAGGGCAACCTTGCCTAACCGATCTACCGAGATCCCATAGCCGAGTCAGTTCACCATGAAGAATTCCAGTAGATTGACTATTCTCATAAAGAAAGTAGACCACCCGACACATTGTGGAACCAAAGCCCAAAGCTGTCATGATCTGAGCAATGAAGTCCCAATGAACAATGTCAAATGCTTTCTCTATATCGACTTGCATGATAAGTACATCCTGTCTAGTATATTTTGCATACTCAATTCCAACGAAAGCATTAGCAATATTATCCATAATTTGCCGGCAAGGGATGAGTTTAGATTGAGTCGGATGTATGCCTGAGAAAAAATGATCATTAATACGAGCATCTATCATATTTGACAACAATTTGTAAACGACCTGCATAAGCGTGATTGGACGCCAATGTGAGAAGTATTCACATAATGTTTGCTTGGGCAACACACACACACACACACACACACACACACACACACACACACACACTAATACTTTCTAAATGAGATTGATTTTTCTGCATCCATGGTAAGAGGATTTTTCACTAGCTGCTTTGGAGGACAAATACCAGGTCCTCAAGCATCTTGTAAAAATTGCTTTTCCAGAGTTACCTACACAATTTTGGTTGCCAGACATGTTGAGGTAGATGGGTTCTATCTTTGGCATACCATTCACGTGTTTAATACAGACCCAGACATCTGTGCCATCTATAAAGGTGGCTACCACCCGTTCCATAGAGTTTCCAGATTCCATCACTTTTGAGTAGAAAGGGGTGCCAACTCATAGAGAATCGTGGTTATCGGTAGATTGAACCAGTGCCTTAGATGTCATAGGTGGGGCATCTGGTGAGAGATTGCTATAGAAGGCGAAAACAGAGGCAGTCTGGTTGCAAGAAGGGACAACCCTCACAGCCATAAGAGACCCAGTAGAGTTTTGCAAAGCAGTTGGGCCTTGCGCGGCAGCGTGATAGAGACAAGATGGGTGAGAGTCAGTAGTAGTAGAGTGCTCATCAACAACATAGTGTTGATTAGAGATAGAGGTAGGCAGGGGTGGCCAGCCTATCCTTGTTTACAAACGGGTAGTGAGATAGAGGCTGGATGAGGTAGAGTAGTCCTAAGACAAACCTCCTGAGGAGAGGCTACTGGATCAAGATTGAGAGGAGGTCCGAGAGCAACTGAGCATGAGGACCGACAATCAGTGATAGTTCATGAGTAGCCTGAGTTGTAGAATAGGCCAGTTTAGTAGGCTTGAGATCCCTTGGAGATTCAATCACAGGTATCTCTTACAGTAGATACTATTGAGACCGATCAGGAGAGTAAGTCTCCTCGGTTTGCAAAGGAGTTTGGCTATTCACCGGGTTTTTCATCACCATGAGATCTTGCTTGCTAGTTCTTTGCGGTTGGTCCATGGAGATTTCCAGATGTCTCTTTGAGGAGTGGACCACTTTGTGTCGACATGTTTTTCTTGCAGTTGTTAGGAGGATGTCACATATTGCTTGGTCCAAGGAGCAAAGTGCAGGTTTTACATGAGGGTCCTTTTTGGATGGGGGAGGCTGTTTATGATACCATATCGGTGCAGACACATGGTTGAGGCTAACTACTTTATGGATATCGGACAGTTTGCATGTTTGATTGAGAGTCAAGTTAGTAGGGCCTTGGGGAAGTTATTTTGGTCAGAGAGATGTTCATCTTGGTACCTTCCCTTGGCTTTTGTGGTGGATGATAATTGGGTCTCTTTTGCCTCTCTTACAGTAGAGCTGTGCCATAGATGTGCATTCTTTTTTGGGGTACTCGTGAAGTTAGAGTGGATGCTTTTGGAGGCAAAGCCTAGCCCTTGGCTTTTGTGAGCTGCTATAGGAGGCTTTTACAATAGATGCTTTATATCAGTCAGATACTTAGCACTGGACATTGCGGTTTTTGCTACATGGCCCGAGGTGGATAGAGCCTTGGGCGATTTGTATAGGCTTATCACAAGCCTAATAGCTACATTTCTCTACTTGATTAGAGTATCTTTATCCTTAGATGTATTCTGTGGTTTGCTTTGGGATTTTTCCCCATGATCTCATTGTATATCTTTCACGCTTTTTCCCATATCTCTTATATATAGACCTATAGTTGATTTTATTCAATTGAAACCGGTAATTCACTTGCCACACAACTTCAAGAACTTGGTTATAGTTCTTGTAATAGAAAACTTCTTATTTTATCTCTAACCTACAAAGCACATAAGCACAAATTAGATGGATCTCAGATGCATCTAATGGTACTTACATAGAAATCACCGAGTGTATGCTAGATGTCTCAACTTGATTCTTTTTGAATTAGAAAACCGTTGTGCTACTAAATAGAAAACAGCTCGAGAATTCCTTGGGTTCGACTACAGCCCTTATTGGATTATTAAGAACAACACATAACTACTCTTGAATCTCGTTGGACATATTACTCATATTTGCACGAGAGCAAATCATCGCGCTACATGAGACAAAGGAGAAGGCAAGCTTTCCATTAAAGCTGTGAACCTGCACCCACTACTCACACACACAGTGTAGATGCACACTAACTCAAAAATCAGCCTCCACTCTCATTTGGGCGTCCTCTCTTGCTGAGGTGTCCTTTTGGAGCTTCCAAATCTGACAAGTGTCCAATTTGCCCCTTCGGTTTAATTTCCTAGTATCCACCAACTTATAAAGTTGGACGTGTCTTGCCGAGTGGCCCAAATTCTATTTGGCGCACATAGGCTTCCATACTCATCATAATTCAATGCTAACTGGCCCGACCAATCCCAAACTGATCGACCTAGATTCCCGATGTGAGAAACCTGTTTGGCCGTAGCCGTTTCACACCTTTTCAAGGGTTTTGGGGAAAACAAGTAAAACTCTCTCTCTCTCTCTCTCTCTCTCTCT
This sequence comes from Adiantum capillus-veneris, assembly GCF_014529385.1. Classification (NCBI taxonomy): domain Eukaryota; kingdom Viridiplantae; phylum Streptophyta; class Polypodiopsida; order Polypodiales; family Pteridaceae; genus Adiantum; species Adiantum capillus-veneris. Next base: position 30,104,274 of record NC_140938.1, read on the forward strand.
CTCTCTCTCTCTCTCTTTGTGCGGCAAGGAAAGCATCTTTTAGTAAAAAAACATCTCAAGGGAAGAGTCCTCAAGATAAAGATACAAGATATGCAACCACCACAGAGGTTTCCTTCTAAAATCTTTTAAATATACAATAAATACCAAGATTACTTCTTGGTTCTCCATCTCTCAGCTCTCCTAACATATGCATAGTTATCAATTTGAAGAGGTGAAAAATTCTCCTCATACTTGTTACTGTGTCATTAGCATGCCATCCTGCGCCGTTTCTTGTTTTTCTTGTTTTGGTTCGAACACAAACTTTCTCCTCTTTGGTTTTTTGGCAGCCTGATGCTTGTTGGGTTCTCTGCACTTTTTCCTTTTTAATGTTTTTGCTTGCTCTGCTTGGGTTTGTGGTGTTTGTTGTGCTTATTTGTGTGGGCGGTTTGTGATCGGCTTGCTGTCTGTTTCCTGCCAGTTGTGCTGTTTAAGATCTTTTCAATGGCTTGTCCTCCTTTAAAGATGCTTAGGCAGGCGTCGCTCTTCATCGACTTGTCCTGCTGCTTTGAAGATTTCAATGCAAGTTTTGGTGTCTCTTTTTCGTGGTCTTTATGCACTCGTCCTGCTGGCAGCTGTTTTGAAGATTTCTATACAAGTTCTGGAGCTGGACCTTTTTGGGCTACAGGTTTCCAGATCTTCGGTATGGACGGCTCTAGGATGGTGGTTTGGCTTTTGTGCTATCCCGGTGGTTATGCCATTGGTTAGTCGGGAGAGTTGTCAGAGGACGATTGCTTTGCAGTGCTGCTGGGGGTTATATCTTGTAATTTGGTCATGCCATGTTTTGTAGTTGGCAAAATCTGCATTTATTGTAATATTAAAGGGTCAATCCCTGTGCTTTGTTTTGTTTTTTTTTCCTTTGGGGGGGGGGGGGGGGGAGGATGCCCACTTTCTGGACTTGGGCATACCAACATTCTCACACAAACTCATGTGGATTTGTTTTGGGTAACAGAAGGAAGTATACAAAGCAGGAATCAATGGGCACTGTTCACTTAAAGAAACCGGCAGTACCTCACTTGCTGAGGTAATATTTCAATTTAAGAGTGATGAAAAAACCTCACATAGTTGCTGGAGTCAATTAGATTTTTTTTGCCTTTGGAAGCGTATTTTTTTGATTTCATTAAGTATATCAGGTTTACAAACGGCTGGAATTTCTAATCGCGATGGAGAAGGAGAGGGCAGCGTAACTAGAACAATTTTCCTGAGATTTCCTGCGGTTGCCACCGTGGTTACAAAATTATGGGGTTTGTTGGAGGAATTCACTTCTTCAATCCATGGAAATGGGTTACCTGGCATAGAGTTGAACCTTGCCTTGAATCCTTTGGAACCTTAATTTTCCCATTGCCACTTCCATACTCTTCGACACGACCAACTTGCAGCAAGGCATTTTCAATCTCCATAACCAACGGAGACGATATTTGTACAATGATTTGTCCTCCAACCACATCTAACTTTCCCCTTCTGAAGTGCATTCTTTGAATGTAGATATTGCATACAATGTTTTTGATATTTGCGTTTATACCACACTTGTATTAGAGGTCTCAAATACGGTGTGACGAAGAGAAGGAACTGAATTGTCAAATTTCAAGATCTATAGAGTGGGCTAAACTGTGACGAATAGGCTTTGAAGATCTGCTTATGCCTATTTGATCACAGCTTCATAAAAACTGTGTTGTGATTAAAAAGCTGTAATGATAACATTACATAGCATTCCCTTCATCTTGAAAAGTATCATGCGCGTTGACTTCGAATTGCAACATTGTGGTGGCCTCTCTCTCTCTCTCTCTCTCTCTCTCTCAGAACACCGAGGACGGGGCTCGGGGGGAGTGGCAGTGTTATTTAGAGAGGATTTGCAGCCATTGATACATATAGCCCGCAGGGATGAGCAGGCTAGGTACATGTGGGTGAGATTGAAAGCAGAGACAGGCAGATATCTCTACATTGCTATTTGCTACTTTCCCCCGAGTACGTCGGTCTATGCATCACCCAAAGGACAGTCCCCCTTTTCTATTTTGGATGATGACATATGGGAGTTCTCTAGAGATGGTGACATTATCATTCTAGGGGACTTCAATGCTAGGACTGCCCATCACCAGACTGTTTTATGATACTTCAGAGGAGATGCTGAGAGAGCTAGATGTTGTAGGGACGGGCCTGTCCAGACTATCACATGATGCGGAATATATTGAGTATGGGCGACACCTGATAGACATGGGCACCACACATGGACTGGCCATCTTGAATGGCCTACAGAGGTTTCCTGCTTCAAGAGGCTTCACATGCTTCCCACACAGACATGGAGCTAGCACAGTGGACTATGTCATGGCACAACCGAGACTCATCTCTAGTATCTAGGACCTCACGGTTGGACCCAGACCTGTTGGTGTGGTAGTGGATCATGCTCTTGTGTCACTGACCATCTCTTTTCAGTTTAGTGTAGCACACAGGCTACGGGCAACAGCCCCTACTCGCTACACCTTCACGCGGGAGACGGACTCTGTTTACATAGATGGGATCTACAGACGCCTGTGCACAGAGGAGCCAGGATGACCTCTAGAGGAGCTTACCACTATACTGACACAGACACTAGATGATGCAGCAGCAGAGGCATATCCACATACCCAGCCTGAGCAGCGACGCCGTTCGGGGAGCATGCCCCAGAACAGTTGGTATGATGAGGAATGCCGGGACACTAGAGCTAGACTTGAGAGGGAGGTGCTTTTGGGGGACATCACTCACAGGTAGTCACAGATTGACTTCCGACGCCTAGTGCGGCGGAAGAAGAGGGTATTTTTGGCTCGCCTAGAGCAAGATCTATACCAGCTATTCTCGAGTCAGGACTCGTGTGAGGCGTGGAGGCTCTTTCATGAGCACTCCCCCCCCCCCCCCCCCCCCCCCCCCCCCCCGCCATCACTTCTACAGAGGCTTGGGGCTAGTATGCATCATCTTTGTACACAGTTCCTGAGCAGCCCCCCCTTCCCGACCCCCCCGATCCATGCCCCCACACGTGTTTTTTTCACTACTGAGATGGTGAGGAAGGCCATTGACAGGATGAGGACTGGGAGAGCATATGATCATGATGGCTTAGTGGCTGAGCATTTCATGCATGCCAGAGATTTACTAGCAGAGCTTCTAGCAGTTATGTTTAACCGTGCCATGTGTGAGGGCTTGCCTGATACTTGGAGCCTATCTACTATTGTACCTATCTTCAAGTCGGGAGACCCTATGGAGCCTGGGAACTATCGCACTATCATGATTGGACACACATTGGCACAGTTGTACGCATCTATTCTTGAGCAGCAACTGAGTAGATGGGCACACATTGGCACACATGATTGGACACACATTGGCACAGTTGTACGCATCTATTCTTGAGCAGCAACTGAGTAGATGGGCAGAGAGGGAGGGGATACGCGCAGCCGGGCAGGCAGGTTTCAGGAGGGGTTTTTATACTCTTGACCATATCTTGACACTCTGAGCCATCATTGAGGAGGGCAGACCGCGTGGGAGACGGATCTATTGTAGCTTTGTGGATTTCTGCAAAGCATTTGACACGTGCCCAAAGATAGATGACGCGCAGATTACAGCAGATGGGATTACCCACAGAGCTCATTTGGGGGGTCATGGCATTATACAGGTCAGTAGTGGGGCATATACGCACCCCAGAGGGTCTATTCACACCGGTTTACTCCACTATTGGGGTGAAGCAGGGCTGCCCGCTCTCTCCTACTCTATTTGGTATGTATGTAGATGAGGTTTCTGACTACATTGAGAGAGATGGTGATAGAGGTGCATAGCTGGCAGGGACATGGATTCCACTATTGTTATATGCTGATGATATTGTTTTGATCTCTGACTCTCCGGAGGGGATGCAACATCACCTGGATGCTTTGCATAGGTTTGCCCAAGAAAGTGGTTTGTCCGTCAACCTTGGTAAAACCAAGGTCATGGTATTTAATACCACCCCACAGTGGATCAGGAGGTCAACACCCGCCTTCATATACGGCCAGGAGAAGGTGGAGTATACAGATGCTTACACTTACCTTGGAGTGGTTTTTAGTGGGCCAGCATTTTCATTGAGGAGGGCAGCAGAGACTAGATTGACCAGAGCCAATGCAGCATTGGGTAGATTGGAATGGATGTGTTCACAGGTCCAGTTTTAGGAGCCTCGGACGAAGCTCTGGCTCTTTGACACTTTGGTGGCTTCTGCATTGCTTTATGGAGCTGAGGTTTGGGGACTTCACTGGACCATCACGGGAGGACAGGCCGCAGTGATGGATGGGGGGACATGGAGAAGCCTCTGGTCTCTATGATCTCGCGGCTCATTAGGGCCAAGGCTTCAGTACCACGTGCTATTATACGAGCAGAGCTAGCTGCCCCCCCCCACTGGTGGTTGAGGCGCTCACCAGATCTATCTCCTTCATGCACCGCATATGGGAACTTCCCAGAGACAGATATGCACGCCTTGCACTTGAGTCCTCTCGACAGTTAGCCATGTAGGGAGATACATCATGCTGGTATGGGGAGATGACATCATGGTTTCAGGCGCATGGGTTCAGCATAGACAGATTGCCTCCTTTCCAGTACTCACTGGATGCGCCCTCTCTGACTCTTACAAAGTCCGAGATCACCAGGCTCATTCGCCAGGACTTGACTCAGCTAGACACCAAGAGGACATGGATACAGCCAGTACAAGAGCTGGGCACGAAGATGGCTTTCTATAGAGAGCATCTCCTCCAGCTTACGAAGGATGGTTTTGTGATGAGGCCCAGATACATGGACACTCACCTGTCTCATGGGATACGATGTGCTATTGGCCAGATATGCACATCTTCACACCAGCCGCGGATCGAGACTGGGAGATACAGCGGAGTACTAGCAAAGGCCAGGACATGCTCCCTGTGTGACATCGAGCCTGAGACAGAGTTGCACTACACATGCCACTGCCCCGTCTACTACGAGATACGAGGCCGCTTCCATTGCTTGTTCAGAGAAGGCTTTGGACCATTCTCTAGAGTCATGCGGTACGAGGATCAGAGATGCTTGGGTTTGTTTTTGCTCGAGCTGCGCAGACACAGAGAGAGCCTGATGAGAGGAGAGGCTAGCCAGTCTCAGAGACAGATCACAGACTTTTTTAGAGCTGCCACTGGACACCCGGAGGAGTTACTACCACAACAGCGCCCGTCGCTTTACACCAGGGGAATACTGATCGACCGAGCGACTGAGTTGGGGAGATCCAGATGCCCACGACTGAGGACTACACAACATCGACAGAGGCTGCATCAGAGGATTCGGGTCACTTTGGCTCGACATGCACGATGCCCAGTCAGACTACTGACCATGGAGGAGATTGATGAGATCCGCCAGCGACCGATGCTGGATCTCCTGTGATCTAGCTATCCCAGCTAGCTGTTTTAGCTGCTTAGTCCACACCCAGCAGTCTAGGATTCCATAGTATTTTATTGTCTTTTTGTCATTCTGTCATTTTGTCATCTTGTTACTCTGATTTTGTATCAGATCCACCACATTGTAACTTTCTGGTCTCATAGGTCACTTTGGCCTTTTGAAGATGTTAATATAACATTTCATTTCATTTCATTCTCTCTCTCTCTCTCTCTCTCTCTCTCTCTCTCGTGTGTTCATGTGCCCACCTGCGTGTACACACATGCATGCACTCAAGGAAACAATTGAGAGTGATGAGTAGGTTGGTACACTTGAGAGCATACACCGTGTTGAAAGTTTGATAAATCACTTTCACTTTACCGTCAAGGTCCGGGGTCGGGGGGCAGGCCATCCTGGCCATCCATCCCTCCCACATTACAGGACAGAATTAGCGTGCAGGGCTCTACGATGCATGACATCTCAGCACACAAAATCTCGGAGGCGCAGACGACCAATATCAGGTGTCCAGCTCAGCATGCGGAATCATCGTCTAGCTCCTCCAATCATTGCCAATGATTGCATGCCAAGTCAGTGCCCGTAATCATCTTTGTATGCGTCAAATTTGCAGCCCGTAATCTAAACCTGCAGCAGCCAGTGGAGTATCTGCAGGTCAGCTCTCTGAAATTGATGAGGTGATGACACCTTAGCATGCGTAATGTGAATTTCCTCCCGTATTTAACCTCTGTGTCATATTCAGGTGAACACTACGACTGAGCGCACTAAATTCTGTTGGCCCCCCTTCCTCAGACCCTTGACGGTCGGGAATGGACATTCGATGTCCATTCACTCATAATGCTTGCTCCCCCATGGCTCCTGGCCTCCGCCAGTCGCCAAGGGGTCGCAAGTATTATGAGAAATGGACACTAAGTGTCCATTCCATACCCCGTCAAGGTCGCTGGTCGACGGGCAGAGGATCTTGGCCCTTCATCAAATGTCAAATCTGGAGCGGAATCTTTGCTGCAGCCGACGGATTGACACAGGTCAGCAGCCGTAATAATCGAGCAGCAGCCTCTCAATCATCGCAAATGATTCCCAGCCCCGTTAGCAGCTGTAATTAATTGATCAAGCTCTTCTCAATCATTGCCACTGATTGTAAGCCACATCAGCACCCGTAATCTATCACCCTCATCAGCGCGTGTTCTTTGCTGAATTGTACCTGTTGTTGCAGGTTGTACCTGACATGCATCATGGCGAATTCGCAGGTGCAATAGTAGTCCGGCCAGAACGAGTGTGCAACATGCAATGGTCGTGGCCCGCCTCCCAATGACTCTTGACCAAGGGGTCGCAGGTATTATGAGGAATGGACAAGTGTCCATTCCCTACCCCGTCACATCCTTGAGTCGTTTCACACTCTGCACTCAAAGGTATCTAATGAAAAAGCAGAGAGCGTGCACACACACACAAACACACATGGTAAGTCAATGTGCCCCCAAATATAGCTGTTTTTGCCTAGATACAAGCCTCTTTCATTGTCTTTTTCCCGCTCTCCTTTCTCAGTAACACTGTAAAATCACCAGTTTCTTCTGACTGGATTCATGACCATGTTGAAGAGGGATTTTAGAGTGTCCTCACACTTTGAGATGTTTTATTACTCAAGTTTAATGTACATAAAATAGATTTTGGAACCAACATAGAGGAATCCTTTATTGCTATAGTTGTTGCTCAGGCATTAGTGTTTGTGGAACTCACTAAGTAGCACCTCTGGAAATGCTTTCTTCTGTCCAAGCACCTTTCTCTCCGTTCCAAATTTGCATGATATGTTGTGTAAACAAATAACGTTAAATTTTCTTTTGTGTCTCTCTGAGCAACAAACACAAGCTCAAATGAAAATAGAGTAGTGTTTGTCCCATGCTTAATGAGTCCCACCATGGACAATAATAAAAATCACATCCTCAACTCTATTACATGTAAGTGGCTAAGCTTTTTCCTATAATAATTTAGTTTTTAGGTCCACCTGTCTCGTTTTTAGCATATGCATGGGTTGATTGAGTACATCCTTTCATCAATCCTTAGCCCCATAGGTCTCATTCTACACCAAGACGAGTTTCACAAACTTAATGTTGATAGATTTTTGATTCGAACTTTACATGGTAAGCTTAAGAACGAGGATGTATAGCTTCATAGTATTAATAAATACAAAGAGGGAGAAATCAATTAGGAAAGAGGTAAAATTTGGAAAACAGTAATAAAGATTGCTAGCAACAAAGGGCTTGAAAAGAAAAGAGATCAAGTATCTAGAAGCAAACTAGCTTGAACATGAAAGAGATGATGAATGCAAGCTCCAAAGAGGAGATGTTGAAGTAAAATTCATTTTTTGGGTTTTCTTTTCATGAGTCAAATTCTTAAACTGGCCAAAATAATGTTCAATGCAAGGGGTCTACATAATCAAAGTATGCATATTGAATTCCATAATTTTTGACCAGAAAGTCTTCAAATAATTAGAGTTTGTTTTTAGTACCTTTTGGTCAATTCAATTAAATAAACCTCTCGATAGCTAAAAGTAGAGGAGACAACAATGTAAAAATTATGTGTAGATTATGTTCTCTCATTTGTCTATTTCTTTTTGGCCTACTGAAGGCCTTAGTATCCATATGGGTGAAGGTCATTCAAATTTTTGTTTGACACGTGCCCCTTTATAAATTGAAGAGAAAGAAAGCATTTCCTTTCAAATGCTATTTTCCAAAGCTACTTTCAAATTTGTTTTTTGACATGGTGAAAAAGACTTCAAAGAACAAATGATTAAAGAATAGGAGTTTGATCCATAGTTTTTTTCAGAACATAGGAAAAGTATATTCATAGGAGTTTGATCTATAATGTGAAGTATTGATTCAATATATATATATATATATATATATTTATACTCACTTGTAAAAAGTTCTTTTATTTAAAGACTTCATAGAGATTCATTTTATTAAATTATTAACTTGATATATTATTCGCTAGCTTATTATACCTATCTTTCTTAATGAAAGAATTAATATATTCTTTTGTTTTAGTTTTTAATGTGTTTTTTTATTTTATTGTTTTCATTTTACAATGTGTAATATATGTATCTTTCACCTTATTATTTAAGTGGAGCCTTTTCTAGTATATAAACCATTCGAGATTATGTTTGGGTCCATGAGATTGACGAAATACATTCAAAAAAGAATGTGCCTTCACCATGGAGGATGTCCATTGGCACAAAAGGAAATTATATTTCTTTGGGCCTCCAAAAAAAATAGTAAACTGTCCACTTTTCAGCACGAAACGTTGATCGGTGTGATTGGATTGAATCCAATAGCTACATACTCAACAACTCTACCACTACACTATAGTTGATTGGATATCAAAATCGTATATAATAAATTTTATAGAGCTACCTCCGTCCCTTGTGAAAGAAGAAAGAGGTGGAAGAAAGATTACGAGATTTTTGCTGCTGACTCTTGAGAATTTAGCTTGTGTATATATGTGAATAATACAATGTATAATTTTTTATTTATTTTATTTTATTTTGTCTTCAAATGATAATATGCAATATGTATCTGTTACCTTATTATTTAAGTGGGGTCTTTTTTAATATATAAACCATTTACAATTATATATGTATAATTGATAATATAATTTTATATTAAAACACAATAAAAATTTCATGTGATTGTAGGCACTTAGTTAAACTTACTTTCCATAAATCTCATTCCCCCCTTTACTTAGCACACCTTCGTGCCTCTTCACCTTGTTGGTTAGTATATTAGAATCTTTCAAAACATTTTTGGTTCTGAAGCTTGGATAGAAATAAAAATGTTACACAATAAATTATAAATACACATGGAGTTGGATTTTATCTAGGCCTTAAATACCTGGACCATGATATATTTGTGATATTTAAAGTGCAAGAGTTTCTACATTGATTAGTTAATAAGAAAAATATTCATTTCATGAGGATTCTAAGTCAAAATTTACCTTGTAATGAGTGCTAAATTGTAAGTACAAGGAATTTTTTAATATGTTAAGAACTAATAATTGCAGTAAAGCAAGCATTAAATATGAAAGTATGTCATAAGTTGTGAAAATTGTTAGGAATTTTTCAAAGGCTTCTCAATTATGGTGTAGGGAATGATCCTTGAGTGACCATTCCTTGTAATATTGCGATCGCATGGCGACCCGTGGAGGCGGTGAGCCATTGGTGGGAGCAATATTGCAGAGGGAATGGTCACTCAGGGACCATTCTCGACCTTCACAGTCCGGGGGAGTGGGGCCAATAAAATTGATGGATTGCAGGGGTGAGGACAGTGTGGTCTCTGTTCGATTGCAGGGGTGCCGACAAGTCTGCAAACAAATTATGAGCACTGCATTGGCAACAATTTCTGTTGTTGCTGACTTGGTATACATGGCTTGGATACTGGTGTATTTCCTTCCCGCTGCTGATGTGGTTGGCATCCGTTGCCTGGAAGCTAGATTATGGTGTAGAACCTTGAGCATATAAACGGCACTGATCACCTGCCCCGCGACTCCCGACTCTGAAGGACACTAGAAGTATGTTGGAAAGAAGGAATTCAAGTGTTTTTTGGTATGCAAAACTTAAGAAATGACAATATGGAGGGGATGGTTTTTTTGTTAACTTGAGCCCAAAATGAGAATGAGTTTTCGATGCCTGTTGTTCTCTCAAATCAAAACTATAATTACATTGATATGAGATAAATGCTTCCTCTTGTTTCTTTTAAAACAAGGTGAAAATTCACTATGGCCTACATAAGGCTATTGACAAGAATTTCCTAATAAAAAGCTTCTTTGGAAAAAATAAAAAGTGGCACTATTATTTTTAAACATTTAGTGTCACAATACAAATTATGTTTTTTTTTGAAAAAAAAAGTGTAACAATGAACTATTTCCATTACAACATATTCCAAAGGCATAAAAATTAATGTTTAACACAAAACTTAATGCCCCATTTAAAGACAGAGGTACACATGTCAACACCCTCTCACAAGGACCTAAAAATAATAATTTAAAATTATCATTAACTTGCCATGTGGCATTAATCGACAAGCTTTTTCCAATGGTTCAGATTTGCACCAAAAAATCCACCCTTCACTAAGGACTCCTTATGTAGTCCAAAAAAGCATGATGGGATTTCTTTTAGTTTCAATGCTTATTTTCTCTTTGCTTAAAAGAATGAACGGAAATGTTCTTTGTCTTTGTGGGGGACGTGTGTTTTTGGGAGCTAAGAGAGAGACAGAGGGAGAGAGAAAAAAGGTTTTTTTTTCCGTATAAATTGTACTTTTGTTAGGTTTTATTTTAATTTACTCTTTCTCTCTAGAACGTAAAAATTTTGACAAAAAATGATGCAGATTGTTCTTTCCATTAACAAGTGTACTCCTTATATGTTACAAACAAAAATAGAATGTAGCATAGCCTTCTATTATGAATCATCTTAGAGTTTCAAGGAGCCTTTAGTAGTTATCAATATATGTAAAACATTTAGTATTATCATCCTACCAAGAACCAATCCATATCTATAATTCAAATAAAAAAGGTAGTTGATATAAGACATGCACAAGATGTAAAGGTAACTCAATGCCCTGCGTACAATACAGTACACAATCCGTTGCAATCTTGACAGGCGTTGATGTGTTTTGCAATCATTGGCAATGATTGCCATGCAAATCGTTGCTGATGTGGCAAAAATTTGACGGCTCTGTGTAATACTTTTCACCCATCTCAAACATTAGACAAGAGTCCAACTATCAAAATAATCAAGGAAACTACTTACTAGCATCAAAGGGTTCTACTTAGTAGTTCCTTCCTTTGATAAGGACTATCTCATTAATGCAAAGACAAGAACCTTACTGGTTAGCATGAAACGCTTGGGTGGTCACTCTCAAAAACTCCCTATATCACATGAAGTCAAAAAATTATTAACAGTATATGCTATATATTTACACTATGGGCAGTGTCTTGTAAAAACCCTCACCCCCTCCTCTAATGTATAAATAAAGTCTATTTTGGACCTTTTAAAATCCCCTCTAGTTTACCCATGTGGCCTTCTACAAATATTGAAAAGATTTTGCGTTGCACAACAATCACACCAAAAGTAATGATTGATGAAGAATAAGATATAAAATATAGTGACCATATAAGCAACATGCTAAGACACCCAAAAGGAATAGAAAAAATTGTGTGCAAAGTTGACAAAATTGTGTTGCCAATAAGCCCAACTTTATCTTCCTGCCCTCAAGTTGTCTATAAGTCAAATGTTGCATGAAGATATTTTTCACATTGCAAGTGGGGCGGCCTTAGGGAACCTGAGGCCACCCAAATAAAGCAAATGTGAAAATAACAAGCTCAACCTGCAATGGCAGCTACAACCAAGGAGGAGGACGATGCACAGATAGGTAGAGAGATAATGAGGTGTGTTGATAAAATGACATTTTCTCCTCTCCCCACTGTGTATGCTCAAAGGGTATAATTAAGATAAATATCTATGAATCTTTCATGATTATAGCACACCTTTTGTTATTCAATCTATAAATTTCTTTTTAAGTTCCTTGAATCATACCCTTACTTAGTCAAAAAGGTCATAAGTTTTGGAATGGAAAATATAATACTCTCCCTATAAGTAACTTTGGGAGTCTCCCAATTTTCATCATTGCATGGTAGAGAAATCAAAACCGGTACACATCATTAAGTTTTACAAACACATATCATGTGAACCATAATTGGAAAATGCTTTAAAAATGCCATTGGCTAAACACACATAATTGTAAGATATTAGCTCCATCAAATTCTACCATTATCACTCTATAAGTCATTACTTGCAAGCCATCATCACATCACTGGAGAACCACTTCTTGGTAAATCATCATCTTTTCATCACAAAAGTATGGTAGTACCATAAGCCTTGAAACTTAATACAATAAGGCTTATGGTAATCCCATAAGCCTTGAAACTAATGATAAACTTGTACTAGACATAAACATAGTAGGCAATTCAACCATCTCTAGAGCATAAAGAGCATTGACTTATAAGAGTACATCCATTTCTGAAAGAGCCATAAAAATATAATTGCAAGGTTTAAACATGGATTGTTATAGCCCTCATGATCCATCTACACAAATTTTCATAATTAAAAGTGAAGCCTGACACAAATTTCTACACTCGCAAGCATATGGAATATTAATCGTCACTTGGCAACGCATGAAATTTGGGATGTGAAAAATAACATAAAAATGCAAGCATAACCTTGAGTTTTGATACACACAAATCACATGCATTATGATATATATGTCTACATGCTCAAAATCAAACTTGATATAAATTGGCAAGAATTGCACCTGTGGCTCACGTATGACGTCAAAGAACAAAAATAGAGCATGCAACATGCGTTTATGACCTTACATGATAAAATTCCAAGTTTGAATTAAAATTCTTTCTTAATACTAGCATTAGCATCACACAAGATTTCATAGCGTTCACACATCGTTTCACTTGAAAAGATACAAAGAAACAACTAATCCTTTCTCAAACTAAAAAAGGACAATCCATCACGGGTAGTGATCATGAATGACATAAGAATCAAATTCTGAATTGAAAACCTCAGTCAAGATGGTTAGTGTTAGCCCTCAAGCAAAAATTATGACAATCCAATGCCGGATCTTTTTACACCTGTCGAAAAGTGTAGACCTACACGTTCACGATGTGGAGTCCTTGCCTGCTCGCCATACCTTGGCTCTATACTTGAGAATCAGCCTTGCCGAGCTCCTTTTCATAAGCATGTGCACACATGCACGCACACACACACACACACACACACACACACACACACACACACACACACACACACACACACACACACACACACACACAAAATCTTTCACTGGACAAAAAAGCTTAGCTAATGATTATTTCAGGAACCCTTCATCTACATCTCTATTATAGCGCCCATTACATGATCACACAAACAACTGTCACAGTAGAAGCAGGTGTTTGGACGATCGGCCAAAGGTAGGATACGAGTCGCCAAGACAACCCCATACTCCCGAGTGAGGGGAGTAATGTTAAAATATCCTCTTAGTTGATGACCATAACTACGGTACAAGAAAATCTTATGAGAAGGTAGAAACTGGGCTAGCAGGTATAACCGATCTGAAAAACCTGGCTTTATTGAATATTCTATGTAATAATACTGAGGCCCTAGGCCCAGTACCTCAGCAACCATCGCCAATCGGATATTGTTATTGAAATGCTCTCGACCCCAAAGAGTCACTCGCGTCACTTGGTCCTGATAGGTCCACCACTTAGTTTGGGAAACTGAGGTTCCTAACTGTGGAAATAAATGAAGTTCATAACGGAGTAAGGTTGCTCTCCGAGTAGATGTACTTGACAAATAAAGATGTGCAGTTGCTATGGAAAAAACCTGTTCTTGACTATATGCCATAATTTATTAAATACGCCTGGTAAGCAGATTAGTTGAAGATGCTAAACTCCGGAAAGGTTTACTCTGGACTTTGTTTTTTGTAAATATATCACCCATCTTATATAGATCCACTGGTTTTTGACTCCTAGACCAGAGAAAATTTTTAAAAACCCAAAACTGGCTATACTCTCACCTTTATGATTGGTGGATTTTTTACCCTAGTGATAGCTGAATGACATAAATCTTACTATAGGTTTGGGAAGTAGGCGTAAAACTGCTATTTATGATCATCCGAGGCTTAATACAATAAAACTCTTAACTAATTTACGGACCAGGTATTGACTATGGAATAGTTTGTTATCCATTACAATTAGGTATGTGGTGTACAATATGAGCTGTCCGTGCATTTAACTTTATACTATCTGTTCATTGTTCAGAAAATGATATGTAGCATGGTTCGTTTCACCTAGTGTGCAATGTAGCTGGAGTTGCTCCAAAAAATTGACTATGGACTCGGTTTTTTGAAAAAATATCACTTTCTCTTTTGTAAACACACTGTACGACTCCGAGAACAAAATGGAAAATTAAATAAAACTACCCAATGGTGGTAAATCTCTCACCTTTTAGTATACCAAGAGCTTATTATAAGGTTCGGGGAATTATATGAGAATAGATTCTAGGCCGATTGCAATAACTCCTACTGGGTGTAGACTATGGGAATGCTTAGTTATTTGGGGGGGCCATAAGGTGGCAGACTATGTTTCCTGTCCTTGCATGTAACTTAATGTTATCTTTACCTTTTTTAGGGTAAATAGAAATACTGTGTGGGTGGCTTTTATTCCTTGCATTGAGTGATCATGCCTCCTACTGCACGCTACCGCCTGTACTGTGGGGTGCATCTGCAGCCGAATAGGGTAAGCAGAATTAGCGCGTAAGGGGCCTGATTCTATCGGATCTCTTGCTTGGTGTAATCCCTAAGGATTTGCCCGCATAAAGTGACCTCCATTGGAGGGGCTGGTACTACTGTGGGTCGCGTCTTTTGCAGATGGCATCAACTTGTATAAATAAACAAGGTGAGTACTCATACTCACTTAGCAGCGTTTTTTCCGTTTTCACCTCTGTGTGTGTGTGAGTTCATTACTGTGTGAGAGAATATCTGCTAAAGCTGTGGGCTCATCGTGCCGAAAAAATCTGAGAAGACGATTGTGGAGGTTTCCTCGGCTCCTAATCTACAGGTTAACTTAAATCTGTTCTGATCTTTGGACAGTTGTATAGCCGGATGATCTGGATGTAGCGTATTTCTCTATAAAAGAATTTTTGGAAACTGGCTTAAAAATTGTCTTTTTCTGGGAAAAAAACCAGGCGCTGTAAATCTGTTTCGTTCTTATTTATGATATGTTTCTCATGTTGCTATGAAGCATTGGGAATTTCACTATGGTTTACTTAAAAAGCAAATGGGAAGTAGTGATTCGCTTATAAATTTCTGTGAAATAAGGGGAGTGGCGAAGATTTGCTGAGTTCTGAAAACCGTTGTTTAGCTGGGATTACGGCCAGGTTTTGATTGTATGCTAATGATGACTGTACTAATTACTAGGGCATGATGTCTAAATGGAAATTGGGATTTCTATGAGTTTTGTTTACTTCCCAAAAGGAGGTTAGCACTGTTGTAGGGTGTACTTCAGGGCTCGGATTGAATGCTGAAATTTCTTAAAATAAGTTAAACTTAAAAATAAACTAAAAATATGAGCCTGAAAGTTCGGGTACCTTGGTAAGTTAAAAAACAAAGTGAAATATAGTACTCTAGATAATGGTACTGATCTGGGACTGAATTTTTTAGAACAACGTTGAAACTACTAAATTTCGGAATTTACTGAATACTGCTGGTGTATTGACCTAGTTTCAGATATTTTGGAAGTAAATGAATGGCAACATATACAGGAAAGTGGAAGATAGCTGGTTTCAAATGTATCTGGACTTTTTTTACTTCAGTAACGGAGATTATTAATGAAAGTTTCCTATTACTGTTCACCTAGTCAGCATACACACTGATTTTTACTAGCCATTTGGAACCTTGAATATTCAATAATAAGTGCTGGCCATTGATTGCTGGTTTTTATTTTTCTCTCAAGTGGATATTAACTGGTCTTTTTTCTAAACAGCTAGTTGTGTATAACACAATAGGCTACTTGTAGGTCGGTTTTTTATATAAAAAAAAGGGGGTGCTTGATATGATGAGGTTGTCATAAATTTTCCCTTTATCTGAGCCTGGCCGGAGACTTTTGAGACATTGCTCGGACGATGTCTGAGCTGGCTCTTTTGTGATTGAGTCGTCCAGTGTACTATGGTATACAATTGATTAGCTAACATGTGGCAGCAATATGTTTGACATAACATAATTGCAAGGGTATTTGTTGAATAAAGTTATGAATTTATCTAAGATAGGGGTATCTCAGGAATGTAAAGAGGTAAATCCTGAGTTGTTTTTTTTTGGGTGTGATCCCAGCTTGGTTATAAATATGGTTCCAAATATAGGATCAGTTCTAAAAGTTGTATTTACAAAAGAAGTGGTAAGATTAGGTATGGCTTATGATTGCTTGTATATAAATCAATAGATTATAAGGTCGCTCGTATCTGGTTAGGAATGAAGTTCTGGATAAATTTTTTGATATTTTCCTTAACTCCTTAAATCTTAAGGATTGGTTAAAGAAAGCTTTGCATAAAAAACAGTAGAATCAGATTTATGGCTACTCTATGAGGATGATTACTTTCTGTTTGAGATTGGCAGAAAAGCCATGAAACTTTGTTTTTTCTAAAAAGAAACTTTTTAATCTAAAAAAACACAAATTACAAGTTAAGAACTATGTTTATTTTATGGTGACATGGATAACAACTGGGATGCCTAGCATCACCTGCGTACAGTCACGTGCTAACGAATTGTTTTCTTGTGGCTATGGGTGCAGGTGAGGGCTACCTTCCTTGATTAAAGCGTTCTATTCTTAACAAATGGTGGATCTCTTATTGTGAAGCAAAATTTCCCAGACTTTGGGTTTGCGGATTCCTGAGCTATATTCTGTTATCTTCATTACCTTGTACAAAATTTATTTTCAACTGCAAATAGATTATTGTACAAATCCATTGTACTTTTCTAGAATTGTTGGTCTGTGAACAGTTAGTATTCATTTGCATATATATATATATAGATTTAGAACTGCTACACACACAAAAAATGCAAAAGAGAGATTGGCTTGGCTGTTGATTTCTCTCAGAAAATGACTGTAGAAACTTTCGCCTATTATAGTATAATTTTTATACTCTAATAGGCTGGGGTGCTATCGCATAGTCTCAGTGGTTTTTTTAACCTGGCTACCATTCCACTTTATATTCATGTTTCTCACTTTACCTTAAATACTATCATTTACATAATCTATTATTTCTGTTAACCAGGTTGTGGGAAAGCTCACTGCAAGAATTAAAGTCTGCTCTGACCCAGAAAAATGAGCTTTGATTTCGGAGAAGTTACGACTCGCTAAAGAAATTGAAAAGACCTTCCCTCATATCTCACTTAGGATTAGGCCTTATCTACATAGGGCTGTAAAATTCAAAAAGATGTAACTCTTTGTATTAGATCTTCAGGTCTACACTTCTCTTCCAATACTATGGAATTCTAACTACTGATAATTTTGCAGATTTTTTCCCTTTCCCAAGGGCTCACTCTTTCTGTGGAACCCCTTTCCCTTGCCTCTCTTCTTGTACTAAAATGTATACAAGATAGAGAAGCCTCTGCCCTAATTTACGATGCTTCGAAGGAGTCTAGTCTGTCTCTTGTCCAGCTTATTTCATTTGACCTATGGGTTAAAGTACTAGCTCTCCTTGTAAAAAATAAATATGATGGTGTCAACCTTTTGATGGAATTTGCTTCTAATCTGGATGGACTTTCCAAAGCACATATTCAAGACTTAGCATCTTTCTCTTCCAAAGGCTTTGAACTTTCAATCTTCTTAGAAAATTTTGCGGGCTTAGTCCTATCTTTGTTACAGCTCCCTCTACGCCTATAGTCCCTCCACCAAATAGCCTCTTTTGTAGAGATGCATCTGCATTAGAAGCGGTGAAAGAATTTCAGAAAGACCTTTATTCACTCAGTGAAGCTTTGCTTTTGGACATGGTACCGAAAGTTTCTAGGGCCTTTCCTTTTTTAACTTCACGGAAAATTGAGGTAGAATCCTTGGGGGTAGACCACAGGCTATGGATGTTCCCAAATAAAGGATTTCTAGCACCCATATCCATGGAAACCTGGGTCTTCCTTGCCAACTTGGCCCCTGCTACTATGCAAACTTAAAGTTCTGAAAGGGATCTAGCTCTTGGACAAAGGGGATCTGATTAAATCTCCTTTCAATATGAGTTTCCTTGATGATAAAAAATGTAGTTCGAATACAGGTTTATATGCAAGAACTAAAGGGGTGATGACCTTTAGTAAAATTAATGCTGATTACTACACTGAGACAGTGTGGAATGTGTTTAGGCCTTACCTTAAGTGTGCTGGCAGATTCTTAGACCCCAAAGCTGCTTGCGAGTCAAGCATAATTTGGTTTGACCATGCTATTTGGTACGCCCTCAACAATCTGCCTAGTATCTTTCCTGATAAAGCAAAAGAATTTCACCTTTCCCTCTTTTGCTCTTGGCTTGGTGGACAAGCTAAGGATCTGGTCTTAGCTCAAATTGCCTTTATTCAGTACAGATCAATTATGTGTGACACACTTGAAGAGCTTGGATCGGATGGGTGTGGTACTCTGTTAACCACTTATGGCGGCTTTCAAAGGTATCAAAAGTATGGTTGGGCAAATCAAACCGAATATTGAAGAGGATGAATCTCAAGTTTCCAAATGTCCTAATACTCTTGTCTCTCCGGCGGCGTCTTACACCTCTTTCTTAACTCCCTCCTCGAGTGAATCTGTGTTTGGAAGAGGGAGAGGTAGAAGTTATGAGAGAGGTCGAGGAAGAAACCTACCAATCAGAAACCTTTTGGATATGTAATATGCAGGATCGAAGGATTGCTTGTGGAAGACATTACTTACCTCCAAAGGAAAGATTTTGGATTTGTTTACTCCCCAAGCTATTTTCTCAGAATGTTTTGGACATATTTTTGGATCGAATTTATTACTAAAGGATGTGGTGATTGGATGGAAATACTCGCCGCCTATTAAGAATCTTTTTTATTCAAATGAATTTCTCCATAATAATGAGATACCTATCTGCTCTTGTCATCTATTTCAAAAATTCTGTAAAAACTTCACTGACTTTGGTTTACATGTTTGTACATATAACTAAGAAATCATTTCAGATCCACAAGTAAGGAGCCTCTTGAGTAAAAGCTTGAATCATATTCCTCCTTTTCCACTAAATCCTCAAAGTGCCTTATTGGCACTACTTGAATGCCTGGCCGACTTGGCCTTAAAACTCCAACTGGAGGAGGAAATTCACTTCCAACTTACTTCAACACTCAAAGGAATTTTTTGGAAAAAGATCAGTCTTATGCCACAAGTATGGCTAAGCACTGATACTACTTGGCTTACGCCTAAATTGAAGACCTCTATTTTTGACACTAAAAAGAAATGGCTCATTATTGGCCTAGATAAAGCCTCAAATACGGCGTCCTTTATATGTAAGAAATTAGCTTTCGAGGCTGCCAATTCAAGACTTAATAGTAAAGACTTTCTTAAACTTGAGAAGTCTCCACTTTGTGTAGCTACAACATTGAACAATGAATTATCAGGACTCGGTTATAGTCCCGACTCTCTGAAAATTCCTGTACTCTTCCCAACATATAAGAATCATAAACATAAATTTAGATGGATTTCTGACGCTTCCAAAAGCCTGTTCTCTTGTGTTACGAATGATATCACCCACTGCTTAAATTTTGTTCTACTAGAAATCGAAGATATCTGTGCCATCAAACACAGAGATATAAAGAGATTCGGAAATATAAATTATTGCCCTTTTTGGGTCATAAAAAACGCACCCGAGGTGTATATCAACCTCCCAAAAAACATTTACTCTATCTTCACGGTAGACATAACTCAATGTTATGAAAATATCCTCCCTTTAGATGGACCGTATGGGCTTGTTTATACCTTATCTTGTCTTATAAAGATTTCCTTTGCCCACAGAAAGGAGCTTGGGTATACATGCATCTCACAAAAAGGGAATAAAGGATGGGTAAAAAAATCAAATAAATCCGCACCGTTCATCTTTAAAGAGGATGATTTATATAAGTATATCTTTTGGCTACTTAATAACAGTTGTATCCAATTAGGTGATACCTACTACAAACAAACTGTAGGGATCCCAATGGGTTTTGCTTGCTCTCCGATTATGTGTAATCTATATCTCTGTTACTTCGAATACCAATGGCTCCTAAAAATATTAAATAACCCAGCAAGTAATTCGTTACTTACACACTTTGCACATTCATTCAGATTTATGGATGACCTGCGTAGCCTCAACAATCCCATGTTTGAGATTACTCTTAATGATATATATCCACCTTGCCTTAGTATTGAACCTACATTCTCTGAGAGAGTTCTATGGTAGGATAAATGGATCATTTCTAGAACACACTTCCTGAATATTGAGTTTACTTTAACTCCCCCATTTTTGGGAAATTTTTATACTCGCTTTTTTTTGGAAAAGAGAAAAGCTTAAGCTCGTGTCATCTGAATTTACAAAGAAAAAAAGCAATAGACCTTTCAAGAATTCTCTACACACCTGTTTAGGAATGCTTTTTCTTATAATGTATGCCTCTTCCGACTGTTTTAGAGTATATGAAGAAATCAATACTTTGATTACCAAGTTCATTAATAATGGGTTTACGAAAAAAGACCTTGTTGCATGCATCTGCAACTCCCTAGAAAAACACAACTGGACCTACCTTAAGTTTGAATTACAAAATTTGATAAGTCTACTTAAATCAGAACAAAATCTAACCACACTATAGCATTTTACAAATTAATACAAACACTTCATGAGGTGGTAGGCCCCTATTCTATGGGGTCTACTACCTCATAGGATATGGTGCCTGGGAATGGGTGGGTGCACACACACACACACACACACACACACACACACACACACACACACACACACACACACACACACACACACACACACACACACACACACACACACACACACACACACACACACACACACAAAATATTTCACTGGACAAAAAAGCTTAGCTAATGATTATTTCAGGAACCCTTCATCTACATCTCTATTATAGCGCCCATTACATGATCACACAAACAACTGTTACAGTAGAAGCAGGTGTTTGGACGATCGGCCAAAGGTAGGATATGAGTCGCCAAGATTACCCCATACTCCTGAGTGCGGGGAGTAATGTTAAAATATCCTCTTAGTTGATGACCATAACTACGGTACAAGAAAATCTTATGAGAAGGTAGAAACTGGGCTAGCAGGTATAATCGATCTGAAAAACCTGGCGTTATTGAATATTCTATGTAATAATACTGAGGCCCTAGGCCCAGTACCTCAACAACCATCGCCAATCGGATATTGTTTTTGAAATGCTCCCGACCCCAAAGAGTCACTCGCATCACTCGGTTCCGATAGGTCCACCACTTAGTTTGGGAAACTGAGGTTCCTCACTGCGGAAATAAATGAAGTTCATAACGGAGTAAGGTTGCTCTCCGAGTAGATGTACTAGATAGATAAAGATGTGTAGTTGTTATGGAAAAAACCTGTTCTTGACCGTATGCCATAATTTATTAAATACGCCTGGGCAGATTAGCTGAAGATGCTAAACTCCGAAAAGGTTTACTCTGGACTTTTTTTTTTATAAATATATCGCCCATCTTATATAGACCCACTGGTTTTTGACTCCTAGACCAGAGAAATTTCTTTTAAACCCAAAACTGGTTATACTCTCACCTTTATGATTGGTGGATTTTTTACCCTAGTGATAGCTCAATGACATAAAGCTTACTATAGGTTTGGGAAGTAGGTGTAAAATTGCTATTTATGATCATCCGAGGCTTAATTCAATAAAACTCTTAACTAATTTACGGACCAGGTATTGACTATGGAATAGTTTGTTATCCATTACAATTAGGTATGTGGTGTACAATATGAGATGTCCGTACATTTAACTTTATACTATCTGTTCATTGTTCAGAAAATGCTCTGTAGCATGGTTTGTTTCACCTAGTGTGCAATGTAGCTGGAGTTGCTCCGGAAAATTGATTATGGACTCGGTTTTTTGAAAAAATATCACTTTCTCTTTTGTAAACACACTGTACGACTCCGAGACCAAAATGGAAAATTAAATAAAACTACCCAATGGTGGTAAATATCTCACCTTTTAGTATACCAAGAGCTTATTATAAGGTTCGGGGAATTATATGAGAATAGATTCTAGGCTGGTTGCAACAACTCCGACTGGGTGTAGACTATGGGAATGCTTAGTTATTTGGGGGGGCCATAAGGTGGCAGACTACGTTGCCTGTCCTTGCATGTAACTTAATGTTATCTTTACCTTTTTTAGGGTAAATTTAGAAATACTATGTGGGTGGATTTTATTCCTTGCATTGAATGATCGTGCCTCCTGCTGCACGCTACCACCTGTATTGTGGGGTGTATCTGCAGCCAAATAGGGTAAGCAGAATTAGCGCGTAAGGGGCTTGATTCTGCCGGATCTCTTGCTTGGTGTAATCCCTAAGGATTTTCCCGCATAAAGTGACCTCGATTGGAGGGGCTGGTACTACTGTGGGTCGCGTCTTCTGCAGGTGGCATCAACTTGTATAAATAAACAAGGTGAGTACTCATACTCACTTAGCAGCGTTTTTTCCGTTTTCACCTCTGTGTGTGTGTGAGTTCATTACTGTGTGAGAGAATATCTGCTGAAGCTGTGGGCTCATCATGCCGAAAAAATCTGAGAAGACGATTGTGGAGGTTTCCTCGACTCCTAATCTATAGGTTAACTTAAATCTGTTCTGCTCTTTGGTCTGTTGTATAGTTGGATGATATGGCTGTAGCGTATTTCTTTGGTAAATGGAAGTTTTGGAAACTGGCTAAAAAATTGTCTTTTTTTGGAAAAAAAAACCAGGCACTGTAAATCTGTTTCGTTCTTATTTATGATATGTTTCTCATGTTGCTATGAAGCATTGGGAATTTCACTATGGTTTACTTAAAAAGAAAATGGGAAGTAGTGATTTGCTTATAAATTTCCGTGAAATAAGGGGAGTGGCGAAGATTTGCTGAGTTCTGAAAACCATCGTTTAGTTGGGATTACGGCTAGGTTTTGATGGTATGCTAATGATGAATGTACTAATTACTAGGGCATGATGTCTAAATGGAAATTGGGATTTCTATGAGTTTTGTTTACTTCCCAAAAGGAGGTTAGCACTGTTGTAGGGTGTACTTCAGGGCTCGGATTGAATGTTGAAATTTCTTAAAATAAGTTAAGCTTAAAAATAAACAAAAAACAGTGAGCCTGAAAGTTCGGGTACCTTGGTAAGTTAAAAAAAAAAGTGAAATATAGTACTCTAGATAATGGTACTGATCTGGGACTGAATTTTTTAGAACAAACGTTGAAACTACTGAATTTCGGATTTTACTGAATTTTCTCGTGTATTGACCTAGTTTCGGATATTTTGGAAGTAAATGAATGGCAACATATACAGAAAAGTGGAAGATAGCTGGTTTCAAATGTATTTGGACTTTTTTTACTTCACTAACGGAGATTATTAATGAAAGTTTCCTATTACTGTTCACCTAGTCAGCATACACACTGATTTTTACTATTCATTTGGAACCTTGAATATTCAATAATAAGTGCTGGCCATTGATTGCTGGTTTTTATTTTTCTCTCAAGTGGATATTAACTGGTCTTTTTTCTAAATAGCTTGTTGTGTATAACACAATAGGCTGCTTGTAGGTCGGTTTTTTATATAAAAAAAAGAGGGTGCTTGATATGATGAGGTTGTCATAAATTTTCCCTTTATCTGAGCCTGGCCGGAGACTTTTGAGACATTGCTCGGACAATGTCTGAGCTGGCTCTTTTGTGACTGAGTCATCCAGTGTACTATGGTATACAATTGATTAGCTAACATGTGGCAGCAATATGTTTGACATAACATAATTGCAAGGGTATTTGTTGAATAAAGTTATGAATTTATCGAAGATAGGGGTATCTCAGGAATGTAAAGAGGTAAATCCTGAGTTGTTTTTTTTGGGTGTGATCCCAGCTTGGTTATAAATATGGTTTCACATATAGGATCAGTTCTAAAAGTTGTATTTACAAAAGAAGTGGTAAGATTAGGTATGGCTTATGATTGCTTGTATATAAATCAATAGATTATAAGGTCGCTCCTATCTGGTTAGGAATGAAGTTCTGGATAAAATTTTCAATATTTTCCTTAACTCCTTAAATCTTAAGGATTGGTTAAAGAAAGCTTTGTATAAAAAACAGTAGAATCAGATTTATGGTTGCTCTATGAGGATTATTACTTTCTGTTTCAGATTGGCAGAAAAGCCATGAAACTTTGTTTTTTCTAAAAAGAAACTTTTTAATCTAAAAAAACACAAATTACAAGTTAAGAACTATGTTTATTTTATGGTGACATGGATAACAACTGGGATGCCTAGCATCACCTGCGTACAGTCACGTGCTAACGAATTGTTTTCTTGTGGCTATGGGTGCAGGTGAGGGCTACCTTCCTTGATTAAAGCGTTCTATTCTTAACAAATGGTGGATCTCTTATTGTGAAGCAAAATTTCCCAGACTTTGGGTTTGCGGATTCCTGAGCTATATTCTGTTATCTTCATTACCTTGTACAAAATTTATTTTCAACTGCAAATAGATTATTGTACAAATCCATTGTACTTTTCTAGAATTGTTGGTCTGTGAATAGTTAGTGTTCGTTTGCGTATATATATAGATTTAGAACTGCTACACACACACACACACACACACACACACACACACACACACACACACACACACACACACACACACACACACACACACACACACACACACACACACACATATTTTTTTTGGTAATACACACACACACACACACACGTGTGCTGAACAGATTTTATCCATGCACATATTTTTTTTTCTTTGATGCGCACTTGCACATGCTATTTCACCATGCTCAAGTACCCACAACCCCTTTAGCTCACTTGCACATCATTTTTGCCATTGAACCCTGAGTAAAGGGACGAAACACACACACACACACACACACACACACACACACACACACACACACACACACACACACACACACACACACACACACACACACACACACACACACACACACACACACACACACACACACACATTGATAACACATTGATAACACATTGATACTGGTGCTACTTGTGTACTGGTACTGATACAATATTATAATGGACTGATACTGGTGCTACATATGTACTGATACTCGTGCCACCTGTGTACTAGTACTATATTGTACTGGTACTGATGCTACTTGTGCTGGTACTGTACTATACTGGTACTGGTGCTACTTGTGTACTGGTTGTACTGTATTGGTACTGAAGGGGATCGGGGAGCACCACAGACGGAGAGTGAGAGAGAGAGAGAAGGAGACACACACACGATGTGGGTGGGGAGACTCAAAAGAGTGAGCAACCCCCTATACACTTATGCTATGTATAAGGTATACAAGTCAGTGGGCGCCTAGACTCTGGGCGGCCGGGCAAGGCACAGACGCCTATACCCCAACAACCTCCCACTTAAAGGCGACTGTGCCTTTAAGCAAGGGAACCTAGTCTAAAGACTACAAAAGGTGAGAGAAAACGGCTCTCAACCGATGCCCACTGGCTGGCTGTGATCGTGTGCATCCGGTTGTCCTGCTCCCGTGTAAGTCCATACACCACCAGATGTACCGCACACGTACTGCAAGTATGTAGGCAATACCTGCATATCTCCCTCGTGCACTATGCCATCATCAGTCAACAAACGACTGACAACCCCAACTGCAAATGCTCCCACTATAGCTGTGATATCCGGTCTCAAGATTAGCATCTCATACATGAGACCACCGAATGCCGATGCAATGCTAGCGGGCCCTGCTAGCTCTACGGAGCATGCATCAACATATATATCCCTGGAAATAGGCATCTCTGACTGACAAGGCGTGTCAGCCACATGCATCTCCTGACTGTCCGCAAAAGACGCATCAAACTGTCGTGCAACCTCAGAGCAAACCACCTGCTCTAGGTGTCTGCTGGAAGACATATCCTGCACAACTATATCCCCATGCTCACTGTTGAGCATATAAAGGAATGATTGCATAATCAATGACGTCTCAGCCTCCTCTGCAATCATCCAATGCAAACATGACCACTCAATCTGTTGTGACTCACTAGAGCTCTCATTCTCTAACTCCGTATACATAGACTCTTGCACAACGTCCTCCTGTCGTGACTCACTAGAGCAAGACCGGTCTACCTGTCTATCCTGCATAGAAGTATCTCGCACAACTGACTCTCTGCTTTGCTTAGTCACTAGTAAAGCATGCATGTCTGACTCTGTCGCCTCTCTGTGTGACTGCTCAAGTCGTGCCCCAACTCTGTGCACAACGAGCTCACTACTCTGCACTCAATGCAAAGTACCCTGCAACCCATGAGCAAAAGAGACTCGCCTGCTCTTTCGCTCTCTACCTGGCTGCATGATCACAGAGACAACACCGTCTCTCGCGTGATCCACATGCAATGGGTAACCTGTACCACTCCTAGCACCTCTCGCAATCACTAGCGAACCCAAATGCATCGCAAAATCTTGCTCTCGTAGCGAAATCTGACATCCACAATCTCTAAGCTGACCAATCGAGATCAAACTCACTGTCAAATCTGGTACATAGCGCACATGTCGTAACAAGTAAGATGCAACACTCGATAATGACAGTCTCACATCTCATGCACCTACTATCGCATGCACTGATCCATCGGTCAAACGTACACTGCCAAGCATCCCGCTAGAATAGCTACAAAACCATGCACGATGCGGCGTGACATGAAACATAGCATCTGCGTCTAGCAACCACTGCGAAGGGAGTGCACTATCCACATGTATAGCATCTCGTGCATAGCTCGAGGTAAAAGTGACATCCCCGTCACTAGTATACTCCGACACTACATGTGCCTCAACTGTCAAAGCAACTGAGTCCATGGCATCACTACATACATCTCTGAGACTGCCATGTCTCCTACGATGTCGCATACGACAAAAACAGCGCCGTCTAACATGTCCAGAATGACCACAATGCCAACATGTCACCTGTGGGCGTGCTCGTGAATGTACATGTCTCACACGAGTCCGTGATGACTCAGATCTATCATACATATCATGTAATCTACGCCAAAGTGCTCTCGAAGTAGTCTCATACATAACAAGAGCATATACAGATTCCGCAAGGTGCAAAGAGAGTGTAGATAGTGCCATCTCCTCTAGCTCCTGCCACTGATCGTCAGACATGTTTGAAGGTCTACCTACATCACCACTCAATGGTTGATGCAACCCTCGCTATGTCAATGCATCAAGCATACACTCTCTCCATGCCGCAAAGTCTGACCCATCAAACACGCGCATCTGTGAGAGGTCACAATCTGATCGATCACCTGTCTTTGCCATGAGGACAAGTAGCAAGCTAGATAGCAAAACCACCTCACCAACAACACCTGGAAACTGTCTACAAATATGGCCAGAAACACAATGTAAAACCTGTGAGACACACTCCAAAATAGAGCTCTCGCAATGTCAATACAAGCCTCACCTGCTCTAGTATCACACTGCAATCTGTGAGCTAATCACCAAGCCCACACTATGCGGTATCGATGCATACACACGCACAAATCTCCCACCTGCAGAGAACACCGCACACAAATGCTGAGTGCAACCTGCAATCTCTACCTAGATCGCATAAATGATACGCATAAAACTCCTGGGAAAATTTCGCCAGAGTTTCGACGCACAATGGCTATCAACACAAAATAACCATTGTCCTGCAAGCTCAATACAATGAGCAATCAATGCGCATCAAACTACACTCAATATACATGCATAAGCTCTGCAAACTTGTGTCCAACAAATGCTCACAAAGAGTACCACCGGTGATCATACATGTCATCCATAACCAACCTCTGCACTTGCTCACAAGATCTACTGCTCACCACATAAGAATACATAGAGCATTACCCGCTCAAACACCATGTATGCAAGCCACAACACTGCAGAAGAACCGCTCAACTGCAATTGGCAACACCTGTGGGAGTACTAGACTCAACCTATACCTGGGAGTCAAACCCGATCTTGTAACACCTCATATGTGCCTGCTACCTGCAGTGTACACGGGTAAGCTGTCTGCAGTAAAGAAAACAACAGAGCCCAAAACTGTCATGAAAAACAGTCTCTGTGTTTTTAATTTCAGACCCACTTGCACTCCGAATCAGAAAACGATTCCTTCTACAAAGTCGTAGAGCTCAAAGCCAGCTCCGTTTTGAACCAAAAAGTTTTGGAATCGAAGCTCTGTAGCTCAAGTTATGAGCAAAACAGTAGACTGCTGTCAAACTGCCAAAAAACTGAACGACTTTCTTTTGTGCTTCTTTGAGCTCATAGAAAGGCTCAAACTCACTTCCCACCTCGATGCGTGAGCTGAATGCATCAATCTCACAATGCTTCCATGTCTATGGATGCTCCAAGCTCCAACCTGTCGCCGATGTAGCCGTTGCAAAGCTTGCCCGAAGAGGGAAAATGATGTACACTGTAGGCTGATCTGTAGAGGAACTCTGATCTGTGAGCACTAGGAAGCTCTTGAGAGCTCTCCTGCAAGCCTCTGTATGGCTGTCCACAAACCTCCTCTATTTCTTTGCTCAGATCTGTGACCTCTTCGCCATAGCTGACGAGTTCATCACGAAGCCGTCCATCTACGCTCTCACACCTGTCGCTCTGATACCAATTGAAGGGGATCGGGGAGCACCACAGACAGAGAGTGAGAGAGAGAGAGAAGGAGACACACACACGATGTGGGTGGGGAGACTCAAAGAGTGAGCAGCCCCCTATACACTTATGCTATGTATAAGGTATACAAGTCAGTGGGCGCCCAGACTCTGGGCGGCCGGGCAAGGCACAGACGCCTATACCCCAGCAGGTACTGGTATTGGTACTATTGCTACTTGTGTGATATACTGGTACTGGTACTGTTTGTGTACAGTATTATATTGGACTGGTACTAGTGCTACTTGTGATACTCATACTGGTACTACTTATGTATTGATCCTATTTATGTACTACTACTGTATTGGTACTGGTACTAGTACTGTTTGTGTACTTTAATATACTAGATTGGTGCTACTTGTATATACTGCAACTGATGCTGTACTAGTACTGGTACCGTATTGTATTGAACTGGTACTGGTGCTACTGGTATACTGGTGATATTGGAACTGGTGTAAAAATGGGTGGACCTTTTGCTCGGCTAGGATAGTGTGTTAATATCCTTGGGCATTATTTACTGGGGCTAAATGACCTTGGGAGTCCTGGGTGAATTATAGTAGGTAATTCAATTGATATTTTGGAGGTGCCTTAAATGACACCTAATTATTCATAAATAGCTAAGTGATATGAAGAAAGGTCGACAGCCTGGCTTTGGTGTTTTGTCCTCTTCTGCGTTAAACCATACTTGCCCTCCTACAGTCTGCGCTACTGTGTTTTCTAAATACCCTAGTTCTTCCCCCCCCCCCCCCCCCCCCCCCCCCCCCCCCCCCCCCCCCCCCCCCCCCCCCCCCTCTCTCTCTCTCTCTCTCTCTCTCTCTCTCTCTCTCTCTCTCTCTATCTCTCTCTCTATCTTTCCTATCTACCCGCTCTCTGTACGCGACTATGATGAAGTTGAAGCAGGGCCCGCCTCACCATTGTGAAGGAATGTGGCCACTAAATGTAGTGAATTTGCCTTATTGTCTTCCTATTAAAGCTCTGCCTCCCACACTACTGAAAAGGGAAAATGGCCTCAGGCTCCCAACCCTATAAAGGTGAGCTTCCATACTCACTTAGCAGTGGTACTGTGTGCTTTTGGTGAGTGTGAGTGCTTTGAGATTGGGGTTTCTTTCTCGCAAGGGATAGCATTTAGTAATCGGCTATATGGCTACAGGAAAGGATAATCATGCTATTGTGGAGTTGGCGGCTCCGACTCCTTCTTAGGTGACTTATGGAATTTACTATGGATTACTGTCCATATGGTGTATGTGATTCACTTGATGTTACGGTACCTTCTGTTAAATACTGTAATGTTACTTCTACTGTGCCGTTTATGGCTATGGATGGTTGGTTTAGTTACAGTTAGAAAAAGCTTTCAATTTATAAGGATATGCAGCCATTAGTAGTTACAGCTTGTGTTTGGGGTTTCTTTTCAAAAATAGGGTTTCTCTGTTGTTGCATATATATGGTCCTATCAAAGGTGTGGTTGGTCTAACCTCGGGGGGTTCACTATGTGTAAAACTACCATATCACGTGCGTTCAAGACATGTTTGTAAAACCCCTTATCTGTGAGTTTTGTTAAGAATATAATGTACCCTTTTCTTTTAAACTCTGTAAGTTTTTTTAAAATTTGAAAAAATAATGCCCTTATGTATCTATATTTCTGTAAGTTTCAAGAACTTTAAATACCCTTATGTTGAACTCACGTGATAGGTTAAATTTTTATTAGGTGACCTCCCCGGGGGTCTAACATGGAAAGAAGGTAACCTCCTGCAATACTGGATGAAGAACTTTAAATACCCTTATGTTGAACTCACGTGATAGGTTAAATTTTTATTAGGTGACCTCCCCGGGGGTCTAACATGGAAAGAAGGTAACCTCCTGCAATACTGGATGAATGGTGCCGTAAAAAGCTTAAAAGTATGATTGAAGGTCTTCTTGCTACCCGATGAAGGCCCCTATATGGTAAGGTTGGCCTACCTATTGGGTGAAAAACTATGGCCTGGCATTGGAAAAAATTGGTCATTGGCAGGTGGATGATTGCTACTTTGTACCTTTGTTTAGGTTAAGATTTGATGATTAAAATCTTTCTTAACATGATAAGTGTTAATAACTCTGACCTAGTTATTAGTTGTTTAAACTACTGCCGCAACAGGTTTATACGAGTAATGCACTTATGGGGTGGATACCGAGCTTACTATTCTTGCTAGTTTATGGTATTTTCCATATGAGTATTGTGATCCCTTGAAACATTTCCTCAACTTGGCAGTATATGGTTTGTACTTCTGGTTTGGTACTAAGCTTACTACTCAAGCTCAATTATGACTATGTGTCTCTGGGAAGTTGCTCAATTTGGCCGTACATGTTCTGACAAACTGGGTTGGGACTTGAACTTACTGTATTTGCTCAAATTAAAGTTATAGGCCGGCTTGGTTTTGTGTTCCCAGCTTAAAGATGCTAAACTTGGGCATACATAGGTTTACATGGTTATTTGGGGACAGGGTAATGTTTGCCTAGGACCGATTTTGTTTATAAGTATGGTCGTAGATTATGGTTATAAGTATGGCCATAGTGGTGGAAATAGTTGCAGAGTAGCCGCTCATGAAACTGAAAAGTGTGGCGTATTACATCAAGGGTATGTCCATGTGGCTCTCTCCCCTGGATTTTGGAAGTAATATGGTACCACAAAATACTCCTTCTATATGTTATATATGGTTAGGGCAGTAGCATTTTACCTTGCACAAGGTTTTCAACTCTATCTAGGAAGGAGTAGAACTTACTAACACCCTTTTATGTTATAGGTAGCTCCAAAGTATAGATTGACTGCACGTATGAGCATTGTCACTGACCTTGAAAAAATTGAGGCAATTAATGCCAAACTATGTAAAGTCAAGAAATAGGTATATGTGGCCCACTTCGAGGCTAAATTGCCTTATAGAACTCGCCTTCGACCTTATCTCATGAGAGCTTGCAAAGAAAAAGGGCTCCAAAGAGTTTCCCCCCCCTTGTAAATGAAACCGTCTTTGAATAATTATGTAGCTTTACCTTTCTTATTAATTATCTTTGAAAGAAATTTAGTTGGGTAGCATCTATAACATGTGGGATACCCATGCATCACCTGCATACGGTGCCAATGCTAACTAAAAGTTGTGTTGTTGCCATGGGTGCAGGTGAGGGTTACCTTCTCAACTATGGTTTTCAAAGTTCCTTGGAGTGAAGATGGTGGATTTATATATCCTTAGGCTCTTAACTCTCTTGTACTTATGTATAAAGTCCGTTATGTACTATGTATAAAGTCCGTTATGTACTATGAATGGGAATTATACCACCTTTTCACTGACCTAGTTTCTCGTGTCTTTTGTAATTTGAAAGAATTCTCCGGTGTTTATGTTGTATTATTACCAAAACACACACATACCTAACACCAAGGGTAGTAGTGATACTCTTCAAAGACCTAGTTACTATATTATATCCCTCGGTGTTCGTCCTAGATAGTTGTTCCTGGGACTGATACTTGTGGGATGGGGCTATCTTCACACGGACCTTATAGGTTCTCCTGGTTGGTTGAAGGTTGAAGATGTTACCAATTCTTACCATTAGTCATTTATGTCTTTTATTAACACAATTTCTTTTGACCACGCAGAGCTTAGCACTATCTCAAGGGTTAGAGCTTCCTACTAAGCCTTTTTCTAAAGCCTTGCTTCAAGTACTTAGATGCATTCATGACCCTTTGGCATAAAATGAAAGAACTAATAGTAGGAGCTTCTATTGATCTAGACAACTCCTTGGTCCCTCGAGGGGTTCACTATGTGTAAAACTACCATATCACGTGCGTTCAAGGTATGTTTGTAAAACCCCTTATCTGTGAATTTCGTTAAGAATATAATGTACCCTTTTCTTTTAAAATCTGTAAGTTTTTTTCAAATTTTAAAAAATAATGCCCTTTTGTATATATATTTCTGTAAGTTTCAAGAACTTTAAATACCCTTTTGTTGAACTCACGTGATAGGCTACATTTTTATTAGGTGACCTCCCCGGGCTTGGTCCAAACCATGTTGTTTGATAAGCGTGTCCATACCCTTGCCCAACTTGTCAACAACTCTAAGGAAGGGGTTGCAGATCTCTCCGAATTCAAAGAGAACATTCCTTCTCTGACACTTGCTCATAAAGGAGAGTTAGCTAAATTCTCTTCTGAAGGTGCTGAATTGACCAATTACTTAGGCAAATTATGTAGTCTTACACCTGGGTTTGTTTTAGCTCCGTCCATTCCGGTACAAACAGTATCTGGAACAGTCTATTTTGCAGGGACCCCTGTGCCCTAGATGCTAAGTCTTTCAAAAAGAGATGCGTTCTCTCAGTGAAACGTCGCTAATGGAAATGGTACCTAAAGTTTCCTGGGTTTTTCTCTTCTTGCCTTCTAAACAAGTTGAAATCAAATCACTTGGTGTGGACCATCACCTTTGGGCCCTACCCAACAAAGAATTTTTAGCTCCCATCTCTATCAAAACTTGGGTTTTTCTAGCCAACCTTCAGACATCTTCAATCTAAGAAGCACGACTCAAAGAGTTAAGGGGTGTCCAATCTCTTGATGAAGGTGACCTTATTAAAGCTCCTTTTACTATGCGGCTCAAATACTGGCTTGTATGTGCGTACAAAGGGCTCGATGGAGTTCTCCAAAAGTAGCTCTAAGTACTACACTGAGTCTATTTGGAACATTTACAAGCCTTATGTCAAATTCGCTTGTCGGTTTCTTGACCCTAAGGCTTCTTGTGAATCAAGCATTATTTGGTTTGATCATGCTACATGGTATGCCCTCAACAACTTGGATCTCATTTTTCTTGACACTCCTTTAGCTCACTAACTCTCCCTTTTCTGCTCTTGGCTTGAAGGCCATGCAAAGGAATTTGTATTAGCTCAAATGGCGTTCATTCAATTTCGCTCCCTTATGCTTTCTCTTCTCAAAGAATTGGCTGTAGAAAAACCTGGGCTTCTTTTGACTACTTATGGTAACTACCTTGGTATTAAAAATCTCCTAGGCTTGCTAAAACCTAATACGGATGCTGAGGATTCCCCTCCTCCTAAAAGACCCAACTCTCTTATATCCCCCACTTCTTTGTACACATGTTTTTTGACTCCAGCCTCTTCTTCTGCTGAGTCTTATGGAGGGAGAGAGAAAGCGAGAAGCATGATTAGAGGGAGAGGAAGAGGGTATCCTGTCAAACACTTGTTGGATTTGTAAATGCAAGTATTGTGTAATGAGGTTGGTAGAATGCATCTTAGTTCTCATGAGGACAGTGGGAAATGCTTTCTCTCTACATTTGGTAACTTAGATCTACTCAACCAAGTTAGGATAGGGTGGAGATTTACTGATTCTATACAACATCTAGTATACTCTAATGGGTTTCTTAGAAAAGGAAAACCCTTGTCATATGATTGTCACTTATGGAACGAGTTTACAATTGAATTTGGCAATGTTGGAAGGCATGTTTGTACCACGAATCTCTCTATTATTGAGAATAGCTCCGTAAGATTCCTCCTTTCTAAAGGCCTCAATTACATACCTCCTCAACCACTTAATCCTCATATTGCTTTCAAAGCACTTACAGAATGTCTGGCCGACTTGGTCAAAAATTCCAATTGGAGTTATCAATGTAACAAGAATTGGAAAAAACGTTGGTGGATGTCTTTTCTAGTCTAGTTTCACAACTCCCACATGAGTGGATACTTACTGAGTCTACTTGGCTCACCGCTGCACTTTCCTTAGCCTTTTGCAAGATTAAGTCAAAATGGTTCATTGTGGGTTTAGATAAAGCATCTAACACGACATGTGTCACCTGCAAAAAGCTTGCCTTTGAAGTAGCTAAAAACCGACTCAGAGGTAATGAGTTCTATTACATTGCAGAAGACTTGGATATTATTATCCAAAGAACATGTAAAAGTATGACTGAGATAGGATTTAGGAACAAACTACCAAGCTTCCCATCCTGTTTCCAACGTATAAAAGTCATAAAGGTAAATTTTGATGGATCTCAGATGCTTCTAATCGCCTTTTTTCCAAGATTATGAAACATGTCATGGAAGGACTTAATTTGATAAGTGATGAACTCAGAAACATATGTGCTATTAAAAGAAAATATGTAAGGCACTTCTCACAAGTAGACATTCAACCCTTTTGGATACTTGGTAACTCATATGATGTCATCTTAAACCTACCATCTACCATTTATTCGGTATATATAGCAGATATTACCAATGCTATGAAAATATCCCTTTAGTAGGTGAATATGGTCTCATAAATGTATCAGATTGTCTCCTAGACTTGGCCTTCTCTGATAAAGCAAAAGATGGATTATCTGGCATCTCCTTTGTTAAGACAGCCAGGTGAGTGAAGAAAGTGAGCAAGGCTTCACCACTTCACATGAATAATAATCAATTTAAAATAATCATTTAGTGGGTTTTGAACGACTGCTTTGTTGTACTTGGTAATGACTGATTTCGTCAAACAAGTGGCATTCCTATGGGGTTCTCTTGTTCCCCCGCTATGTGTAACCTTTATTTACTATATTTTGAATATAAATGGATTATTAGGCAAACTTCCCAAGAAGAAGGGCTCTCTATACTTATAAAGTGTAATCACACTTTTAGATTTATGGATTACATATTAAGTATTAATAATCCCAACTTTGCCCAGCAGGTTTTGGGTATCTATCTTGCTTGCTTAGCAACCGAGCCCACTTTTTTAGAACAAGATATCGTCAATGGTATTCCCTTCACTAAACATACTAACTATCTGTCCATTGAATTGATTATTGACACTTGCTTTGTTGGTTACTTTTCTACTAGATTTTTTTGGAAACGAGATCACCTTAGGCTTACTGCTGCTGAGTTTGTATTAAAAAAGAGAAATAGACTATTCAAAATGGCTCTACATACCTGTTTATGTATTCTTCACTTAATTATCTACTCTTCCTCTATGTATTTTCAGCTCTAGAAGAAAGGGGGGTCCTTATTAGGAAATTTCAAGCTAAAGGCTTCCATAAATGAGTTTTGATTTCCACCATAACAGCGGCTCTGAGTAAAAAAGAATGGCTTGGGGTCATGTTTGATGTTGCATTACTTAGTCTTTTACTGAGGAAGTAGGCCCATATCTAATGGACCTATTAGTTATGGTGCCTGGGTAAGGGTGGGCACATAGACACACACACACACACACACACACACACACACACACACACACACACACACACACACACACACACACACACACACACACACACACACACACACACACACACACACATTGCTAAGGATAGTGTGTTAATATCACTATACTTATACTGGTTCTACTTGTGTACTGGTACTAGAGTTGGTACTAGTATTGGTGCTACTTGTGTACTGGTACTGGTACAATCCTGGGGGATTCACTCTATATAGAAAATGGGACGCCACGTACGAGTGGAAAACTTTGATAAAACCCCTATATACGACTCATATTAGGAAATATGACCCCCCTTTCTACGCTTATACAACAATCAATGATGAAAATTATCATACCCCTATCTTACATATAAAATTTAGGTCTCACTTGATCTAACTTAGTAAAACTAGTCAAAGAGTGCATAGCATAGTGATTGGCAACGTACTAAGGAACCATTTTTAAAAAAAGACTAAATGTATATTCAATGTGTCTTAGTTTGACTTTCAAACTATGTGCTCGATCAACATTCTGACCCATCTAAATTACTCAAAAAACATGGTTATAAAGTTGTGTGAGGTTCTCCGTGTAGATTTGCATCTATACAAACTCTTTATAGCTTTCACCCCTCAACAAATGAACTTTAATCACAAAATGAGCAAATTGATACAAGGCAATCTTAGTTCTTGCATGTATCTTTGTAGCTATTGACTCACAAGTTCAAGGGCCGACTCTTTTGGGAAGCCATGATTTTGAAACACAAAAACTTCCTCTCATTTTTCCCCTTTCTCCCTTCTCCCACCCCCCCCTCCCCTCTCCCAATATGATATCCCCCTCCCTTATTTTTAAGCTTGAGAGATAAATTATTGGGGACCTACCCCTAACTTATACGCTTATGTAACTTATAAAAATCCCCCCATCCCTGCACTTACGTGGTGCAGTAAGTTTTCCATGGTGAATCCCCAGGGGTACAATATTATACTGGACTGATACTGGTGCTACATATGTACTGGTACTGGTGCTACTCGTGTACTGGTACTGTACTGTACTCGTACTGGTGCTACTTGTGTACTGGTATTGTACTATACTGGTACTGGTATTGTATGGTACTGGACTGGTACTGCTACTACTTGTGTGATATACTAGTACTGGTACTGATACTGTACAATATTATACTGGACTGATACTGGTGCTACTTGTGATACCGATACTGATACTACTTATGTATTGGTATTGTACTAGTAGTCTTTGTGTATTGTAATATACTGGACTATTGATACTTGTGTATTGGTACTGATGCTACTTAGTACTGTACTGATACTGTATTGTATTGAACTGGTACTTGTGCTACTTGTGTACTGGTGATACTGGAACTAGTGTAAAAATGGGTGGATCTTTTTCCCGGCTAGGATATTGTAAGGATAGTGTGTTAATATCCTTGGGCATTATTTACTGGGGCTAATTGACCTTGGGAGTCCTAGGTGAATTATAGTAGGTAGTTCAATAGTTAATTCAATACTTGTGATACTGATACTGGTACTACTTATGTACTAGTATTGTACTAGTAGTCTTTGTGTATTGTAATATATTGGACTGAGTGTGTTAATATCCTTGGGCATTATTTACTGGGGCTAATTGACCTTGGGAGTCCTAGGTGAATTATAGTAGGTAATTCAATAGTTGAGTCTTTAAAAGACTCTCTAAAAATAACATCCATCATGCATGCACTACTCGCATATAGTAATCTCCTCAACCACGTGAACCAAGAGGTGGATTTGACTAAGAAGAACTGATCAAGGAAATGCATCTTCAAGGAAGTGTTTGAGCAACAGGGATAGCATCTATTTCAATTTCCTTGGAGCTCACAAATCTACAAGAAAACACACAAGAATACACTAAGTGCTAGTTGAGGTTATTGCGTACATAAAAAAGCTAAGTGTAGTTGAGTGGAGTCTTGTGGTGTACCTTACTAGCTCTCCAAGTTTAAAAATTGCATCCCTCAAATTCTTGTCCAGGCATATGCACATACTCACGCCAGAATGAACTACAATGTAATTAGAGGAAGTGAAAGTGAGAGAAAGTCATACACACAACTCATATGTGTCCTAAAAAAAAAACAATAGAGAGAGGGAGTTACCTGAAGCATCTTGTGCCAATCATGGGACTTCAACCCATACAATTGAACGCTTCCACCTTTCTTCGCTTTTGTGAAAGCTCCCTTTAGCTACGACCTCATGTATCTTGTTGGTGTGCAAATAGACGCAATGGTATCCTTCACTTGGTCCAATTCATATTTGGCTAGCATCCATAGCACTTTAGGAAGCACAATCTTCCCATTAAGAACACGGTGTGGAGTAGTAGAGGTGAGGAGACGTTTTAAGACCCTCAAATCCTCCCTCACTCCCAATGAGTCCTTCTTTCAAATAATGTGGTCCCATTGGTTGTGGGATACATTCTTGATTAGGTGCATGGGATCCAAGAGGTGTTCTATTTTTAAGTCCTTTCAATATGGAAGCCTTAAAAATATGGAATACATTGACATACCTTTTGGTGGAGTACTTGAAGCCAAATTGTTGTTGTAGTGCTCTTCCCAAATAGTTGCCCACTTTGCCATTGTGAGATTTAGAGGCGTCTTCCCATTTGTTGGAGTCTTTTACATGCTATGACCTTGGGTAAGAAACAATGGTTGTTTGGATAGATTACCTTGCACAAGGCATCCAGCCTCTCTGTCACCAATGATGGCCCACAAGTAGGACATGCATTGTGGCTTGATATGGACACCCTACATACATATCATATCATTAGAGAGAATCTTCAAACTCGAGGGAGATAAATAGAGAAAGAAGGGAAAGGGAGATACCAAAAATCTCTCCAAGCCCAGGCACATAAGGATTCCCCTCACAATGGTTTCTCTTCCTCCCTTTGAAAGTGAAACATCTACAACAGGGATGCCTCTTCATAACCCCTCCAACTCCTCGATGAGGGGCACGAGGGAGACATCAATATTTTCCACTTTGTACTTCCCTGGCACAAGCAAGGAAAGAAATATATTTCCCTTCTTGGTTGTCTCCCATGGTGGAATATTGTAGTTGACGATCACCATAGGCCAAGTGCTCCATGAAGTAGACGTCTTAGTGCCAAAGGGGTTGACACCATCACTTGCTAACCCAAGCCTCAAATGTCGAGGCTCCAACCCAAACTCTGGTTATTGAGTTTTGATGTGCCTCCATGCAGGTGAATTGATAGGGACACGTATCATTCTATCATTTCAACGGTGATTGGCGTGCCACATGAGAAGTTCCACGATAGACCTGCTTTTAAACATGTGTTGAATGCGAGGGATTAATGAAAAATTTCTCAATACCTTGCACGGTAGGTGCACCCCGCTCACTCTAGTCTTGTAGCGTGCTTCCGGACACACGGGACATGAGATAGCATGTGCATGCTCATTGTGGTATAGTATGCAATCATTGACACACGCGATGACATTCAAGGCTATTCAAAGGGACACGATAATCCCAGTTGTCCTACGCATGCGCAAAAGAGAGATTATAATTCAAAAAAATATATTTAGCCATATGTGTCCTAAAAAATAAACAGGTAATTAGAAAAAAATAGTGTCAATTATATTTTTTAATAAAAAGAGAAATGACTAAAAATACAGGGAGAATAAAGTGCAATGAGTTCTACAATTTTTTAAATAAAAAGCAATCAGTACTTATACTAAATGGCTTGATTTTTAATTGCAAATAGTACAAAAGGAATAAAAAATTCATATAAAAAAACCTCTAAAAGTGCTACAAATAAACATATGCTAAATATTTAAGTGCATGTTAGTATAAAATATTCATTACTATCAGTTCAAAAAAAGAAAAGAAAAGAGAGAGAGAGAGAGAGAGAGAGAGAGAGAGAGAGAGAGAGAGAGAGAGAGAGAGAGAGAGAGAGAGAGAGATTGAGATAGATAGAGAGAGAGATAGAAAGAAAGAGAGGGAGAGAAAGATGGAGGGGAGGGAGAGAGAGAGAGAGAGAGAGAGAGAGAGAGAGAGAGAGAGAGAGAGAGAGAGAGAGAGAGAGAGAGGACTAAAAAAACAACGCGAACTTCAAAAAACAGCTTGTTTGTGAGCCATTTGCACATGTGAGCTTACAAGGAGATAAAGAGCTATGGTTGTAAGCGAAGCCACCATTTTGTGGTGTGTGTAGTGCGGGTTTGTTGCTTTCACTTCTATATAGTGCTTTGAAAAAGAACTTCTTTACGTGAAAATGGTGGAATTCAAAAATGAGTTTCTACTGCATCGAGTTGGAAATCTTTCAACGATACCATACCTCAGAAAGGAGGCATGCATGCAATGTGCGCAGGAAGATGCTATGCAAGAAGCACAATAAAAAAGCTCTTCTTTAAAGCACTCTATAGAAGCGGGAGCACTCGCACAACACAAAACGATGGCTACATTTTTAGCCGTAGCTCTTTATCTTTACTCAAAACGATGGCTACATTTATGTAATTGTATATACTTAAATTAGACAATTTACACAAAATGATGGCTACATGTACGTACTTATATATACTTAAATTTTATTTAATTATAGAGAGTACATAATTGTATATACTTAAATTATAGGTGGGTGTGTATGCATATATTTGTTTATGCATATATGTGACACTAAGTACGTAAGCATAGCACCCGAAGGTTAAACGCTTCCTCTTGGATATAGTTCTTTTTTAATCGTGGCATTGCAATCCACTCATGCACGGATTACCGCAATGTACCTTTGGCCCTTTACCACAGTTGAGATTGTGATGATATTTAAAGAGGTGCCACTTGACCTTTGGCACTACTAGCACCTGCTTAGGTCTACTAGCTGTATGTATATGTGTATCTATGTATTTGTGTGCATAGATACGTGTGTACATATATATATAGATGAGTGAGTAGAGGGAGAAAGCAGAGAGATGGAGAGAGGACAATAAAGTGCGATAGGAGTAGATAACAAGCAATAGAGGGAGATAAAGAGCAATAGGAGTAGCTAAATCTCATATTGTTCTCTGTAATGTAGATGTCAGATGAGAGATCATCTGGTGGGGAGCGGCCATCTGGTTCTTCTTTTGGTTGGTTCACATCCCAAGTGGGTTCCCACCCAGGGTGGACATCGCCTCCAGTGGATTCGAGTCTTGAGGTGGTGAGACCAAGCAAAGAAATTAAGATTATTTGTGGCTAGTTTTTTGTCATCATGAGTGTTATAGGTTTCTATTTGTTATTTGCAGGCATGGCCATCCTACACCTACTCTACTCAGGTTCCTGCACTGGTGGTAGATCCAAATTAACCTACAGTGGGTGATCTCTTTATGGGACCAGTACCTCCATTCGA
The DNA here is from genome assembly GCF_014529385.1 of Adiantum capillus-veneris. Lineage (NCBI taxonomy): Eukaryota > Viridiplantae > Streptophyta > Polypodiopsida > Polypodiales > Pteridaceae > Adiantum > Adiantum capillus-veneris. Next base: position 30,145,731 of record NC_140938.1, read on the forward strand.
TAGAGGGATTGTTTGGCCACTACACTTTGCAGCAGCTTGTGAGCTACGGTCTTTCTCCGCAGTCCACGCCATGGGGGAGTCAAGGAGGGACTCCTTACATTTAGAGCCTAGCATCGACAGCACCTCAGTCCACAACCCCTTCTTATTGTCCTACTCCCCTTCCATCACAGGTCCCACTCCCATGGCATCATAGGGTCCCACACCACTCCATTCCATTCCTACGTTGCCCGAGAACTGTCGACGCACTTCTTCTAGAGGCGCGCGTCGACGTTTATCTTAGAGCAGTGAGCGTGGAGAGAGATGGAGCGGCACGGGATCTTGTGGCTTCGCTTGTTTTGGTAGTGGGGAGGGAAACGGAGTCCCCTATTTTAGAGCGTGCCGTCCCAGACGTAGAGGATGAGGATACTGATGCACCCGTGCCAGACATGCATGAACGATACTATAGGGTAAAGTATGGCAGAGAGGTGGACTTTGGTACAACACAGGGCAGGGCGTTTTGATGCCATCTTCAGATTCTTAAACATTCAACATATAAGCATATTTTTGTAAAGTTTAGAGACCACGTGTCCGATCATGCATGCTACATTGAGGACTCATTGCATGCTAGATTTCCAAATGCCCCCAATCAACATTTTTCACAGTAGTGGTTGGAACACTACAGAAAAATATTTTTGAAAAACAAGCAGTCCAGCATAAAGCGTACAGCGGCCAACCAAGTTAGAGATTTAGATAGGAGCTATCACAGTGGCAACATGACAGATGCGGAGTGGGAGTAGGCAATGCTAGAAAAGAGCGATTAGATTGCAACGAGATCATCCTATAGGCAACAATGCGAAGCTCGGGCCAGAAAAAATCAGGGTGATCAAACATACGTGCCTGTGTGGACGACGATGAGGAGGAGGAGGATTAAACAGAAAATTATTAGTCTAAATTCTTATAAAGCCCCAATGTGGCACAATGTATATACCACTAATTTTTTTTTCCCAAGAAAAAGATCCTTCTATTAGTTAATGAAACTGCCCATAGGGCTACAACCACCTTGTTGGACGGATACACTGCGACGGACGTCAGCACAGCGAGAACTCACCTAACATATAATGTCAGCTAAGGACGAAGCTCAACCCGCAGGCGTGTGGAAGCAAGCATAAGGTGTCAACCTACACTCAACCGACTCCTAAATAATTCCTACAGAGGTCTCTACCAATTGTCTAAGTCACAGTCTTCAAGAGTGCATAAGAGGAAACTTCCTACAACGCTGTCTAGAGCCGAACACCCATCAAACAATCTCGAAACACCATAGAGCTTGAAGGAGACCCTACTAACACCAATAGGTCGCTCTCCCTAAGGTCTATGAACCAAAACCCCAACCCAAAACACTCGGTGCAAAATCACGTAGGATGTCTGGCCGAAATTTTCAGGTCTTCGTTTCCAAAATCTAAAGTGCCTAATGTGTAGCTCTACTCAATGTGAACGCGTGGATATGTTGCAATGCAAAATTGGACAACGTATGCTCACCCAATCACCAGATGAAGCTCGTAGAAGGAGCTTGCAAAACCGGATCGTACGCGCGCAATGTAGGTATCGACACGTAGCTCTCGTTGGGGGCAACACGTTGCACTTCGCCGCACTCGATTCCGACCACTGGTGCACACGTAGCGTCAAGATGAAGCTCACACTCTCTCTCGTACATAGTACGCTCACTCACAGACTTCAAAACTTGTTTTTAAAAAAGGTCTTTCATTAAGGTCAAAAAGTGGTATATATACCTTACAATACTCAAACCCTAAAGTTCCAAATGAAGCCTCTCTATTTTATTGTAGTGATAGTGAGAGCCACGGGCATAAATTTCATACCATGAGACGGAGTCAACTCAACTACTTCATGGAGGCTACAAGAGGTTGTCAATCTCTCAAAAATCACACTTAATACAAATAGAACTCAAAACTACACTCAATGCATTTAAGCAGCAAAAGCTATCTACGACACCACATACAAATCTCATCAACTCATGGAGAAAACGGAATCTAATGAAGACAAGACTTATAGGATAGGTTAATGGCATCTAAATACACATGCCTGAATCCATAAATCCCTCTTTTAACCACCTGCTGAAATCGGGCTTCTATAGGGCAGATTTGTTCTAACTGTTTTTTACTTTGAATACACACTAGAGCTTGGCAATGAAGCCACTACACCCCTCCAATGCATAAAATGCAGTTTTGTTGCATAAATCTAAAGTTATGAGAAAATTAAGCAGTAGATAAGAAACAGAAAAACACAGTTATGCCACAAGAAAAGCACAATGTCTCAAAGAGCTTTCACCTGTGAATGCAATGAAGCAATTGGCACTTCAAACGAACACTTCATGAGGGAGTTATGAGCCTGAGAAAAGAAGAAGGAGAGCACACCGTGCTCTACAAGTCAGGCATAATGCTTATTGTCCAAAAAGACTCCTTTAGGTTTTACAAAAATGGCTTTTTTACCTTAGCCAAAGGTTCAAGGTTCAATAATGAGCAAAAAGTTCTACCTCTCAACAGCTTAGGATTGCTTGATACAATCTGGAAGCACGTAGCCCCATTATATCTGGCTCATAATCACATAATAGCTAGAAAATAATCCCAAAATCAAAAGAACTACAATGTCTTAGGGATTTGGGTGTCTAGAATGGCCAAAAGAGTGAAAGATTACATCAAAGGATCTATGTAGGCTCCCGATGTTAGCTATGTGCTAATATTTCCCCCCTCCTAGACTAGGTCGTCCTCAACACAGCCTCAAGGGATTGGGGTAGTTTTCTAGCTTGCGGGCTTGTCTCTGCTTTTTGAGGGCTTTGAGAGCATCATAATACTCTATTTTGATGATATTTACACACACACCTAGGGGTTATCATATTACATATTCCCCATTCTCTTTACCTATAATGCCATTTTACTTTTAAGTTACAAAAACCCACACGTTAACATACAAGCACTTCAAACACTACCGTTTTTCTAATGTGTTTCAGATATCTGGGTCCGCACTGAGAATGCTTCCCCCCCTCCTTGCTTGAGTCCTCTGAGATGACAGAGTGTAGCCTAGTTTGTGCAATGCATGGGTAGTGCAGTCGTGTCTATGCATAGCCGAGGTTGGCTCTACAATGCTACTAAGGTCAATGCAATTTGAAACACTATGTTGTGCAAGAGGTGGGCCTTGAGCAAGAGGTGGGTCTTGAGCAGTGAGCTCAAGGGTTATCGATGACGAAGCACCTATTAGTTGACATGCTTGAAGAGTAGATCTTGAAGTAATTGTTCTCATTACTTGATAGTGCCATGTGTACAACCCTCATCTAGTAGTTCTAAAATCATGTGGCACTGTAGTTGATGGTTTTGTTGGTAATGGTTGAAGCCTTGACACCCATTTGTAAATTGTCCTTGGCTTGGGCTTGGCTTTAGGTTGTTGCTTGGGTTTCCACATTCATTGAACTGGCTGTGACTTTGGGGTCCGTTGTTTTGGTTGATAGGGAGGGGTAAGTGGTGACTTCTTTTGGGTGTTCAACAATTGTTTAGGCACCCAAATCTGCTTAGAATTTTTTGTGAGCTGGGTTTTGGGTACCCAAAATTGCATGGTCCCTTTCATGCGGGTACTATGCGGATGGATTTGATGTCGAGTAGTGGGCATTGGGTTTTAGTTGATCTTGGGGTTTGGTAGCTTGGTAGTTTTGAGAGCGGCTTTCCACTCTTCATGGCTATGAGCAAGTGGTACTTGTAATTGTCCACCCTTGAGTGTTAACTCAAGAACCTTATCATCCCAATCCTAGACACATTTATAAATTCACATCCATGGAACTCCTAACACTGTATGTTTGTTCATATGCTCATCAAGGATGCAAATAAATGCATGGGCACAGAAATCTATGCACAAAGATATTGAGATTAATCAACCTAAATGTCGGTGTGAAGTCTTTATGGTAGCCCTTAACTTTAGCTCTGCAGTACTCCAAGGGTGGGTTGTTGCTCTTTTGTAAGTCGAATAGTTGATAGCATTGAATCATGCACCTATGTTGGCAAGTTCTTAGACTCTGAACCCATCTTTCAAGTTAACAGTTATTCTCATATCCAATCCATCTAGCCATTCATTATTTGTTTCCACTTCATCTTTGGCTAAAAATTGAGTAAAGTAGTGATGGTGAATCTGAAGGGTATTAATTGGCAAAGCTTCAAGGATTGGTCGCATTGCATCTTTTCTCTTCAAAATTTGAATTCATGCTTCTTCTTGAGCCTCCTTAATCACTTACTGTTGTTTTAGCTTTTGTTCTTTTGTTTGTTTCATTCTTTTCAAAAGATTATTAGTCAATGGCAGGTGCCTTAGACGATATCCACTAATCCAATTCTCCATAATTTCTCCATCTAATGTGGCCAGTTTAATTGCACCTCTTGGCAAAACATTCTCAGTTACAAAAGGACCGTGTCTCTTTTTCTTGAATTTAGGAAAGTGCTATTACACTTAATAGATCAATACCAAATCTCCCCGTTTGAAGACCTTTGTTAACGAATGCAGGGGGGGTGGGTGTTGGTAGGCTGTAAGGCAAGAGGGATTGGTAGCATGGAGGCAGGGCTAGTGGGTAGTAGGGGGCGAGCTGGAGCAGACGGGTGGCACGAGACAACAGGACATTGGGCCTATTGTGTGAGGGGGGGAGGGGGGCAGCAGCGATGGGGAAGGGATACACAGGTGGGTAGTGACCAGTAGCAAGCCTTTTTGACTAGAATAACCTATAACTTTTTACAAATTTTCTATTTTTAAATCCCTCTTGTATATGTAATGCTATAAATATTTGGCATATAAAATACCCCTTCAAGTAAACTCACATGCTACACCTACATATTTTGAGGTAAACCCCTTGGGCCTCAAGCATAACAATCATTTTTCAAAAACTCCCAAAATATCTTGATTTAGACATTGAAAAATATCCATGGTTCCAATTATCCTACCTTATGGATTTGGATTTAATTGTGATGTATGCAACTATTTGACCAATAAGAGCTCCCATACATTGCATCTATGAGCACTTGTATGCAAATGTTCATAAAGGAGTTAGACATTGGTTCAAAACTGGGATACAATCTGGAAACTTCTGTAAGTCCCAATATTTACAAGGTGAAAAATCAGGTTTCCTCAATAAATGAATAATTACAAAAAATGATAATCTTCCGAGTAGTTAGTTTCCGTGGGGTGTGTCCAGCTCCTAACACTCCCCCCCTCCTTGCTCATGTCGTCCCTGACATGGCCGCTGAGCTGCTTCTTCATCGTATGGTTTCACGCATCTTGATCAGTGATTCGTATCTTGCATGTAGATTCATCATTGTGGGCCAAAAATATCAGTGTTTATTGTGAAGAAGCCGGTGTAGAACGCTTCTTCAAAGGCCTGGAGGTGATAGGACGGCAGAAACATTATCCTTTGATACAACGCATGTATCACCTCCTTGGAAGTTTGACCAGACAAATCATGTGCACATCTATAAGTATCTTGGAAGAAGAAGATACTGTCTGTCACTTGGCCTGGCTTGAATGTCTCAAATACTGCTAGAAGGGTTTTGCAGATTTTCTTCATCATGATGCACGTAAGGTCAGGTGAGCCAGTGAACAATTTGATGGCGCCCATTAGGGTTTTCACCATGTATTGGACACTTATTCTCTCACCTGCCTTCAAGCTCGACAACTTAGGATAATTCAGCCAAGTGGGTTGGCTCCTTTGTAATATCTCCTGGGCCTTCCACGTCCTGATCCTTGGTAGAGGACAAAAGTTGAGGTTGTCTCTGATGTTTTTCGGTGCCTCTACCAAATGGATTAGGTATTGTGGGTACTTTGTGAGCCAAGCCTTCCTCCATTTGGGCTGAGAGTCAACTATTAGCCTGACCCCGTCTGGTTGGGAGATATCTGCGTTGTAGAGTGGCACGGTCGGCTCTTCTCTAATCCTCTTATTGATGGTGGTGGCTTCATATTTCAACAAAGGATATGGGAGAGAGGGTTGAAGCCATTCGCTGGCGTCAATATTCTGGATGGTCATGGACTTGAAAACCCTTTGCTCCCACTCCAAGGCTTCCTTTGTTGTCTCTCTGATCTCCACCTCTATTGCCTTACACAGCTTTTCTTCCTCCTGTGTCAGATCTTGTGGCTCTTGAGAGGATCCTTCTAGGATTTCCTCTTGCATAGGTGTGTCCACCGGATCTGCCACATTTTCTAAATCTATGCCTTCATTGGTTGCTGGCCCTGTGCCCTCTTGCTCTCCTACTTGCTGTTCTCTCAGCTCCTCAATCTGCCTTAGGAGTTTCTGTTTTTCTGTTTCAGCTTCTTCTCCCATATTCACGAGGAGGTCGTTCAACTCGGCGTTTATCTTCTCCGCCTCCTCGAGCTTTCTTTTGATAGTTTCTAACTCCTCTTACATGGATTTTTGTTCTTCTTCCATTTGTGTTTGCATGACAATAGACCCTTCTGCCATCATCAATCTTTGCTTTTTCTCTAGAGTCAGCTCCTTCTGAAGTTCTTGCATGTGTTCTTTATAAAGTTGACTTTCCGTAGTGATGTGAGTCGAGCTAGTAGCTCTGACTCTGGCAAGAGATGCCCACAGCCTCTGGATGGTTTGATTTTTCACTTTGAGCTGGTCCTTGAGCTCAAGGACCTCATCCTGGCTGGCTTCTTGATCTATCTCCGCCTTTTCTATGGCGTTTCTCATGGCTTCAACTTCTTTAGATTCCTCAGCCAGCTGTAGGGTCAGGTTATCCCTTTCCCTCTCGGCATCTATCAGTGATTTGCTGAGTTGCTGACATTCCTCTTCAACTCCTTGCATTCTTTGGGCTTCTGCCTGATTTTCCTTTTCCATTTCTTGGCATCTTTGCAATGCTTTTGCTAGACTGGCCTGTAGCTCCGCTTCTCTCTCTTTCTGCCTTTGACTTTGTCCTTGTAGAGAGTCATCTCACTTTCTGAGGCCATGGACTGCGCTCTTTATCCAGTTAACTTTGTCATCACCACATCCTAGTCATTGGAGGGCGGGTGCAGATCCACTGTATCTGTGGCCATTTCTTTTAGTTCTACTAACCTGATGCTTTGCATTTGTTCCTTAGGCCCTGTGCTTGCCAAGTCGAAGGCGATTGTGGCAGCCTCTTCTTTCATGTATCTTGCCGCTAGCAGGTCCAAAAATGTGTTATATGACTCATTTGGCTCTTGTTGCCCACTTCGAGGCTTAGCCTCTTCCTTTGGTTCCGGCTCCTGGCTCTGCTCTTGCTTGGCCTCTTATCGTTCTTCTGGTTTGTCTTCAGCCTCTTTATCTTCTTGTGGAGGGCTACTAGGAGGTGGTGAGGTGTGTGGGCTGGCCAGTAGAGATGTAGGCTTTTTCTTTAGATCTCGGTCTGCCTTTGTTTTTCTTTCTCTCTCTTGGCTCTCTTGCTCGTCTAGCAGTTTCTGTTGTACCTGCTCCACTTCCTCTTCTGTAAAAGGTACATGCGGGATATTTTCTGATGCGACATCAAGAATCTCAAAATTTTTAATGTAATCTTAGAATCTTTCCCGGTGCACCCTTCGGGATGATCCTGACATTGCTTCTAGAGACGGATTCCAGAGTTCACTCAAATCGCCTTTAAGGGCTCTTTCTGCTCTGAAGCTCTCCATCAGCCGCTCTAGTCTTGCCGCTTTTTGTGACTTTGTCTCTTTTGCCGGCACTTGGGCAAATTCTTTCTTTCCTTTCTTTTGCTCTGGCTGCTCTTCTTGAACAGGCTCTGGCCGTCTTTTCAATCTTGTAGCAATCCTTGGTGCTCTTTGTGGCTCATCTTCTTTGTCTTCTTTGAGCCTCAGCCAGTCGTTTTGTGATGGGGGGTTAGGCCATCTACCTTTTGCGTGCAGTGCCCCATAAATCACCTTAGTGATTAGTTCTCCTGGCACAATATACGCTGGCTTCTTGTTACCCATCTTCACTAGGTTGTTATGTATATATGCTACATAATTGATTATCTTTGGGGTGCTCTTCATTATTGCCCAAGTGAACGTCGTGGCAATTGCTCTTGACGGCATTCGGTACTTTTGTGGCCGCTTCATGCACACATGGAAGTATTGGTTGTACAACTGACTCATGATTGCCACTCTTGGGTTGGCAATATCTTCAAAGGTGTAGTTACCTTTCTTCTCAGTGTACACCTTGATCTCATCCCTTCTTTTAGTTACACTATCCCCCTTGTTGGAGAGGTCTAGTGCATCTGCTACAACCTGCTCGGTGATGACTATTTCTGTTTTTGGCCTGCCTTGCAGATCGGTTACTCTGGCCACTCCATCTTCCTTTATTGTTGTCACAAACTCCCAGACTCTCTTTATGTCAACCCCTGCCGACACTGCTTCAAAATAGTTGTGGAGATCAATCTTCTCCAAGTACCCGGCCATCTTGCTTCTTACGAGCTCATTGAGTTCCCGCGGCAGCATTGGTAGCTCGATCACATTCCCTTCAGTGTCTTTGAACACTCCTTGGTAGATCTTTAGGTCGTTGGACTCTAGCAGATCTTCTTAGATCCATGTGCTGGTGGGCTTTAGTGTTCCTTCTGGTATGACGAAGGGCTCCACTTCTTCTAGGTAATCCTTAATGGTCATTCTTTTCTTCTTTGCCGGTGACTTTGCGGCTGCCATAGATCTCCCTGTGTAGACTTCAGAGCCTCCAAGCCGTTTTCTGACTTTTGGAGTGATTTTTGGCGAGATGAAATTTCTCGATGTTGGTCTCCATACCTTCCCAATCCCTTGGGGATCCTTGTCGTATGGTTTTTGTCGACTTTGGCTTCACTGGAGCTTCATTTGGCAATTTGTCGCTCTAGAAGCACCTGTGGTTGCGTTTACATGTCTTCGATGATTTGTGGTGGTCTACCACCATAGGACTTGGTTGTTGATGGTCTAGGAAAGCCGCTCGTGAAGTTTGGCGGCAAACGGGCATGCGGTTATAGGTCTCTCTCTCACATATCCCTTGTTATAATAACATTCCTCTGTCCCATGGTTTGTCCATTTTTGTTCAATAGCACACCACTTGAGCTATTTAGCCTGGGGTTTGGTGTACAAGTTAATCTTTTTTAGCACTTCATCTACAAGCATCTCTTGGTTTACAGCTACTTCTCCTTTCGGTACTGTCTTAGAAGACTTGCTTCCACTTTGTTGTGAAGATGAATCATCGTCAAGGTCCTTGAACTCCCCCTCTTTGTAGACCGCACAATTGTCCACAAGGTAAAGAGCCTCCTTGGTCAACTCATTCAACGTTGTGCTCCTCTTCATATGTAAGTCTTTCTGGAGATCCGCATTCCTTAGTCCTTGGATAAATATAAGCATAAGTCTCGACTGAGTTGGAAGTTCTTCCACATGACAGAACTTAATATATCTTTTTAGTCTTAGGGCTGCCTTTCGTACAGATTCCCCATCTTTCTGTTTGAATTTATGGATTTGTGAGACGGTATTATGAGCTATACCCCTTTGTGAGAATTCCTCGATAAATTCGTCAAACATTTCCTCCATAGACTCAAAGTCTCGACGCTCTACAGAGTCAAACCAAGTGGCAACGTCATCCTCTAGGGTTAGTCCAAACCCTGCAAATTGGGTAGGGAAGTTTAACATCTCTTCGGCTCTAATTACACGCACAAAGGTTGCTATATGATCTCTTGGGTCTCTGTTTCCTGTGTATTTCTTGTTTACCCATTTTTGCATTTGAGAAGGTCTAATTCTATGATGGTCTACAAACCTCATCATTGGATCTCCACGTCCTAATCGATATACCTCTTCAGGTCTTCTGTAGTAGGCTGGTTCCTCTCCTAGTGGTGCTCCTAAGCCATAATTTCTAATAGTTCTCGCCAGAGATGGTTCATCTCTTTGAACTCGTTCTAAGGGTGGCCCTCCAGGCTCTATTGACCCTTGAGTCTGGGCTTACTCTCTCCTTGATACCTTGAATAGAGTGGTGGTTCTTGCAAATCCCTTAGCCCTCGTGCGGCTTGATAACCATCTCGGTTTCGGTCTTGTTCCAATGTTGCACTCTGTCAAAGCCATGCCTGCAATGATGGCTGGTTTGCTGGTTGGTTTTGGTTGTTGAATGCCTGCGGCCGGGTGGAATGTGAGGTGGCATCATAATCTTCTGAAAAAGGATTCGTTGACTTGCTTGGGGTGTAGGTGGCTCTAGGCACTTCCTCAGGGGCGTATGTTGATGCTCTTGGACCTGTTGCCCTTTCTACTTCCTCTGGGAGAATACATTGGTATTCTTGCCCGTATCTATCAACAAAAACTATACCCTTCCCCATAGCAGTTTCATAAGAGAATAAGTAAAGAACCTTGTCTTTGCTTAATTCGTTTACGTATGGTTCTTTGCTACGAAAGTAAGCGACTATACCCTCACTCTCATGCTTGTAGATTCCCACGTTCTCATTATAAGTTGGAACCCTGGTTGTTTTCTTATCATACATAAAAATAGCTCCAGGCCGATCAATGTTTGGTGGCGGTTCTTGAGCTTCTGAAACCATTTTCCCTTTCGCCACATTATCTCCATATCTGTTGTAATCTTCAGGGTTACTGACTATTAGATAGTGGTTCCCCTTTTCGTCTCGGAATCTATCTCCATCATCATAGACTCGAATTATCTCCAATCTCTGTGTTGGCCTCTCTTCGATACAAATGCACTTGCGTCCTCGATAGTCAGAATAGACTAGGGTGAAAGCATGTTAACATGTCGCGCTTTTTGTGCAGTTTCAAGTTAGCACATCTTCAAAAAGTTGGGCGTCCGGTAATTTTTTTACAAATAATATCCAAATTTGTCGGAGGTTGTACATTTGGATTCCTTGTTTCAAGTGCTTTCTATTGATATATCATATGTCATAGATCTTGGAGATGTAGCTCAAGTTATTGTACTAGTTAGCATATGTCAAAATTGTGCTAGTTAGCATTGTCCGGGACATGAAAAAGCATGACAGGTTAACATGCTTTCACCCACTAGGGATCCCCTCGAGTTTGTTCCCTCTAAGAAGATCACAGTGAGCTTTGAATCATTCAAAGGATTTAGGGAGGTGCTTCCTCCTGGCATTGGTCCGTCATAGGTGAAACCTCCTGGCTGTTGACTACCCATCATGAAGAAAGATTTGTCTGACGAACTGTATCTGAAGAAAGATTTGTTTGAAGAAATATTTGTCTAACGGAATCTATCTCCATCATCATAGACTCGAATTATCTCCAATCTCTGTGCTGGACTCTCTTCGATACAAATGAACTTGCGTCCTCGATAGTCAGAATAGACTAGGGCTCCCCTCGAGTTTGTTCCCTCTAAGAAGATCACAGTGAGCTTTGAATCATTCAAAGGATTTAGGGAGGTGCTTCCTCCTGGCATTGGTTCGTCATAGGTGAAACCTCCTGGCTGTTGACTACCCATCATGAAGAAAGATTTGTCTCACGAAGTTGCTGATCACTTTGGTATGCTCAAAATTTGGTTTGGAGTGGAAAATCACACAGAAGACATCCTACGCGTAGGATGTCTTTTTGGCTTGTTTGACCCCAGACTTGACCCACAGCTTCCCCTTGATGTCAGCAACCGAGTGGTATGCTTAGATTTTGGTTTGGATTTCAAAAGTCCCCAATTTTAGCTGTTCTTGTCTTTTTCAGTCAAAAGTGCTAAAGGCCGCTTTGAACCCAATTTTCTCACCCAAATGAGATGAAACCCCTCTCAGTCACTCAATATATCATGCAAGTCATGCTCATGCAGCCATCTTATGGTTTTGGTCTTAAAATAATGCTTTGGCACAATTTGGGTAGGATGTCTGACAATTTTAGTCTATTTGGCCTTATCCTGTCAAGATATGGTCAAATTTCCACTTTCCAGTTGAAATTAGGGTAAACCCCACCTTCTGAACACACTGGTCAACTCAAAATCCCAAAATTCCCACCAGATTAGCCTGTGGACATCCTACGCGTAGGATGTCTCCTGGCTTGAAATTAATTTTTTCCCTGACAGAAATGCTCCTGATGCTCTGCAGCTCTATCAGAAACACTCACAGTAACTTTTGGACTTCACTTAGGCTTTCAAACACACTTTTGCGTCTTTTACAAACTTGTGATGACTTTACCAAGCAAGTATACATGCATGAAGTGCTCTAGATCTTGAATCATGATGTCCTACTTACTCTACTCCTATTCATCATGTGAAATGGTGATAATGGTGTTTTGGTTGCTTTCTGGCCTCTCCGGACTCTCAAGCTCTCCTCTCACCGCTTCTACCACTCCAATTCCTACTCAAGAACACAACTAATACCTAAAACTATCTTAGTCTACCTAAGTCGAAGGATCTAGGCCAGACACACGCTCCCTAGACTCCCTCTAAGACCTAGAAAGTCCTCCACCCTCTGATCCTATCTAAATGTAAAACGAGACTCTTGGCAAGCTAAAAATCCCTATCCTCAAGGACTAGTCTCGGTCACCTACCTAAGGTTTTCGTCCCCAGCAGCGGCGCCAATGTTGGACGGATACGCCGCGACGGACGTCAGCACAGCGAGAACTCACCTAACATATAATGTCAGCTATGGACAAATCTCGACCCGCAGGCGTGTGGAAGCAAGCATAAGGTGTCAACCTACACTCGACCGACTCCTAACTAATTCCTACAGAGGTCTCTACCAATTGTCTAAGTCAGAGTCTTCAAGAGTGCATAAGAGGAAACTTCCTACAACGTTGTCTAGAGCCGAACACCCATCAAACAATCTCGAAACACCATAGATCTTGAAGGAGACCCTACTAACACCAATAGGTTGCTCTCCCTAAGGTCTATGAACCAAAACCCCAACCCAAAACACCATGTGCAAAATCACGTAGGATGTCTGGCCGAAATTTGCAGGTCTTCGTTTCTGAAATCTAAAGTAACTAATGTGTAGCTCTACTCAATGTGAACGCGTGGATATGCTGCAATGCAAAATCAGACAACATATGCTCACCCAATCACTAGATGAAGCTAGCAGAAGGAGCTTGCAAAACCGGATCGTACGTGCGCAATGTAGGTATCGGCACGTAGCTCTCGTCGGGGGCAACACGCTGCACTTCGCTGCACTCGATTCCGACCACCGGTGCACACGTAGCGTCAAGATGAAGCTCACACTCTCTCTCGTACACAATACGCTCACTCACAGACTTCAAAACTTGTTTTTAAAAAAAGGTCTTTCATTAAGGTCAAAAAGTGGTATATATACCTTACAATTCTCAAACCCTAAAGTTCCAAATCAACCATCTACTCAATCTTACTATCAAAACTGGGATACAATCTGGAAACTTCTGTAAGTCTCAATATTTACAAGGTGAAAAACCAGGTTTTGTCAATAAGTGAATAATTACAAAAAATGATAATCTTCCGAGTAGTTAGTTTGCGTGGGGTGTGTCCAGCTCCTAACACACCTCTACAAGAGAGGGCTACACCAATCATGATAGGGAGACTCTCCCAATGAAAAAACAACATATGTACAATGAGGCTAAATCAAGAGATGGGAGGAGGGAAAAGCCACACAGGTGGACGGTAGTGCCATCTAAGTACACCTTGGACCATGGTGAAGAAAGGCCCAGGAAACCAGAGTAAAAGAAAAGCCTCTTTGTGATCTCGCATGCGGTCAGAGCTGCCCTGGAGTCTTCTGAGCCGTCCTTTGAGAGTATGGATCAGCTCTAGCCAAAGATCCCAAACAATCTCTGCTAGTGGTACAGGGCGAACCTTGAAGATGCGGAAGCAGTGGGTCCGCTAGATGAACCAGAGTGTCATGCCACTGATGAGCTCCCAGAACTCCTCTCTCTCACTGCACCACTCCAAGGCTCCCATCCACTTGGGCGCTGCTGACTCAAGGGGTGCGATCCACTCAGCTGGTACTGCCTCTGAGATGTCCTGACACATGCTCTGCACCCCTCTCATGCCCTGTAGTTGAAGACTTTGAAGCTCCTGTGATAAGCCTGAAAACTATAACTAGTCACCTAGAGATCGTGCTAGACCCTCTGCCATGGGACCCCAGGAAACATGAGGCAGACTACCAATCAAGTGTCCTCTCTGAGTGATAACCATGGGGTTACAAACAAGGGGCTCTCTCAAGTGCTCCTTCGTGCAAGTAGGCTGATGCTGCTCTAGGCCAATCACCAGATCCTCACCATGGAGCCGTACTAGGGCAGAAGCCTCCCAAAAAGTAAAGATGTTGTCAAGGATACTATGCTCCTTCACAAACCTGTCTAAGTCCCATGTATAATGCTCTCTAGAAGTGGCTGAATCCTCAAACTCAGCGCCTTGGTAAGAATTTTGTAGGCTAAGTTGAGGATGGTGATGGGGCACCACTATCGAATCTCATCCAAGGAGCCACCCTCCTTGGGAATGAGGTAGATGAGGTGCTCACTCATGCTGTCAGGAATCTCTCCTTTGTGCAGGATGTACTGAAATGCAATACAGAGATCTGAGCCAAGCAAGTCCCAGTACTCTAAGAAAAGGTTGGGAGTCAAGCCATCCTCACCTGGACAACTACCAGGTGGGAGTGCACTAAGAGCCATGTGGAGCTCCTCTAGCTGAAGAGGTAGCTCAAGCCTCTGGCGCATCTCCTCAGTCACAAGACAAGGCATCTGTGACCATACTTGCTCTCTGTATGCATCCTGAAGCTCTGACTGAGGCTCTGCAAACAGTAAATCACGGTAGAAATCAGTGGCTACTGCATGCTTGTCCTCTAGCTCCGAAGCCACTGACCTGTCGGGCCTCCTCAACTCACTGACCTTGGCATGAGAATACCGAGGTTGCACTGCCTCAAAGAAGGATCCTGTCACTCTGTCACCCACTTGGGTCCACTTAGATGCCTGTCGATGGAAAGCAAACTCATGGCACCTCTCCTCTGTGCTGAGGAGCTCCTGGCGAGCTTGCTGTAACTTCTCCTCCAACCAAGGAATGTCTGGATGATGCTCCTGCATCCTCTGCACGGAGGCAATGCCCCGTTGAAGATGCTGCTCCTCCTATCTCGCTGTAGCTAGGTGAGCTGAAGACTCCTGGAGAAAGAGTGGACTAAGCTGAGCTAGTCCTGAAGCCACTCTGTCAGCAGGAGAATCCTGCATGTCTAAGCTCTCTGTCCAAAGAGCCTCCACTAGATCTCTAAGCACTGAGTCCAACAAGACCCTCTCTAGGATGCGAAGCATCGTGCTCACCCTCCTCTGTCTATCAGTCACTATAAGGATCACTGGATCATGGTCCAAAAGGGAGGTCCCTACCAAAATGCCTACTAACCCACCCAAGTCACAGAAGTGGTCACTAGTTTAGAAACGATCTATCCGAGATAGATTCACGTCTCCCACTATGCGGTCTGAACAAGAGAAGGCCATGCTATCTGGGCGCCTCACAAAACTGGAATGCTACCATATATCTGTAACCCATAGAGTCATACAAAACCTCTCCCAAGCTGCCAACTCAACTCCATGCACAGTAGTATGGCTACCGCCAATCCTGTCAAAGGGTTCCTCCAACATGTTGAAGTCACTCCCTATGCACCATTGCTCCATCTGCAGCAGAGACTCAACAATCTAAGACCAAAACTCTGCACGTGCACTCGCCACATTGGGTGCATAGATGTTTAGGAAGCCCATGAGACAACCCTTAACTTGTACAGTGATCCACTGATCCCTACCTGGCACAATAATCCCTGTGCCCACAATGGCCTGCTCTACAAAGAATCCGCAATAGTCATACATACCCTGCCTTGGATGCCTCCAGGTCCAAAAGCAGCCGACTAAAAAGTCTCATACCGTCCACACAAAAGCTGACCACAACGTCTAATGCAGCTCTCACAGAGATGATACTCCTGTAACATAAGTAGGTCAATCTCTCCTCCCACGAGGCATGACTGAAGCTCCTGACGCAGTCGGACCCTCTGATGTTGAAACTGGGGCCTACCTAGTCCCTGTACATTCCATGAGACAATCCTCATGGGGAGCAAGAGAGAACGGATGCTGCCGCAGCTGCTAATCATGCTATCTTTGAGGCAGGCTTGGATGGGGAGTAATCCGCATCCGAGCGTCCTTGAGATAGGCGTGACTGCAAAAAATTTCCAACCCAAGCCCAAGTAGACCGAGCCGTGCATGAAGAATCCTCCTCTATCCAGGAGTCCTCATGTATGTGTACATAGCATGATGGGCTCTATGTGTCAGCAAAAAGGCGAACCACAATGTGTCTACATCCTGCTGCGTGTGGAGGTGTCACAACAAACTTGGCCAATGGCCAAAGAGTATGAAGCATGTCTGTAACTCCTAGGTCTCCCATGTGATGAGAAAACTCTAGGGCCTGTGTCTGCAACCACTCCATCAATGAGCCTAAAGTCCACTCAGCCTGGTCCCTCCCGCAAAGGGAAAAAGAGAAGCCAACCGCTGATTCCAAGGCCTCTATCCCCCTAGCTGCAAGGAACAATACATGGACTCTAAAGTAGGCTACCTCAAGGTCTGGTGAGGGGTCACCAAGAAAACTTGTAAAGTCATAGGCAAAGAAATCCCAACGACAACAAATGTCTAAACTCGTTAGACCACGAGGAACTGCTGCAAAGGGGAGACATCTACACCAGAACAGGAGGTGGCAAGAAAGGCTGTCCCTCTCTTGCCAAACAACTCATGGCAAAGGCGCTGCCAAGAGATCTCCTAGCAGCTGAAGAAGGCCCTACCCCCTGGGACGGCTGAGGGACTGGAGCCGGAGGAGGTGAAGGAGCAGGGGAGAAGAGGGCGAAGGGGGGTGAGGGGGATCAGCAAAGGAGGGAGGGCGAGGTGAAAAGGCAGAGGGAGAAGGGGGAGTGGGAGGAGCGGGAACTTGGGGGGTGGGGGGGTCTGTCAAGGTTGAAGCTGAGGTGGAGCCTGGAGCAGGGACCTCATCTTGCTAAAGAGGGTTGAATCGGTTCCCTGTGGGAATCCACTACTGTTGGGCAGGAGCCTGAGGACCACTCTGAGTGCCAGGCTGGTGCGGTGGTGTGCCAACGTCGGCCACGAACCTACTGCCAACCCTCCTCTGCTTGAGCCCCAGGCTTGGAGAGTGGCTCAACCTGTGTACTATGTGGCTCTGCCTGCTATTGGCCAGCCTTTGAGGGCTGGGGCTGGGCATGTGGTGTAGGTCGGGGTCTCCTCCGTGGACAGGCCTTTGCGAGATGGCCCATCTGTAGACAAATGAAACACTGATTCGGGGCCCAAATACTCCACGCTCTGGCGGAACCAACCCCCACTTACGCAAGGCAATAAGATAATCTTTGGGAGAGTGTGGGTGTCCCTAACCAAAACAAGTACCGAGGAAATTCTGGCCACCTTGGCAGCTATTGAGGGCTGCCGTGCAAGGTGTCTCCAGGACAGTCCCAATTGCTGAGCCTGTCAGGGACAAAAGTGGTAGGTACTTCCTCCTCAAACCAGGAAAGCAGACAGAGATGGGAAGGTCTACCTCCTCTACTAGAACATCTGAAGCAGGGTCAAGGCCATGTGTCCACTGCCGAAAGTGTGCTCAAACTGCTCTAATGGTCAAGGGGCTCATGGCCATAACCTTGAACGCCATCTCAAAGGTTCCAACTTGATCTAATAGTAGCCTTGTCCGAGGAACTGAACGTTCAAGATCTTGCCTACCTCTACAAGAAGGCGGGCCTGGAGAAGGTACTCACGCAACTCTCCTCTGCTGGGTCTGGTACCGAGAATCTTGCAGATGATGGAAGTCGCCTGCAGATGATCCACCTCTACGGCTAGGCTCGCTTGCTCTGTCGGAGAGAGAGAGAGCAAGTCGAATGGTGGGCTCAGAGGGGTTGGGTGAGGGTGACTTCATTAGAGTCCCTCTGTGGAAGAGCTTGAGCCTCCACCTCTGTCTGATACTGTGGCGGAGAAGAAGCGGATAGAGTAATTTCTTTGCAACAAACCCCAATGACCACTGTCCAGAAAATCAGCACTACCAGAGCCAATTGAAAAAATAAACCTTCGAGGAGAGAAAGGCAGAGACAGAAATGACCGAGGGAGGGGGGGGGGGGGGGGGGGGGGCTGGAAACGATAGTGGGTGAGGGAAGCGGGCGGGGGATGGCAGCGAGTGGCGAGAGGTTGGCTGGGAAGAAGGTAGCGGGCGGGGCTAGGGAGCGTGGGGGGCAACGGCGGGATGGCAGCGTGAGGGGAAGCAAGAGGGGTAGTTGGGCAGCGTGAGGCAAAGCGCGCAAGGGGGCGGTGAAGGTGGGCTGCGCGAGGAGGGGGTTACGCAAGGGTAGGGGAGGCAGGAAGCGATGGTGCGAGGAGGTGCGGACAACAACAACAAGAAGCTTTGTGTATTGGTGCTTGGTCTTTAGTTATTGCTTCACTATTTTTATTTTATTTGTAACTTTTTTAAATAGTTGATCTTCTGCACATTAACTTGTCAAGGTAAAGTATATTCAATTTCATTTTTTTTTCTGTATACTCTGTCAAAAACAATTGATTTTTCATATGTTTTATGCAGGCCAGAAATAAAGGTGCTCATTTGGGTCCAAATGAGCATCTCTATTTTTGAATAAGCGTTTAGCGATAATAGCCATGGTGATAATTACGGTAATGCACACGATAACAGTCACGGGTATATTCTTGCTTCTAGTACCGTGCGTATATTGTTGCTAAACCACGTCAATTGCCACTAATATTGCCGCACACACAATATTTTCTCTTTCTATTTTCCTTTGTTAGTCCGTAAAAATTAATGCTAGCGGTTTTGTAAAATTTCTCTTATAGTGAGTCAACTTCCTAGTTCATGTGGTTGAGGAGATCTCTATATGTGCAGTAGTGTTGCATGCATGATGGATGTTCTTTCTAGAGAGGTTTTTGAAGACTCTCAAAGATTTTGTGTGACTACGGGCCAAACCAAAGGCATGCATGGCCGAAGGATGGATCGTGCAAGAGGCATTTTTTTACATTTCAGGTATTTGGCACAAATTAATCCCTCAATGCCTCATATGTGGTCAAATGAGGAGGATGCAAGGATGACTTCAAACTTTCCAAGTAGAAAGGGAAAATTATTTAGCATGGATATGGATCTATGCCGAGTGGTCAACAACTTTTGCATCCTCAATACAAAGGCTATGACCAAGTGGGTGGACTTATGGACAATGGCAACGGCAAGGCATTTGCAAGAGAAGAAAGCACGTAAGCAAGCTCATGGATGCAGGACCATGGCACCCCCGGTTCCTCGATACCTAGCATGTTTCCCAAATCTCATTAGTGCTGAGTGGATCCATGAGGAATGATAAAAGCAAAGGCACATGGAGACGACATCCCTGACAAAGAATGGGAGTATGCACGAGTTTGCATGCCAAAGGTAGAGTACTCATTTAAGCCATATTGTATAGTTCTTTTCTTGATTTTATCTTTGTAATTGATTGTATAATTTTTCCTATTTTATAGTGTCTTTCCTTTTATTAACTCTACGTGGTCAAAGGGTGGAAACTTTTGTACATGCCACAGTGACGAGCACCGAAACACCATTGATTGTGGTGTCATGGGAAGCTTTGACACAAATGGTGATACAACCAAGTATTGTGGGACTACTAAAAGAATACTAAAGGTTGATTTTAAAACCTTTCATACCTTCATCTTCAAGTGCAAGTGGTTTGGAAATGTATCTAGACGGCATAAGAATGGGCTCTACATGGTGGACTCTACACTACATCATACGGGGAGGTATGCCAGCTTAGTTTTGCCACGTAATTATGAGCAAGTGAGTGATTAGCTTCTTTACCCTTATTTACTTCTAATATAATACAAATTTCACTCACTTTAAACTTCTCTTCTATAGGTCATCTATATACCATCAATCCATCAACATCCAGAAATTTGGTTTGTAGTTCTCGTAACACATCGGGCACTAGAAGAGGTACTTTACATTAGCGATGCTCGCAGTGCGATGCTCAAAAGTGAAAATCCACGGCGTCGCTATTTTCTTTGTTGCATAGCAATGCCTATAGCGACACCGATAGGGGTAAAAAATAAACCGAGAGCACCAAAAACTCAGATCTCAGATCTGAGTTTTGGCGCTATAGCAAAACAGGTAAACCCACGCTCTCCCTCTCTCTCTCTCTCTCTCTCTCTCTCTCTCTCTCTCTCTCTCTCTCTCTCTCTCTCTCTCTCTCTCTCCCCCCCCCCCCCCCCCCCCCCCCCAGCGCGCGCGCGCACACACACACACATATGAGCAGAGGAAGGAGAGCCAAATATGCTCCTTTCCTCTCCTCTCTCTCATATTCCCTTCCCCCCCCTCTCTCTCTCTCTCTCATATTCCCTTCCCCTCTTTCGGCGGGTGGGCATCATTTGAGACCGATTTTGTAAGTGTTTTTGCATTACTCTGTAGGTTTGCTAGTTACGTCTAGTTGTACTTTTAAATTCTAGCATAATGGATTCTTTGTATGTTTTGAAGAGTGGTCGATGACAGGACGTGACCCCACATCGTACGAGTGCGAGTACGCAGGCAGAAAGGGCTTTAACGCCCTGATAAACATTCTCAGTTCTCGCGGCAGCATGGTTAGTATTTCACTTTACTCTTTGATATTTGTTGTATTTTAATGATAAGCTAAGAAAATAGATTGTTTTATAATTATATGTTTATACTTACAAAAAGTCTTATTGTTTTTTTCTACAGAACCCGACAAATACGCTGCTTGGATACGATGAGACATCTGATTAAACGATGTCAGTCTAGCCGTAGCCAGATAGCATTAATTTCCTTTTGTCATAGCATGTATAATGAGATAACGTGTATAGGTCTTTTTGTAACTATTGGAAAACCATGCATTTTCTCAATAATGACAATTGTGTTGTAACAATTACATTGCAAAGCTTAACAATCAAGTGATTTTGCCTATGATGTGTATAATTGTCATTGATTTACTTTCGTCAATTTACTTTTTTCCAATTACTTTTGTCAGTTTTGTATCTTTATTTTGCAAACAATACTATGCATGATGGAGTTAATGGTTATATTGTCTTGTGGGTGACTACTTTGGGTCTATACCTTGCACTTTCTTTCAAAGATGAATCTAGGCTTATCTTGGATTCATTTAGGTTTACCCTATTCTGGAAATATTCAATATGGTTGATGGGTGGCATGGCATTCAATGCCCTGCCACCCAAATTTTTTTACTTTCGGACGTCACTATAAGCGTCTCTATATAAGGTTCTGCTACGTCGCTATAAGCGTTGCTACAGAAGGATTGTAACCGTCGCTATACAGTACTGACACGTATAGCGACGCATATAGCGATGATTATATATAGCGACGTTCCCGTAGCGACGCTGTTAGCGAAGGTCTTAGCGACACCGAGGAGTATAAAAAACTAATGTATTTTTGTCGCTAAAAGCGTCACAAGTGCACATAACCTCTTGTAGCAGGGGGGGGGGGGGAACCATTTTTGCCACTAATGAAGTGGAGACCATATTAACCCTTTTCCACTTACTATTTTGGATGAGAGGAGAGTGATAAGAGATAAATTGATGATTCAAGTCCCAACGCCGCCAATCTTAGCGAAGATGATTGCCATGATGACGATGATAAGATGAAGATGACGAGTTCGAAGATGATGAAGCCAACACATCTACATATGAGAATTCAATTTCTCTCTCTATTGATTTAGGAGCCATGGCTTAGATTTAAATCAAGCTACTTTTAGAGAATTTTGGAAGATGATTCATAAAATTTTTGTATATTTTACTCTATAAAACGTTTTATTTGTGTCGCCCATTCATCACTTCCTCTCTCTCTCTCTCTCTCTCTCACACACACACACACACACACACACACACACATAGTACTCTCTCTCTCTCTAATTTTGTAAAGTATAATAGTTTATGTTAATCAAGTGGGCGTGATAAGTTTAATGATAAAATATCTATCACTTTTTGGTACAATTATTCATGAAAAATAACAAATGCTTTGTAATTTTCTAAGAGAGTAAAAAGGAGTATTGAAATTTTCATATTTGGGCTGCAAATCATTGCACGATAATGCTAGAGGAAATAACGGTGGTTATAACCTCTCTCCCTTTCTCACATCCATCTTCACACATTTGTAATTTTTTGTACAATTATTCATGAAAACGACAAATGCTTTGTAATCTTTTCAAATTTTCATATTTGGGCTCCAAATCATTGCGTAATAATGCTAGAGCAAATAACGACGGTTATAACCTCTCTTCCTTTCTCACATCCACCTTTACACATTTTCTTTGATTGTTGTTCTAAATAGTTATATATAGGTGCAAGTGGAGCCAGTGTTTTGTGTTGTGCGCAATGCGAGAGTGCTTTCGGTACTCAAGATTTCTTTGAAGAAGCTCTCTTTGATTATGCTCCTTGCTCAACACCTCTTTATGACAAGAGAGCTCCTTGCCACTACTATGTAAAGCCTTGCAGAATATGAGATGAATGCATGGATGGAGTCGCTCGAGTGAAATGTGTCTGGTGCTCGGAGGAAGAGTGTGAGCCTCTTCTGTTTCATGCATGATACATGTCTTACTTATTGACCAACATTAGTGACAAAGTGATCACACGCTTTGTGCGGCCTAATTAAAAGAAAAAAAGGAAAAAATATTTTATCATATTTAACTTTGGAATGTGGCATTAATCAACAAGGATGAATCCAACAACCCACAATTGTTCAGAAGGGCTCAACACTTTACTAAGGCATTATGGAGGCCAAAAACCACCAAAGAAATGGATAGATAAATTGGGCCCCTTGACGGTGCATCCTGAAAGGCTCCATTTTCAAAAGGGAGAGCATATAGACCGCATAGAGAGAGAGAGAGAGAGAGAGAGAGAGAGAGCGCCCCTAGAGGACTCGGAAGGGCTTGAAACTCTTGGGCAAAGCGTGAGTACAAGAGAGGTAGTACACTCACTAGCAAGGCAGGCATGGGCATAGTACACTCGCGTGTTGAGACAGAAGTACGAGAGAGAGAGAGAGAGAGAGAGAGAGAGAGAGAGAGAGAGATATTTGTGATAAGCGGCCGGGTGTGTGTTATTAGGGCTTTGGTTGCGGTGTATTATAAAAAGAGGAGGGGCCGTGTGCCCTCCATAGTCCAATATCCTACATCCAAGCAGCTGGCCGGCATTGCATGCGATCAAATTGATTAATAAGTATGGCTGCCAGTGCAGGTGAAGGCTAATATGAGTATGAGAGAGAGAGAGAGAGAGAGAGAGAGAGAGAGAGTGTACACGTGCTAAATTACATTAGTTGCTATGTTTATTAGCAGCTGTCTCATCGACGTCAGTCTCCGCCGCTGCCTTCTCTGGCTCCCTCTTCGCTCCACCTCACCGGATGCGGCTGCCGGTATCCTCTCCGGCTCCAGGCTGCTCGCCCCCTCTACTCCAGCTATCGTACAGCTCAGTACTACCGGCCAGAAGAGTATTGTTGGCTTCAGCTGCAGCTCAATCTTGTGACTCAGACAGCTTGCAACCTGAACGTGGGCGAGACAATGAGCAGCATGTCACCGACCCTAGTAAGCGCCACCTCCTCGGATGTCTCCTGCTGATGGGCTCCGTGGCACCGGCTGCAGCAAGTAACTTTTGGGGTTCCGACTTGCTGGCGAGGGCGGCGACAACCGACAGGTGTGATCGAATGCTGTGAGAGAGAGAGAGAGAGAGAGAGAGAGAGAGAGAGAGAGCGCTAACACTATCCCAATTTTACTCTGCATAACGTGCTTACGTATTAAGCACTCCCATTGTCTTCACGCATGGTGCTGCTCATCAAAATTTTAATTTGCATATCAAAACTAAATTTGCAAATGAACCTTCAACTGCATATTATATTATGTATTGTAAGGTTCTGGCTACCCTTTAATTGATGCTTGCTTTTAATTAATCTATCCTCACTAATTAAATTAAGTCTCGCACTGTGTGCTCAAACTCACGTAATGGATCTTTTCAGGGCTTGTTTAATTTGAAATTTTTAGGCCAAAATTTAAACTTCTCTCATAGAAAACTAGAAGATTTTGACGAATTTTAGTAAAACTCTTAAAATAATGGAAAGACAAGAAAAAAAATGGTGGAAAATCTAGCGGTGCCTGTTAGTTGTAAGTATACGACACCAATGTTTGTTTAGCTCAATAATTAGTGAGTAGAAAAATAATTACTGCACCTTAAAGTATAGACAATGAGAATGTCTAGTGTAAAAAACTTTTCTATGGAATTAGGAACAAAATCAAGACAACACTCATAAGATGTAGGGAAAGGACACTCAGTGGGGGAGCACTGATTCCAAGGAAAGGACACTGAGCCCTACACCTTCAAATGTCCAAGGCGAGGGGGATATATAGCGACAACAATTGAAGTGATTCCCTCCAACGAGACAACACTCATAAGATGTAGGGAAAGGACACTCAGTGGGGGAGCACTGATTCCAAGGAAAGGACACTGAGCCCTACACCTTCAAATGTCCAAGGCGAGGGGGATATATAGCGACAACAATTGAAGTGATTCCCTCCAACGATAGTGACCCTAGCAAATTCCTTGTAGCGACAGTGACCCCCAGCAAATTCCAGCTTCTGATAGTGACGCATGGGCTTTCGTGTGCTGATGTGTCAATGCAATACAGGCTGTTGCAAGCTTGCATTCTAGGTGCTAATTTGGCAAGCATCGAAGCATGCAGGTCTCATATTATGCATTTTAATTGCCACTAAATAGACGTCTTAGATTGGCTGTCCCCCTCCCCTAGACTTTGACGGATGTAACCATGTCAACTTTGACGGATGTCAACTTTAGAATTGTATCCACATATCTTCATTTAACTCTCAAGACTTGTCGGACTGATTTTTGAGGTCTCTTGGGATTCTCATTCCTCTGGTGTTCAAATGTCTCTTCTCCTTCCCTCCTTCATATCTTCATTTAGCTCTCAAGACTTGTCGGATTGATCTTTGAGGTCTCTTGGGATTTTAATTCCTACGGCGTAAAAACGCTTCTTCTCCTTTCCTCCTTCAGAGACCTAAGTATGCCCCAAGTGGCAAATATTACAAATCATCTTTACTAATTACATTTCTAGACAGTACCACTTCTTTTAATTTACTTTTGGCCTCATGAAATACCTTAAATTTAGTCCTCACCTTAGAGAACCCATAAATTGGAGTAACTTACGGCCTCGCCACATATAAGGTAACCTTAAACTATACAATTTAGATTGGTACAGTTTGCAAAGCATCTTAATACATCCAGAGAGCAAGAGCTAGGAGTGGCTTTTGCTATAATAGTACTCACATTCCATATGCGGTTCAGCTAGAAGGATAAGATTTAGGACTTTGACATTCAATGCGATATTATAACCCAAAACTTGCATGTTTTTTGTCTAGCTTCTCATTGTCTTCCCAATCATGACACTTTACACTTTGCTCATTTAACACCGAAATTAATAATGGCAAAAAAACCTTCATCACACAATCCATTGGCCATGATTCAGAAATCAACCCTTGACCAATTAATAGGAAAAGTCACAATCTTATTAATTATTATTATTATTTTTTGTTGTGTCACTTTCGTGAGCTAGTTTTACGGGATTTCGCCCACTCACCTACACCTCATGTACACAGGGGTTGAACCATATTGGGTGTGCCTAAAGGACCTCACCTTAAGCACTAGGACAACACCCTTTGGATGAAGTCACAATCTTCTTACTTCAAAATTTTTACTCGAAGGTGGTGCCCCCAAGAAGCAAGTCTCCTAACCTACCTTTTCCAATGTGGTAGTGCAAATACATATTCTTTTTCTTTTTTATAGCTCAAACATGGTTCTCGGAGTGAAGAAAAAAGATAATATCCAACGGTTAAACTAAGAATTAGGAATTAAAGGACTAGGGAAAACAGATGTTAGGAACCAATTAGGGTAAAATTATCATTAAAAAATCGTTAATATAACTTGACTTATCAATAGCTAACATCGGTGGATAGAGCTAAAAAGACAGAGAAAGCTCTTGGGCATGTAGAAATAGACACCAAAAATGCCTCCAAACATAGAAAAATATCAACCCCTTTCTATATCCAAAACAATGTGTGCTTGTTTTAATTTGTACTTATGCAATTTAAGGTCCCTTTGTCTACTTGCGCTTACTAAAGGTGCTCAACATCGATATATGTGTGGGTTTTGGTAGAAAACACATGCTTGATTCACATAACTAGATTAAGTTCCCTGCACATGCCTAATGTAAGGTATTTCTTGTGATAGTAGTGAGCAATATATCGCTCAAGATGACATTACTGGAAAAGACATAATAGCAGTTGAATGGGTTACATCACATCGTGCTGGTGATCGGACCCTCACAAAAGGATATCCGGTTTGTTTCTGCTTACACACTTGAGCTCTTTTTCCCCCACTTCTTTTATGATATAGTTGATTTAGTAGGTCCACAATGTAATTAAGATTGAGAACTTTGTCTCAATAAAGCTTATGTTATTTGTTGTTGTAATATGGTTGGTTTGAAGGATGGTCCGGTATATCTTGTTATAGAGAAGGATGGATCTCTAGCAAATTATGGCATCAATGCTATTTGCACACACATGGGATGTGTTGTCCCATGGGTGCCTGAAGAAGACAAATTCATGTGTCCTTGCCATGGATCTCAATATGACAACAGGGGACAAGTAGTCCAAGGACCGGCTCCACTTGTAAGTATCCAAAATGCTTCTAGATTTGAGCGATATATATATATTGATAATACACAATTTCTAGATGCATTAAACTAGCAGCACACATATTTTTTTTGCTAGCTTTAATGCTGTGGTCTCAATTGTGGATGGATGTATTTTTTTGTTTTAATGATTTCAAATGGTTGTTATGAAGTGGCTAGCATCCCATGAGTATAAATGAGTACCACAACCTCTTCTATGCCAAACCAACTAACATCTATGGTAAAGATTCACATGGAATGATGTCAAGCATTGTGTTATTCTTGCAGTCATTAGCTTTACAACATGTGGATGTAGTGAATGGGAAGGTGGCAATTTCTCCTTGGCTTGAGACGGACTTTAGAGATGGTGAGGTGCCATGGTGGGCAGAAGACTAGGATCATCTACTCATGTTGAAAGAGAAAATGGGAACATAGGTAATATTGGCAGCACAAAACATCAAAGTACATTCATTTGCCATTCCCTTTTTTTGTGCCCATTCATTTTTCTTATGGTGGTTGGTTCTCTAAGAGGGCATAATGGCTTCATTAAAATTATAACCTTATGTAAATATAAATCATGCAGTAAAAGCATCATATCCTTTTATCACTCAATACATTCCATGTATCATGGCTATTGTGATTGTGGGCCAAAAATAAATGGAATTTTATGGAATCCCATCAACAATTTTATGGTTTCTTGCATAAGTGAGAGAGATATACATGTTTTATAGAGGGCATGCTACTAAGTACCAATCTCTATGATGTATAATTTATCCCATTCTCTCCCGACCCATAGTTCCCCTTATCAAGAGGACAAGCATATCATGACAACTAGTTTCATACATTTATACAATACCTACAAAAGGTAGTTGAAAGATTTTGATCTACACCAGCTATAGGTGGAAACCCACTTTTTGGGCATTGTAAAATAAAAAATTTCCACAGGATGAACAACCCTAAAATTGTGACTATGATCCTAAAAGAAAGTCAATTTGTTTCGACGTAAAAATGCATTTTCTCAACTAGTTTTATTTTTTTACATCAGAAAGTACTTCATATTATTATTGGCATTTTCCTAGTTGCTAGTGAGAAAATGGCAAGGGGCACCTTTCCCAACTTGAGAACACCTTGAGAAAAGTTCTAAAGGATTTTATCTAGAGGAAATTGATATATCATCATAAAATATATATTACTCACACAATTATGTCCCTTGGATCCATGGTTACTACAAATTATTCTTACCTAAACTTAACTAGATGCACAATGTCATGCCAAGGGTAGGACTATAGGAGGGCACGGCCCTGGCCAAGGGCCGATAGATACACATGCGGTACAGGGGCTATATATAGCTAAGGGCCTATATATAGGTATGGTTGGGTGGTTATTGGCATGTCTATCTCTGTATGCTCTTTCAATGATATCAGAGCTCAGGGGGAAGGGAGAAGCTATGGAGGAGGAAAGGAGAAAGGGTATACGGTCATGCATGGCTTTGCATGCTCTCTCTCTCTCTCTCTCTCTCTCTCTCTCTCTCTCTCTCTCTCTCTCTCTCTCTCTCTCTCTCTCAGTGGTCTTGGAGCTCATGGAGGCTCTGATGGAAAAGGATGTGGGCATGGCCCCTTGAAGACACAACGACAGGAGGGGACAAAGTCAAGGCCGGCAAGACCCGTGGGAGTAGCTTCTTGCAAGGAGTGGGGGGCCTTGGCAGGAGAAGCAACATGGGCACATGCCCTTACACACACAAGCGGCCAAAGCCGAGGAGGGCAGGGTGAAAGCATGTTAACCTATCATGCTTTTTCATGTCCCGAACAATGCTAACTAGCACAATTTTGACATATGGTAACTAGTACAATAACTTGAGCTACATCTCCAAGATCGATGACATATAATATATCAATAGAAAGCACTTGAAACAAGGAATCTAAATGTACAACCTCCGACAAATTTTGATATTATTTGTAAAAAATTTACCGGACGCCTAACTTTTTGAAGATGTGCTAACTTGAAACTGCTAACTAGCACAAAAAGCGCGACAGGTTAACATGTTTTCAGCCGGCACTACCTGCATGAAAACGGATCTCTCTCTCTCTCTCTCTCTCTCTCTGTGGTTTTGCCATGGACCAAGGGGCATGTTTCGACACAGGCAGGGTCCGAGGTTCGGACTGTACACGAAGCAGGACGCATTTTCTTCTTTCTTGCATCACCTGCCCACCATCGCCAAACTGAGGCAACCCTTTGTTCACACAAGTGCCCAACGTTTTGGGTTTTCACCCTTGAAGGGTTTGTTCCCAAAGTAGGGACTCTCGCCAGGGCAGATGAGAAGCATGCAACCCAAGCAACACCTGCTAAGCGGCCATGCGTTGCAAATTTTTTTTTCAGCTGCAAATTTATTTCTATTATTAAATTTTTTTTGGTTCAATACAAAAAACAAGGACAGAGACTGTGGGGGAGACATCGGTTCACGGACCATGGCTCGCAAAGAAGAAAAGATGGCACCCATATCGTATCATGCATGGTCCTATGAGAGCCTCGTCAAGTGGACCATGTATGCATGGCATGCAACAACATGAAAGCTCGCCAACGGCCGTTTGCAAGGTCTCTGGAAAGGCACTTGGAGCCGGGATGCAAATTCACAGGACGTGATTGACCTCGGCTAAGGACAAGTAATGTAATGGAAATGGCCTATGAACTTAGAGAATAGCGGAATTAAGAGAATTAGAGTAAGCAACTTTGAGAGCATAGATGGTGAACTTAATTGGTAGTAGCAACTTAATCATAACACTTAATTAACTAGGCATGAGCAATACCTTTAAGAGATAGATAGATAGAGAGAGAGAGAGAGAGAGAGAGAGAGAGAGAGAGAGAGAGAGAGAGAGAGAGAGAGAGAGAGAGAGAGAGAGAGAGAGAGAGATAGATAGATAGATAGATAGATTTTATTATCGTCCTCGGAGGTCAAATATGACCTATGGGACCAAAGTTACATGTGATGTAGTATGTGTATGGCTGATGAGTGACTCTCGTCGATGCTCCAAAATTGTAGTGATGAGAGTCGCAATGGAGAGCCCACACTTTGGCTGGGAGAGGAAAGTGTGTAGGTCTAAGTTATGGCTGAAAATGTGAGAGAAGCAAGTTCGGATGTGATCAAAAGCTGAGCACTCTAGTAGTGTGTGGTACTCAGACTCTCGAACTTGCAGTGAGCATAATGTGCACAATCGATTTGACTCTTCTCCATTGCCCCAACGCCCTATCTCGCATCGAAGGAAATGGGAGCTAAGCCGAATTGTTGCGATAGTGCGTATCGCGGACAAGGGAATAAGCTCAAGCATGTAAGTGTGAGTACGGTTTCCTCTCTCAGCGAAGAACATGGTTTTGTAGTTGGGGGCAATATAGGTGGTGTAATGTATGAAGCGTGACCCACCAAATTTCTCCCAAGCCGTAATACATTGGCGTTGTAGAAAAGCTTCATTCACTTGAGAGTCAATTGAAGCATCATGTAGCAAGTGTAATGCATCCCATCTCCCAAACCACTTCTTTATGTCTTGCATCCATCCCGTGCTGAAGATCTTGCTTTTATGCGTCTTTTGAACTTTTTTGCTTGCTTCCCATGCAATTGTAGGAAGTCGATATGAGGGGTTTTGACGCATCTTTATCATGTACTCCACAACCCTTTCCATGCCCATAACCTCAATTGGAAGAGATCCCGACTCAAGAAGTAGGAGCATATATGGTGTTTGTGCCTTAACTTGGAGAAACTTTTTAAGAAAACGCTTTTGGACATTCTCAAACTCTTTCCAAGTAGACTTTGAGATGCTCCTGCCCCACACTTCAACTCTATAAAGAAGAACTGGTGTCACCAATGCATCAAAAAGATACTTCTTGAGAACCCAACACTTGATGTTTCCCACATTACACATGTTCTCAAATGCATAATATGCTCTCTTTCCCGCTTCCAAACGACGCATAGCACATTCATGCCACTTGTGATTGGATGGAACCTCAAGGCCAAGGTACTTAAAGCTCTCAACAACTTCAAGTGTCTGGTTGTTGTACACAATGCATGGCTTCTCCTTATGGTTGGTTTTCACAAGCATAACCTTTGTTTTGGATTCATTTACAATCAGCCCACTATGCAAGCAAAAGTTCTCAAGGACAACCATAAGATTTTGTGCATCTTCTAAAGTGTGTGCTAGAGAGAGAGAGAGAGAGAGAGAGAGAGAGAGAGAGAGAGAGAGAGAGAGAGAGAGAGAGATTTTAGAGAATATGACAACAGTTGAGGACCGGATTTATGTGGAGCCGGTCCCCCCTCCAAAAGGCATTTGTATTATAGATTCTCTCATTAAGAGAGACTTGGTACAATACAATCTTTGTGTTCCTTGAGACCTCTTTGGAAGTATGGAGATGGACGCTTCATACACCAAGCTTTTGCATAATATCAACAATCAATCTTAGCTTGAAAACAATCAAGAACTCGTGAACATCATTAGTCTTTGTGTTCCCTAAATCATTTGAGTACATGAGGATGTATGCTTTTATGTATCAACTTGTGCCTAAAGCAACAATTAATCTTCCTTGCAATACAATTAATCTACTTGCATTAAGTAACTAATCTACTTGCAATAAAACATTAGCCTTCTTGCAATAAGCATAACATGCACTTTGTGGAAAGCATTAACTATCCCAAGCCTCAGTCCCAAGACCTCAAACACCTTCAAAGGTGGAGAGAGCTAGCAGGGAATGAGGGTAAGGAAGAGGAAGAAGAAGTATATTTTAGGAGAAAGAAATAATTCCTCACTTATCATCACTCTTCTTGCTTAGCATACATAATAGCATAGTAATGAAGACTGAAAGCTTAAGCATTGAAGCATAGCTCTTGGTTGGATTTGCATTCCATAGCCAAGAGTGTTGGTGTAGGCTCTCAACTTCTCAAGGAGCTTGGAGAAGGAGATGGAGCTCTTGCACCTTGTCTAGCACACAATGAGAGTGTTTGTGAGTGTGTGTGGGTGAGTATACCCCCTAAGAAACCCCCTAGCTTGCTTGGGTCGACCCCCCCTTGTAGCTCATGCTTGAAGCTCATTGGACCCCTCCAGGCCTAGCCAACATAAGCAGGAGGCATTACAAGCAGCAAGGGTAGCGTTGAGACAAGTGTCCCCCTTTCCCCTTTGAGAGATAGGACTTTATAAATGAAAAATCAATTAAATAAATCCCCTAAATTATCATTGGACCCCTTGGGTGGCCAACCAATAGGCTTCAGGCACACAATGAGGGAAACATGAGGAGGAACTTGACAAGTGTCCCTTTTGCTTTCTTTGTACCATGCATGCCTTGTGTGAGTGTGTGGGTGTTCTCTCTCATCCCCCCTCATGTAGGGCTCGCCCCATCCTTGTAGGGATTGAATCTTTGACTTTTTGACACCTCAACCCTCACGCATAGGCCTAGTTCCCACCACAAGCTTGGCCCTTAAGCACTTTAATCTTGGGCTGGGTTCTCACCTCAAGTGCAACCCTAACATCTCAAGCACCTCAAGCATCTCAATAATTAAGCACCTCAAGCACCTCAATCATCAAGCACCTCAAGCACCTTAGTCATCAAGCATGCAAGCAGGATAAGCACCTCGAGCTGGTTCGGGTTCTCGCGTCTCAAGCTCAGCCCCAACTTACCTAAGGTCAAAGTAATTTTACACATATTATTGGAGGTCTTCAATGAAGCTAACCCTAAGGTCTTATGCTCCATTGGTTAGCCTTTCTCTTTGATAGACCATCTCTCATTTGGGCCCCTTTACCAATGGCCCCGTGTTGAGATAGATCTAAAAGCACATGTCTATATCTTAACCCTTGTTCTCGTTTATTCTCCCACATTAAGTGATCAATTTAATATGAGAAAATCATTTGGGTTGGTTAGATATTAGTTTTTCTGACATTACCTCTCTGTTGAAATCATAGTCGTCCTCGACTATGAGGTAGATATGGTAAAGTCTCACCCATTAGGCCATTGGTCTTAGCGGGTAGAGGATCCAGTTTTACCCTACGACATCATTCCAGAGTGGATGACTAATCCACTTGGTGCTTGAGAGACATTGTCTGCCGCAAGCATGTCTACTCTTTTTAGTCCATATCATACTTCCAAAGTAGAGTGACAAGTTCTACTTGGTGTTTGGGAGACGTAGTCACCACAAACATGATCCTAAGTATGCATACTTCTTAAAATTTGTGCACGAAACATAAAAGAGAGTCTTATAAGACAAAAGCATGGATCATTTAAAATGCATTTCTTTTACATTTGCTTACTCTTTTGTGTCATTGTAAGCATCATTAACAAGGTTCATATTATCCTTAAGTTATGTTCTTTGCATGCATTTAGCATCTTTGAAAGGATAATTCTTAACTTAAATAAGATACTGTCAGTAGTCTTACCATTTCTTAATACCTTGTGCTCGTGTCGAAGGATGAACTTGGGTTGGAGCTCGTTTGCTTCATCCTCGATCTCTGGTGGGTCTTCATTTATAACTTCTATTGGTGGCTCTTACTTAATAAGGCTCGAATAGGCTCTCATGAAAAATGATATATATGAGCCAGTAGTTGGGCAACTTTAATTGATAAGCCATCTAATGAATGGGCTTGAAATTTTAGAAGGGGCCATAGTATCTTTGTGCTGACCTAGCATAATACCTTTAATGGCCCGGAGGATTCTTGTGTATAATTTTCCTTAGATGAGCCTTGGGGAAGTTTAGTAAGAACCAACTTTTTTTTCTTTTTCTTTAAAGGATAAGGCTCGTTTGTGCCTAATGGAAGGAGCCTTTTTTGCCTAGCTAATAGATGGATATAGGCTGTTTAATCTTCTAAAAAGATTCGTTTTGATCTCGGCTATACTCCTTTGCAATGAAGATCTTCCCAGGTACCTTAAGCTACAAGGGACTTTTAGATCTTCCGTCTTTAGCCTCGAAAGGAACTTTCCCCTTATACGTATGTTC
The DNA here is from genome assembly GCF_014529385.1 of Adiantum capillus-veneris. NCBI lineage: Eukaryota > Viridiplantae > Streptophyta > Polypodiopsida > Polypodiales > Pteridaceae > Adiantum > Adiantum capillus-veneris. The sequence continues at coordinate 30,179,306 of NC_140938.1, forward strand.
ATGTTATTAGAGACATACTGTTGTTAGGGTAAGTACTTCTCCCATTTTGAGCATTGATCTACCTCGAATCACAAGATTTTAGTAGATCAAGGATCATTAGTTTTTTAATTTTCCTTTTGGCCATCCGTTGGAATAGTAGGCCAACATAAGAGGGTTACTCTAGTTCTTATAGAGACTTTATCTGAAATTAGTGGTCATGGTAGGATTTCTATCCGACACAATTAGATGTTGTCACAAGTCATGGTCCTTCTATCATACTTCATCTTTTGGTATACCATACATTTTGAAACATACTCTTGTATGTTCTCGTTTCTTGGTAAGCCAATACAAGTATGCTTTTACTCCTAGCATAGTAAATTCGAATGCCTCTTTGCTCCGCATATGGGAGGAGCATGGGAAGTGAGGAAGATATAGTCTATTGAGGTATGGAAGATAACCATCCTCTAACGTGAGTGGTTCTTTTTCTTCCATTTGTAAAGGCTATTATCATATCTCTAAAGCCTGGGTTAGAAGCATTTTTAACTATCATAAAACATAGTTCATTGTAAGTTGCTATTGATACCCTATCTACCCTTGGCCATCGGGAAAGTGCATCGGCTACATGTTGTGCTTGCCAGCAATGTGAGCAATGTAAAATTTAAATTGCAAAAATAAATTTGCCCACCTCATTTGATTGTCGAAGAGATTGGTTCGTATCATGGATGAAGTCCGCAAGAAGTACTTCCATGTGTCAACGGCATGTAAAAAAGCTTGTAGTTTCTTTTGTATATGCCCAACATTCACTCATTGGATTTGAGTCTTTGAATCTTGTATTCTATGGTATTCCCTTCTTAAAGCAAATTTTTTCTTGAAGGCATGCATCCAGGCATTACATTGGACCTCAAATAGCTTTGAGAGATCCCGTAGTGTAAGCATAAGTTGAGAGATAAGTTTCTCTTTGAACTTTTCTAAAATATTTTTCTCTCTTTGTAGTCCATGTACACTTAATGTTCTTTTTTGTTAAGTCATCTATTGGACCTGCTATAAGCATGAATTTTTCCTATGAAGCATCTCTAGTATGCACTCATACCTTTAGAGTTTCGCAACTCATGTAGACTCCTTGGATTAGGCCATGTTTTTATTACCTCTACCTTTTGTGGATCCATACAAATACCACCTTTATAGATAATGTGACCTAATTATTGAATCTCTTTTTAAAAAAAATCCACTTTTCTATTGGTTAATTAGAGGAAAGCCTAACCTCTCTCAAAACTTACCAGTTCATGCTATTGCCTTTTGAACTCCTCTTGTGGAGCTTATAAAGCTCAATAAGGAGGCTTATTAGGCAGTGAGCTTTGTGGTAAAAGCTCCATTGCATGGTCATTGTCCCCTCATTGTGGAGATATCTCACGGGGATATCATCAATAAAAACATTTTGGAATCCATTTAGGAATGTAGACAATTCTAATTCCTCTTGATTCGCATCTTTTTTTATTGTTATTGGTTGAAACATTGAATTCATTTACAGACTTTCTAACAAAAATCATGTATATGAATATATAGATTTTCATTAACTTGTGAAAAGCATGCATATTTACAAGGGATATGATACTACCCGACTCATAAACATGTATGTACATATCTCCTAGCTTAGGAAAAACAAAAGCCTTTTGCTATGAGCATCCTCTTTTGGAGTTTCCAGCATAGAAACTCAAGGCGAGTTGTTGCGTGCATTTCTTTGGGGACAAGCACGATAGATATGCCCTTGCTGTCCACACTTGTAGCATTTTTTATCCTTACGATAACACTCTAGCTCTGTTGGAGGGAGTCTATTCTTACCTTTGTAGACTGTTTTCTCCTTAGCTTTGTTATTGGTGTTGCTAGAGTTGCCTTTGGAGGAAGTTTGAGCATTATTCCTCCCTCTAGGCTCATTTTGATCCTTCACTTCCATGGGCTTAGAGTTTTTCTTAACCCCTTGTTGGAAATTGATTTGAGATGCAACCATAGTATGGTGTATGACTGCCGATATGGCATTAGACCTTTGTGAGTTAATATACTCGGCCATCTCTTCAAAAATTCCCGCACAAAATTGTTGATTTTGCTCCTCAAAGCCTATCTTTTTGTAGACACTGGCTTTGAGAAGTAAATCCAAAAACTTATCTACATAGTTCTGGATAGACTCGTAGGGAGAGAGTTTCAAGCTTTGCCATTCTGTAAGGACATTGTCTTTAGTGTTTCTTGACAGAAATTGTTTCATGATGGAGGCTCTTAAAGACTTCCATGTCCTTGGAGATTTCCTTTGGGCTCCTAGGCTAGCACCATTCACGAGAGGAGCTCTAAAAATGCATAGATACCTGACGCAGTTTAGAGGACTCCATGAAGTCTTCATTACCAAAGGCCACATCAAACTGTTGGATGAAGGCCAAGATCTTGTCCGTAGCACCAAAGGTGCCATCATAGGTAAGAAAAGTGGTGTCCTTTCCTCCCTCCTTGAACTTCTTCATCTTCTTGGACGTTCTCCATACCGGATAGGACTTGCGATGGCCTTTCCTTTTGGGCTCTTTGAGAGAAGAGCCGCTACCTTCATTGGAATATGAGGAAGGTGATGAAGACGGAGAAGAGGGTGAACTCTTTCTCTCCTTTTTCTTCTTTTGGTACCTCTCTTCCTTTTGGTGATAGCAAGGAGGAGGACTTTCCGACAATCTTTCTCTCTTGGGGGGAGTTGGAGATCGTTGAGGCTGCCGTCTTCTTGGAGCCACATCTTCAGAAATATTGGGAGACTCACTTCTTTCTCCTTCTCTTGGGGAAGGCTCTATAGTAGAGACTTCACCTTTCTTCTTGGATGGAGGTAAGCCCGTTAGTAATCGTTTAAGCACTTCATATGGGTTCTCCTCTTCTCTCACCGTAGATAGCCCTCTCTTAGAAATCTCTTGAAGAGACTTCTCAGGTGCTCTCTCTTTTGGGGGAGTTTGGAGAATCCCATAACTATGAAGTTGTTGGAAAACTTCACCTTGTAGGGCTGGGTTTCCCATAGCTTGTTGCAGCTTAGAAACAAGACACTTGATAAACATGGGAGCATCATCATTAGCACCTTCATGTGCAAAATCAAAGTTATCAATGCTCGTTCTACTCTCTTGATTATTGTGAGCCATGTTAACAAAATTTATGTATGTACTTAGTGTATGATTTGGCAATTCAAAACCTTAGTTACCACTCCTCTTAGCCTTTGAAAATCGGCTCTTAAGTATCTACACCCATGGCTCAAAGTGGTTAATTATAGAGAGTAGAGGAGTAGGTCTAACATAGCATGGTTGCCGAGGGTTAGCTCCTTTCGGACTTCTTATGGCTCAATAATGGTAAAGCCGTAGGCAAGTCTAAAAAGACTCCATTATTAAGTCCAAAGCTCCCGAGGTGTGCACCATATCCCACATAGTGGGCTCAACAAAACCGATAATAAATCCCAGTGCCACTTACCCTAATATAATTAACAACATCAACCATTTATAGGCTACTTAAGGACCTCTCTTCTTAAACAAGAAAAGAGAAACCAAATGCTTTGATACCAATGTAATGGAAATGGCCACGAACTTAGAGAATAGCGGAATTAAGAGAATTAGAGTGAGAAAATTTGAGGGCATAGATGGTGAACTTAATTGGTAGTAGCAAATTAATCATAACACTTAATAATTAACAAGGCATGAGCAATACCTTTGCGAGAGAGAGAGAGAGAGAGAGAGAGAGAGAGAGAGAGAGAGAGAGAGAGAGAGATAGAGATTTTAGAGAATATGACAACAGTTGAGGACCGGATTTATGTGGAGCCGGTCCCCCCTCCAAAAGGCATTTGTATTATATATTCTCTCATTAAGAGAGACTTGGTACAATACAATCTTTGTGTTCCTTGAGACCTCTTTGGAAGTATGGAGATGGACGCTTCATACACCAAGCTTTTGCATAATATCAACAATCAATCTTAGCTTGAAAACAATCAAGAACTCGTGAACATCATTAGTCTTTGTGTTCCCTAAATCATTTGAGTACATGAGGATGTATACTTTTATGTATCAACTTGTGCCTAAAGCAACAATTTTAATCTTCCTTGCAATACAATTAATCTACTTGCATTAAGTAACTAATCTACTTGCAATAAAACATTAGCCTTGTTGCAATAATCATAACATGCACTTTGTGGAAAGCACTAACTATCCCAAGCCTCAGTCCCAAGACCTCAAACACCTTCGAAGGTGGAGAGAGATAGCAGGGAATGAGGGTAGGGAAGAGGAAGAAGAAGTATATTTTAGGAGAAAGAAATAATTCCTCACTTATCATCACTCTTCTTGCTTAGCATATATAATAGCATAGTAATGAAGATGGAGAAGATGGAAAGCTTAAGCATTGAATCATAGCTCTTGGTTGGATTTGCATTCCATAGCCAAGAGTGTTGGTGTAGACTCTCAACTTCTCAAGGAGCTTGGAGAAGGAGATGGAGCTCTTGCACCTTGTCTAGCACACAATGGGAGTGTTTGTGAGTGTGTGTGGGTGAGTATACCCCCTAAGCAACCCCCTAGCTTGCTTGGGTTGACCCCCCCTTGTAGCTCATGCTTGAAGCTCATTGGACCCCTCCAGGCCTAGCCAATCATAAGCAGGAGGCATTACATGCAGCAAGGGTAGCCTTGAGACAAGTGTCCCCCTTTCCCCTTTGAGAGAGAGGACTTGATAAATGAAAAATCAATTAGTTAAATCCCCTAAATTATCATTGGACCCCTTGGGTGGCCAACCAATAGGCTTCAGGCACATAATGAGGGCAACATGAGGAGGAACTTGACAAGTGTCCCTTTTGCTTTCTTTGTACCATGCATGCCTTGTGTGAGTGTGTGGGTGTTCTCTCTCATCCCCCCTCATGTAGGGCTCACCCCATCCTTGTAGGGATTGAATCTTTGACTTTTTGACACCTCAACCCCTCATGCATAGGCCCAGTTCCCACCACAAGCTTGGCCCTTAAGCACTTTAAGCTTGGGCTGGGTTCTTACCTCAAGTGCAACCCTAACATCTCAAGCATGTAAAACACCTCAAGCATCTCAAGCATCTCAATCTTCAAGCACCTCAAGCACCTTAGTCATCAAGCATGACAAGCAGGAGAAGCACCTCGAGCTGGGTCGGGTTCCCGTGCCTCAAGCTCAACCCTAGCTTACCTAAGGTCAAAGGAGTTTTACACATATTATTGGAGGTCTTCAATGAAGCTAACCCTAAGGTCTTATGCTCCATTGTTAGCCTTGCTCTTTGATAGACCATCTCTCATTTGGGCCCCTTTACGAATGGCCCCGTGTTGAGATAGATCTAAAAGCACATGTCTATATCTTAACCCTTGTTCCCGTTTATTCTCCCACATTAAGTGAGCAGTTTAATATGAGAAAATCATTTGGGTTGGTTAGATATTAGTTTTTATGACAAGCAATGATTATCAGGTTCAAGATTTCATGTTATTGAGGTATTCGTAGCTTTATGTATGTGATTGTATGTGATTGTATGTAATTCTATGGATCACATATGACCATGGTTACGAATACACCAAGATCTTACGTGCACGAGCAAGGCTAAAGACTCAGCACGGTATATCGACAAAGGATATGAACTTCCTAGCACACACGTAAGACATGTTGTGGCTGCGTGCCGCACTCAAGACAGGCACCGCCTCTTGCTTGACTTGTTGAAGGAGGCAAAGGTGTTCGGCATGGCTGACCACTTGTTACAAATTGAGATGCTGCTTATTTTGGATTTGACTAAGAACATGGTTCCTAGGGAAAGTCTGTCCGCATTTTTAGTCACTCTCACGACAAACCTATATGGTCAAGGGCAACAATAATCAAGCTAAGAAAGTATGCACACATACCTTGCCAATCCGATGTACACGTAGACAAGGTCCATTCTTGGTACATGACGGCCACAGTCGACGGCCACAGTCGACTCTCTTTGCTATGAAATCTGTCGCCAATAACGTTTGTTGGCAATAAGGCCAGACGTCATTATATGAATCAAGGCTTCCAGTTCTGCATCTTGCATTGCAATTCCCCACGTTTGACATATGCTATGAGTATACAAAATTTGGAAGGACTAGGCAATGTGGTTGCAGGCTATTTCATTACTTACCAGATGGATGTATAGGATACACGAGGGTGTATATGATACACACAATAATTCTCTCTCGCACAATAGATAGGGCTATGAGTTGCATTTGAGCGGGTTTTTCCTTGACATCTCAAGACAACTGGTTACAGCAGGATGACCAGGTTAGACCATGTTTAGTATTGTTTATTTTTCCATGTTTATACATTTACATTGGAAACTAATGATTTTATGCAAAGCAAAGTTCTTTGACAATTTTACATGAAGCAAGGCTTCTCCCTTGTGCCAAGGTACTGTCCAATGACTTGGAATCACGGGCAGTGGCACACAAGTTTGAAAAACTGGCAAAATAGGGAATATCACCTTATAGAATCCCTACCAGTTTAGATTGTGCAAGGCACTAATGGTTTTGTCTCTCACGTTTGAGGCCATGACTCTCGCCAAGGGCTTAAAAATCTGTATGCAAGGCATGCTAACCAGGTGGCATGAATTCCACCGCTTGAGAGATTACGCTTCTGCTATCACACCAAACACACTATCACGTATAAAATAAGTTCTGGATTGTTTAAATTTTTGGTTGCTGTCAACGCACGATACCACTAAAATTTATGGAACCTAAATCTAGGACTTATTTCACAGGCAAAATGCCATATTAAGTCATTTTTGTAAAGTCACGACCCCATACATGGCAAGTGGGTCAAGCTGGGGCTTGTGTTTTTTGTTCCCTCTCTCGATGAGAGTGTTATACAGATAAATTGTTGCATGCTATAGGATAAGCTGCAAGTCAGGCATAAGATGCGTCAGAGCACACATATTGGGCACGACATATACAAAGTCGTCACTTAAGGAAAGTTCCTCAACCCAGTATTTTCTCTCTCTCTTTCTTATTTCTCTCCATGAATAATGAAAACTTTCTACACAGTTTTTGATACATGTTTTGTTTGGGAGTCAGCATGAGCCAAGGTGCTCTAACTCTCAGCTACTAGAAATTGGGCAAGACGCCCGCTACATTAGTCTACATTATTTCATCGATTGAACACTAATTTCCATAAGGGCTATGAGCCACACACGTTGGCTAAGAGTCATTGTCAGATCTCGGGTATGACCCAACTGTTGGCATTCCTTGGGTGATTGTTCTTAAGATCGAACAGATCTACCCACTGGACTACACAACGACATTAATGGACAAGCAAGAGTTTTGTAATTATGGATGTTTACGGTGTCATTTTTGCACAACATGGTTTCAGTGCGACACTCGAGTTGAGTTTCTGATAACCATAAACTCAACTCAGTTGATTTCTACCACGGATTTTAGATGCAACATACCGTTGCGACAACATGGCTCTCCTTAAGAGCTAGGCTTTCCACTTGTGTGGATCTCCTGCTCTCTCTATAGCACTACGAGTGTCTATGGATGCATTGTTTTGGGGTAAGACCCCACGGGTGCCTACTAAATCACTCCATAGGCCAATGAGGATCACAATTTTCTCTATTTCCGTTATACTTTCAAGGAAAGAATTCTGCAATCTACCACGTGGTAGCAAAAAAATTCAACTTTTCAAGTTGATTCTCATCATTTTGTATACGGTTAACTATGTTGGTTATCGTTACCTGCTAGTTGAGCAGTTTCTACAAAGGGTCTTACCAAGGGGTTGACTACGTAGATTCTACCCAATGGGTTTGGATTGCGAAGGCAACACCCAGGGTTTCCAGTGCAATGTTGCTTGGTTTTTTCACAGGTGGGAGACGTGCTCCTGTGCATTTGAATACGGGTAACTGAACTTTCAGTTCAATCCCCAGGGCCATGCCAAGGGCAGGTCGGAACAAGTATTTTGGGCCATAGTGTCCAATGTACATTATGCTGTTATGCACCCACTTGTCGGATTCGATTTGGCACATGTTGTCACATGGGATACAACATGGTCTAGGGACTCAAGGATTTCGGTTTAGCCAGTGTGTAGCAATGAATGAGGGTCCCTCTCACTCTTGTTGTGGAGTGTTTAGAGTTACCTCCACACACAAGTACATCTTGTACTTGATGTTCTTTTTTTAGACATCCTTAATTGAGACATATTCCACATGTGGCGAATATGAGTCTTTGGGACTGACAGTGGCGCCCAGTATTTCAAATATGTGTCCCGAAAAAGCCCCTAGGTGATGGTCACATCTGTTTTCTAGACCATTTTCAGCATGACGTATCAAGAGCAATTTCGATGGCCAAAAATTGTCGGATACTTAGAATGAATTGGTCAAGTGCAAGTACTACTAAACAACATTACAGATGGTTGTTTATACATATAGAAAGGCTCTAAGTTGTTAACGAAAAAGTTCCATTGTTTGTCCCTAGGTAGAAGTGATTAATGTTTTACCTTCTATTATGGTTCAAATGTTTTAGCAAGGCTTGCAAATGATTGTAGCAAAAAGTATTTAGTTTCTTTTCGGAACTATTTAGATTCCACTTTACTGTGTGCTATGCGCATCACATTTGCCATAAGTATTGGCAAGGATCACCATGGATATACAAGTTCGGATTTGTTTTTTGCTAAATGCATGCACACTATGTGTTATGGACCTAGTGTTTAGCAAAGACTGATTTGGAACGGCATGCGTATTCATTAAGTTGTTGCTTATGAAGTATTTTGCATTCTATGTGCAATATCTCTAATAGATTACTTTTGGGTCTACTAATCACCAATAGAGGTCATGGCTCGGTTTGGGTGTTTGTGGATTTTTCAAGTTAACCACGATGATTATTCTAGACATTGTTGATTCCTCAACAATGTTACAGGATATTGTGATTCCCATTTACCAGTCATTTGGGAAGACTGTCTATAAATTGTGAGGGAAACACACCTCAGTACTGTCAGTTATCCAAGGGGATATGCAAATTACAAAGTGTAATCTTGTGCTAAAGGATATGCAAAGTGCGTACATTAGCACCAAGCAATCCAATTAATAAGCATTTATTGATCTACTTGGAGTTTGCTTACCATTAGATAAAGAATGTTTGCGATTAGGTTTAGTCTCTTCATGTTTAAATCAGGCTCTCAACCTTGAACACTAGTTACGGTGGGGTTGTTTACGGATTAAATTTGAGAACAAGTCAAGGACTTATACTTGGATGATGAGTTATGTCAACAAGTTACTTTCAGAGAAAGTGAAAAGCGGTACTCTTTCAGGTACATCTTTGTTGTGATAACTTGTTTGAGCATGCTCATGTGCATTCTAAATGGAGTCTACACACTAGATGGTTCCAAAAGGACAACAATGTGCAGAATCACGATGTTACTCTTGATTTCATTGAACCTCCTACTGTACCATGTTTTGATCAAACAAACAGCTGGATCCATAATGGATACCACTTTGGAAAACATTAGTGTTCTTATGAAGATCCTACCACTTTTGTTTTTATGGACGAAAATGCTTCTCCAAGGGGGGAGTAATGTCATGCCAAGGGTTCAAATTCCTTCCATTTGTAAATGTATTTATAAATTTATAAATCTCCATTACATTGTGTTGAACCCAAGTAAAAGGTGAATATTTTCATAGTTCCAATAAGTACAGTCCTCGATCAATTAAAATATTGCCTCTCAACTACACAACCAATTTACTTCATTTGTAGACAATCAATTTGATCAAGCTCTTGACTCTCAATAGAGACGAGAGTCTTGGAGGAAGCAATGCGAGGAAGATGTAAGAACCACTTATTGGAGTTTCAAGAGAGGCCTTGGATGGCTCAATACTACAACTTTGTTGCTAACAACTGAGCATCTAGTGAAAATGCATGGAAAGCATGTTGGTCTATCAGCTAATGACGCCTAAAAGCCAGTCTAGAACCGCCATGGCCTATTGTCAGGCATGACTCAAGGGATAAACACAAATATATAAATAGGTTGCATGGTGCAACCCACTACATAGAGGAAACCCACCATTGAGCATGTTAGGCAAGGAAGTAGTGCAGTTATGATACAGAAAGGAGGATTGCTCAAAACTTGGGGTGCTTGTCCCCATGTATGTGGAAGTGACTGGATGTGCCGGTCACACAATTGTTGGGGGGGCCAACATTTTATTTTAACCTACAGGGAGCTTCTCTCATCCTATAAGAAAGTGCATGCATACAACATAGTGGTATAGGCACAATCTCTCAATACGACATGAGCTACGCTTTGAATTTCATTTTGGTCAATTGATACTAACCCATTGGGGGTGACTGGCAATCGGTTGGGGTATACTTGCTATGATGGCAAGTAACCCGATATCTAACCAAATCCACTCCAAAGGCTAGAGAGAGAGAGAGAGAGAGAGAGAGAGAGAGAGAGAGAGAGAGAGAGAGAGAGAGAGAGAGAGAGAGAGAGAGAGAGAGAGAGAGAGAGAGAGAGAGTCCAAAATGGGCTGGCCAAAGAAGAGAGAGGGGGGAGGATGTTTTTTTTGCATTTCAAATATTATCACAGACAATAACATGAATATTATTGCATTTATTAGTGCAAAAATTATTGCAATTATTTCCATCTCTATTGCCGCGCTTATTACCGACCCCTGCTTTGGCGCTTAAACATTCAAATTTGGGTATTTTCCTCTATTTTTCTTGTGAAAAAATAACTAAAGAATTTTATTTAAAACTTCAAAAAAATCAACAAAAAATGAAATTAAAACATGAAACAACGGCTATGTAGATAAACATGAAACTACAAAGAGGAAGCTCCATCTCAAAGTTATGCTTGCACCTCCATGGAAGCAAGCACAGTCAAAGATGAGAAGCCAAACATGGATGAAATATTCTACCAATGCATGGGCACTATTTTCTTGGGCTTTGCATATGCCCACAAGAGCGACCCCTGTGACATCCATCATGTTTTGGATTGGCCCTCACAAATTGAGGCAACCGCTTCATCAACTATAGCAAAACACAGACAAGCCTGCTTTACAAGTGGGAGAGAGAGATAGAAACAAGAGGGGGTCCACATATCCTTCCCTCTAACCTCCTCACATAAGAAACAAGAGGGGGTCTTCCGTAGTGCCCCTCAGTGCATGCCGCATGATCCACAGTCTTGTCACTTATCCAAATTCCTCATTTGAGCTATTGTATCACATACAAGCTTAATTAGTAGCAAATGTATTTAAGCTTGTGTGCCTCAGTTCCCAAGTTGAATTGCATGCATGGGTGTGAAGTGTTTTTCCCGCAAAATGAAAGAATTTATCCAAAGAGCCTTGAACAAGAGAGAAGATCGATGCACTATTGATTGATAAATTTTTAGAGAGTGTGTGAGGGTGTGTACAACCTTGTTAATCTTCAAGCTCTCAACACCGACACCAAGAAAATTGATTAGCACAGGGATCTATCGATGCCTTGTTGAAAGGCCGCACTCATCTTGAGGTGTGTATCTACCCATTTCACACCTCAGAATGGATGAGCAAATCAGATTATCTTCTTGTGAGAGAGATTGTGAAGAGAACAGCCTCAATTCATACGGGCCGACTTTCCTTGAGCATGAAATTTCTTTAGGATGTTGCGACATGTTATATGCAAACAAAGAAGACATGACATGTGAGGGAGCCTCAATCTTGGTAGGCATAGCTCCACCATGTGAATCCACTCCAACAATGTGCATGTGGCCTGCACTTTTGCAAGAACCCTCCTCATTCTCTTGCAAATGGGAGGAGGCATGGAAACCAACATTTCTGAGGTTAGCAACTGCAAGGAGCCCTCTACCTCCATTATTGTAGCCCTCGTGTTTCCAAACTTTGCTATCATGAACTAGCCATCATGGCAGTTGATCAAGGGTTGGGTTAGTTGGAACTGACTTGCAAATTAGCTGACTTGGTGTTTCATGATTGACTAAGCAAAGCTTACCAGGGGCAATGTCGAAATGCAGCTGCAATGAAAAATTATCATGCTTGACAAAATTAGAGAGTGTGTGAGAGAGACAAAGTCAAAGAGAGCAATGAATGGGCAATATGACAAAAACTTTTCATAGAAGAAAATATATAAAAATGTTTATAAATCATCTACAAGTAGCTTGATCTAAATCTAAACCCATGGCTCTTAAATCAATAAAGAGAGAAATTGAATTGTTGTTAATTTGTGGATGTGCTGGCTTCATCATCTTTGAACTCGTCAGCTTCCATCATCATCATCATCATGGAAATCATCCTCATTGAGATTGGCGGTGATGGGACTTGAATCATCAATCTCTCTATCCCCTGTCCCCCCCTCATCCAAAGTAGTAGGTGGAAGAGGGTCGACGATGGTCTCCATTTCACTGGTGGAAAAAAAATGGTTCTTCTCCTAGGTGTTAAGGGAACTACAAACAAAAGTTATGGTTGATGGATTGATGGAATATAGATGACTTATAGAAGAGAAATTCAAAGTGAGTGACATTGGTATTATGTTACAAGCAAATAAGGGTGAAGAAGGTTTACACTCGCCTGCTCACAATTACGTGGCAAAACTAAGTTTTCATACCTCCCCGTGTTGTACACACTAGAGTCCACCATGTAGATTGTCATGTCATCTAGACACATTTACAAACCATTTGTACTCAAAGATGAAGGTATTAACACTAGAATGGTAACCTAACATGACATAAAAGTGTCCTTTCAGGGTTTGGGAAAAAAATCCAAAACCATAGTAGATCCACTAAGTTTGAAAAATCCTTTCATGAGCTTATAGTTCAATGACTACTACGTATGGAAAAAATGAGAAAATTGTAATTTTTCTCATCCCTTGGTCACTGCAAGCCTCCAAAGTTGATGGACCAATGCATTTTGCCCAAAACAACAATTTCTTACGGTTGATTGCATATAAATAAGAGTGGAGATTTTTGTAGGACATGAGATAAAATGCCCCGTTAACTTGAATGGGTTGGTGACCAAAACATATGGTTCCTTTTACCTCACTAATGTGTTTTTGGGCAAAAAAAATAGGTACAAAAAAGTTGCATTTTTGCCATTCTGCGGACCTATCATCAAAGTTTCTATAGTCACGCTCAATACATATACTATATACATGTTTTCTTAGTTCCCTTTGGGCCTCTGGATTCAAAAGGAGCCATGGAGCATGTCAAAAGGATAATGGATCTCTTACAATTGGAACCTTGGGGGCAATGATAAAGTGCTAAATACAGCAAACATATATGAAAAAATTGGGTTTAGCATTATGACCTCTAGAAACCCATAGAAACTACTCAATATCTAGCCAAGTTTGTAGTCTATGATTAGATATGGTCACTACCTACAAAATAAACACAATTGGCCTAAGAAACTAGCAATATTGAGAAAGTTATACTTGCTACTCTAAAATGTATCGTATTCTTCAACAATCAAAAAACTCAACCATCATCATATACTATGCTATATAGCATATTAGTTCCCCCAAAACTCAAGGAAGATTAGCTTTATGTTATACATTACACTTACACAATCAAAATTGAATTTGGATATCAAGAAAGCCACCAAAAAAGTCATAAAAGTGCTAATTTTGGCCAAAAAACAGGATTATGCAATTCTTGTAAATTGGTCATAACTTTCAATTTTAACACTTAGCTCTCCCTACAAGCATCAAAACATGTTGAAAACTATGAAGTCCTAACCTCTAGCCATCTAAACCTTACAAACATGAAGTTTAGAGTGGTATAGTTGCCAAAAATTGAAAAAAAGCCAAAAACAGGACCCATTTTTTCACACAGTTTAGGTTCAAAAATGTTGTGCAAGAGTAAGGTTAATGGTGAGATCGATACTCAAAAAAAAAAAGCTAAGTTTTTTTCAGCTCATAAGGAAACTTTGTGGATATATAGCACCTAGAAATTCATTTTCATACTCTTCAAATAATTCAAGCAAAATGGTCACTTAACAGAACACAAAAGTGTCCTGTTACCATTCTAGTGTTAACACTAGTCCTGTAAAAAATCAGCCACTTTTGTGGCTTTTTGAGACTTTTATAAAAAATTTCTCAACACTATGTTAGTTATCTAAATAGAAAATGGTTTCAGGGAATTATGACCAACGCTCAATATGAGTTGATAGAGAATAGTACATAGCTAAATGAAGGTTTGAAGGTATCTTTCCATTGCCATCTTCTACAACTAATTTGTGTGGATGGACAAATTTTTTATATTTTCTTTTGAAAGTAAATAAAATCATTGTTAAGCAGGCCCAAACTTCTTTGAAAAGTCCCTCAATAGGTATGTGATAGATGTACCAAGCTTTTTTAACCCATATACAAAGACTACCGACATTTTTTACCTCTCCAAGTTAAGTGTTGAAGTGCAGTTTTACATAAAATTACAAATTTTAGAAAAGTATTTTTTTAATTTTTGGGCTTTTCATGTAAATTGTGTATTTAGAAACCTTTTTCATATCTTGCACCCATAATTCAGAAGTTTCATGAAATTTTGATGTCATATACAAAAGCTATGTTTCATTTACTTGAATCTTGATGTGAGCCATTTTTGTGGCTTCAGCCACTTTTGTGGCTCATTACAATTCTAGTGTTAAAGGTTCTAAAATCAACCTTTAGTATCCTTTCAATTTAGTTCCACAGTGTCTGATTCTCGTCTGGTTTCATCACCATTTGTGTCAAAGTTGCCCATGACACCACAATCCGTAGTGTGATTTGACACTCGTCAATGTGTTATGTACAAAAGTGTCAACCCTTTGATCACATAGAGTTAAATGAAAGGCACTATAAAATAGAAAAAAATCATACAATCAATCACAAAGATAAAATCAAGAAAAACCTATGCAGTATGGTTTAAGCATATGAGTACTATACCTTTGGCACACAACCTCGTGCATACTCCCATTATTTGTCGGTGATGGCATCTCTATGTGCCTTTGCTTTGGTCATTCTCTCGACACTAATGAGATCTGGGAAATATGCAAGGTGTCAAGGAACTGAGGGTGCCCTCCTGCCTCCATGATCTTGCTTCCATGCTTCTCTCTCTTGCAAATGCCTTGCCTTTTCCATTGTCCACAAGTCCATCCACTTGGTCATAACCTTTGCATTGAGGATGCAAAAGTTGCTGACAACTCGGTGTAGATCCATATCCATGTCAAATAATCTTTCCTTTCCACTTGGTAAGTGGATAGTCATCTTTCCATCCTCCTCATCTAACCCCATCGTAAACTCATCATCGACACTCTTGTACTCTATCTATATTATGCTACAAAGGATAATATACAACGAGTATTTAATCTGCTTGTATCAAAGTTTGAGAAATTCATTATAGAGCTTGTGAGACACTATTTTAGCAATCTAGAAGTCTCATTTTCCTCGACATCATTTGACCCAATTATGCTCACAATGGAGTCATGCATGTAGTGATCAAGCAGCTCTTAGGATAGATTGTAAGGACATTAGAGAGCATCCAATGTCCTAAGACAAAAAATGCTCCAGGGATTCTAGATCGAATGCAACTTATTTTATAGCTATATTCAAATCTCAAAGGCAAAAATAGACAATAATACTCCTCCATATGTCTAAGGATTGAAGAGAAAGTACATGTTTCTCATGAAGTAATTGTTCAATATGTAGCCCCAATTCTAGCCGTGGTTGCATCATATACATGTTCCTCTATCACAAAGGTGATTTCTTTGGATAAAAGCCTCCCCCCCCCCCTTCCCTTCACTTTCTTGATGAAAGTTCAATTTTTCACCTACAATCTGCCTAACTTGGTGAAGGTCGCTTCTCTGTTTTGCATGATCCTTGCCGAAGGCCCCATATGCCATAGCCTTAAGCCAAATATTATTTTCAAAATATGGAATGGTGGACATATGGAGTAAAAGGTTGCCACCATGACAAAAGAAAACCATCTTTAAGAGAGTTCTAATAAACCTCTAGAACTTTGGAACATTTTAGATTGAGAGCATCTTGTCAATCATGAATTCTCTCTTACAAATGCTGATGTTTTTGCACATCCACGACTTCTTACACAATGATTTTCATGCTTAAGACATATTGAAACACTTTAGCACAAAAGGTGTATATGATAGCATCACTGATTTGAGGACATTTCCTCGCTTATTATAGGCATTCCCAGAAGCGAGATAACAATAGGAGAGAGATTATCCATGGACAACTCCTTAAAACATAAGCAAAAACTCCCTTCCCTTCACTAAAGCCTTGATGTATATAGCCTTTGTTGGATTCTGAAACACTTGGTTTTGTGTATCCCACAACCTTATGAATGTGAGAAACAAGCCTTTTGTGCAATGTATTGCAACAAATTTCCCAAGGAAAAGAAAGGAATCCCTTACATAGGTCTAAGACATGGGATTTATCACTTTGTATGAATGGAGCCCATAATGTTGGCAACAATAATTTAACTTACTCTAGCCTATGTCCAACCGATGATTGAATGATCAATCATACATAAGTTTTGTGCCATTGTTACAACCGTGTGATGCTTTTATCAAGTTGGGTCTTAAAAAAATTTCAAGCACAAGCTTTAAATTGTTTCAATCTAGTTTTAAAAATATTTATGGGGTAGTTTTTGAAAAATTTCAAGGCTTAAAGTGCATGCACATTTTATGTCACTAAAATGTGTTTTTTTCTATGTATAGATGGAAAATGTACCTCTGCATGATGAATATGTACCTCTACCAATCATGAACAGTGGTTTGTGTGGATGAAATGTGCTTTCTAGTATGCTTTCATAGAAAGAGGCACATGATTTGGTTTCCACAAGTGTATTTGCTACTTTTTGCACCAACTTCTATTGCTTTTCATTGGGGAGAAAAGAGAGGCTTGCTAGGAGTTTGTAAGTGTTTAAAAGTGCTTGGAAGTGCTCAATCTATCCACTTCCAGCACTTTGAAAGGAATTTTCTAGCACTTGGAAGCTCTTTTTAGAACTTTGAAGCACTTTCAACCACCTGCAAACTCCTGCATGTGCTTGCAAGGTCTTAAAATTGCTTCAAAGTGGTTAAAAGTCCTTTGAAGTGATTGCAAAAGCACTTTTAAGCACTTTGAAATCATTTTGAAGCAATTTTAACCACTTTGAAGCACCTTCAAGCACTTGCAAGAGTTTGCGAGTGGTTGAAAATGCTTCAAAGTGCTTTAATGTGCCTGCAGGTGGTTCAAAGTGCTTGCAAGTGCGTAAAAGTTAGGCACTTTTTAGCACTTGTAGGCATTTGTAGGTGTTTAAAAGTGCTTGGAAGTGCTTGCAAGCGGTTAAAAGTGTTTGCAAGTGCTAAATAGTCAAACATTTTTTAGCACTTGCAAGCACTTTTAACCACATTTATGCACCTGCAAGCACTTTTAACCACTTTTATGCACCTGCAAGCACTTGCAGGCATTTCCAGGTGTTTGCATGTGCTTAAAAGAGCCTGTACGTGGCTGAACGTGCTTGCAAGTGCTTAAAAGGTGAGAACTCTCAACCACTTTTATGCACCTGCAAGCACTTGCAGGCATTTCCAGGTGTTTGCATGTGCTTAAAAGAGCATGTAGGTGGCTAAAAGTGCTTGCAAGTGCTTAAAAGGTGAGCACTCTCAACCACTTTTAGCAATTTTTAGCACTTTAAAGATAGAGAAGACTGGAGTACCTGCATGGTTGACACCTCCCCCTTCATCCTTGAAGCATCATTGAATCCAAAGGACTTGGAGAGTATCCTTGTAAGGGCTTCGATTTCAACCTTCTTTTTGGAAATTGTAGTTGCGTTTTCTTTTGGAGAGGCTTTCAATTTCCCCACCTCCTCTCTGATTCTCTCCACCTCTAGAGTGATGGGTGCACAAGCTGAGGAGGTACCTTCGTTGCACGACCATGAGTCCCGCTTTGCAGCCAGGACTGTCTTTGCAGACTTCACCTTTTCTTCTGCCTTCAGTGCCTACTGCTCAAGTTCATCGGCAAGATTATCCACCCATGCTATGTAGAGGGGCTAAGAGGCTGTCCACATGTGTTGTAGAGGGTGGCTAGTCACCGCAGGACCGTCCACAACATTCTCTATCAGCCCTTCAAATGTGGGGGCTTCCTTCACACCGTAATCGGACATGAACTTCTGTATTTTTTGATTGAACCCCCCTTTGTGGCTCTTGACATTCTCTAATACTTGATCCCCAACCAAAGCCCATGCAATCATATGGCTCTTGGGGTCTGCTTTGGTAGCAATATTCATATGCAAACCCCCTCACAAATCTCTTCATGAGCTCACCGTTGGAGGGGACATCCTAGTAGACCTTCTGATACAGAAGCCTGCATGCATCGTAAAGGTGGTCATGCACCCGGTGGAGGAAGATCTTAGTCTTCTTCTTCTTTGGCACCTTGAACACTGTTGACCTTTGTTCAGGTGGGAGATCCCTGTCTGTTAAATCCTTGGGAAGCTTGTCCTCCATGCTCAGTCCATATTCCTCATGCAACAGCAATGCAGAATAGCAAAACTTGGAAAGTATTGGATACTCCACTGATGCTGCAAGCAAAGCCATGGAGATTTGCAACCAATGCTGAAAAATAGGATTTTTTGCCATGCATTGCCATGAGGCGCATAGACACGACCAAAACGCAATGTAGAATTCACCTTTCCGAGCATATTTTTCAGTTTGACAACATGCATTTGTAGAGGGAAGTTTCAGCGGTCGTGTTTTTTGCTGGGGTCTGCAACATTGTGTTGGTTGTAGGGGACAGTTGTGTCATGGTTTTTGAAGGAGTCTGTTGTGTTGCATGTTTTGCGACGATCTGCTGTGTGGTGGATTTTGCGGGGGTCTGCTGTGCTGTGGTGTTTGTTGCAGGGGCCGCTTGCTATACCACCTCCATGCTCTAAGTCGGGTTTTTGTGCTTCCTGGAGGGAATGTTATTCTTGGGAGTCATCTTTGCAGAGGGTGCTATTGCAGCCTTTATGCGTCCATGCCGATGGCAATGGGGGCAAAGCTCCACCAGGGCTATGTCAGAGCGCGACGGGTATGATGGGGGGCAAAGCATGATGGCTACAACATGCAATGAGGGGAGCATACGCAATGGGGGGAGCACGAGCTATGGGAGTAGAGCGAGTGTACATGCGGGATTCCGAGTGAGAAGCTAGTTTCATGAGAGGAAAGGAGAAAGAGGACAAGGAGTGTCTAGGCCATGATGACTGTAAGTTCAAAAAAATGAGACTCACTCCACCCCATAATGGCTCTCATGCATCTAGATTATAGGTACATAAATTATATTGCATGCAAATTTAGAATTTCCCTCACCCTCTTTCCCAAATTTGAAAAACGTTGAATTTCCCTCCACTTAGGTGCTATTGGTGGTACCACCAAAAGGTGCAAAAAGTGGTACCACCTAAACATGCTTTCATCCCACTAGATACAACCCCACTGACAAGACCTTGAGACAGCCCACATATTGTAGCTCCATCTTTTCTCCTCCATATTCCTTCCACCAAATAGGTGCACTCAATGTCCTAATCGCATCTATGTGCCATGGACCCCCAAAAAATCCTTCTTTGTTGGTGTAGGCTATCTTCTGTGTTTAAGCTACGTTGCCATTTGCATCAGCTAATAACTTTGCACACACTTTCTTAAAATTACTGATGACCTCATTTTATTAGAAGATTGATTGTGCATTTAAAACTTTGGATTCAACACAAAGCCTGCAGCATGTAAAGGGGTGTGTAATTGATCCCAATGTTCCTTAGTAAAGGAAACTATCATGTTTTTCTCTCATGTTGCAAAGGATTCACCCTCCTTTAGCTTGCAAACAGGCTCATGCATGTACAATAAATCCAGCCAAATATGAACACATTTTTATCAACCAAGTGCACTAGATTCACAAAAGGATTTGTAATAGTGACAATTTTGCCCATATTTCTCCCAAACACAAGAGAGTTTACAAGCTAATAGCACTTGGTGGCTGTAGCCTCATAGTGGGGATACTTGTGAATCCAAATATCCCATCGTCTGTTTGCATCTATTTCACAAGGGTTGGCTTAACCTGCTGCAACATTTCAAGAATGTAGTACACAATTGCAAAATTCATCTCACAAAAGATTCGCAAATTCTTGCCGAGTGATTTATAATTTCTAAATAGATCATATGTAAAAACATGCTCCCTAATGAGCTTGATGACATGATTAGAGTCTATTAGAGTTTTCCTTACCGAAGACACTTTCCCAAAGTCTTTTAGAAGAAAAGTCAAAGTGTGGACAACACATGGAACCCAAGTAATCTCATGATATAGGTGGAAGCATGTTAATGTGTCATGCTTTTTATGCTAGTTAGCATGTGTCAACAAGCATATCTTGTAAGAATATGGACAGTGATGTCTTTCAAGTGTGTGTGCCTCCATCCTCGGGGGGGGAGGGGGGTCACTATGTCTAAATTGTGTATATCACGTGCGTTCAAGGATTATTTTTTAAACTTATCTGTGAATTTTTGACAAATAAAATACTCCCTTTTTCTATTCCATCTATAATTTTTTTTCCCAACTCCAATTTTATGGCACACTTTTGTATGTGAAAATGTGAAAAAAATGAATTTAATAACCCCTTCTTTTGCACTCACGTGATAGTCACATAATTATTAAGTGAGCCTCTCGAGCCTCCATAATGAACTATATAAACTATATGAATATTTTTAAATATTGGACGGAACTGTATTGTGCTTTCAAATGAGCTTGAAAATTTATGCTAAGATGTTACTTTGAAGGTGTGGTGGAGTCATGATGCATAGAGAAAAGCAGGGCATAGGGGCCATAGGTAGGAGAGAGGGGGGGAGGAAATTGCGAGATGCAAGAAATCCCTCAGTTGCAACTCACCAAGCTACTCAGGTAGAGAATAGATTGGCACATTAGCTAGCCAACTCTGACGACTCTCTTGAACACTCCACCAAAGAAGAAGTCCAAGGAAAAATATTTTGTTGCTTCTCCTCTCCCCTGCAAAAGGGTGAATCTATCTAAATCCTAAGGATCCTCAATGCCAAAGAACATGCATGCAGAGAAAAGGGGAATAACTACTCAACTCTGTGTGTGTGTGTGTGTGTGTGTGTGTGTGTGTGTGTGTGAACTAAGCAATTATGGTGCAAGCCTATGTACAAATTACTTGAGAGTTCTTTTCTAGTGGGGTTGCTTAAAGAATCTTTGTAAGGTGTTAATTGTTTCTCTATGTTTGGCTATCTCTTGTATGCATGAAATGTGAGATACATATCATTTCTCAATAAATAGAAACTTTGTCCTTCGCCATGGATAGTCTTGCATCATATTATCTTGTGACATTGGGGTTGTGCAAGCCAATGGAAAGCTCCCAAGCTCAACATCCTAGTGTCGGAGAAATTTTGTATTATAGTTGAAGATTTCAATGTTGTTCACATGGTCTCTTGTTGGATGGTGCCGACCCCAAACTAGTGAAGTGGGATGAAATCACTGATTTGGAGTGGTTCAATGTATTCACAGAGCCAAAGTATCAATGTATTTAGAGATCCAAAGGATCGTTGATGTGGCGTCGTTCAATCATTAGGAAGAGAATGGGGTTTAGGAGGGCCTCTTTATTTGCCATGAGATTACATTGGAGGTGATTAACATTTTGACAAATAGATGCACGCCATGTGTGCAAGAATGGTGGGTGTGTAAGAGAGATGTAAGAGTGGTCAAAGGATGTACTTCTCCCCCCCCCCAAAAGGGGGGTGGACATCTTTATGATTTTTGGCCCTCCATAACTCCTACATATGATCTCTGATTTGAGTAGAGATTATAGATATGTAATCTACACATGGAGAGCTTTCTATAGATATGTTACATGATATGAGTTTTTTTTGCTAGATTTTAATTTTTTGTTTTGGGGAAAAAATTTGAATTCAAATAAACTAGCCGTTTTGCTTGTTTGACTTCAAAAACTATCCTTTGATTACTTTCTTAATACTAGAGGTTTGACTCCCTTAAATTGCCAAATAAAGAGCCCCTTGTAGACCCCATTCTCTTCCTAATGGTATTTAGAGAGTCAAAGTATCACAACTGATATAGCATTAAATGCAATTGCATACATATTGATATGTATGACTAGGTGATGCAGATGCACTACAAAGTGTATTAGAAGGCCCCAATCAACACAGATATCAACTCTGCATTTGCAAAGGGATTTGTAAAAGAATTTAGCCCGGTGGAAATTGCAAGTGGTGCAGCCATGCAATTCAATTGGACTAAATTTGTTGTCCAAAATTTGCAAGACCTTCAAGAAAAAGGATATTACGATGCCCATGTCAAAAAGTGGAGGATTCATAATTCCCATGGTTCATGTCAAAACACCAAGGAGGGGTACGTCTGCTCAAATGAAGGAGGACTACTCAGGTTGAGTAGCTACAAATATTTCCAAAGCTACCAAGGCCACACCCCTCTCTCACCACAACACTCACCAAGGATAGAAAGCCTATCATATTTTGGCCTTGAGGATTTGCAACACATAAAGGTTTCCAGTGATCATCTCACAAAACAATTGTAGGATGCTAAGAAACATCTCATGAATGCAAGACAAGCGTTCAAAGCTACAAGGGTTTTGAAACCAAGCAATGTTAGGATTAGCCTAGTTCTGCTTGCTATGAGATAGAAGCTTCATGATCCTGACAATGAAATGCAGAGTTTACTACAGAGCCACAATATGGATGTAAAGAGGAAAATAGAGCTCAAAATGAAGATAGAGACACTGGATGGTTTGGGGTTTCCTCACAGTGAGGACACCCCCATTGATGTTGAAATTGCATAACTTGTCAAGAGTGAATTTTGGTCTTGCACCTTATGCTTGGAATATTTGCTCAGCTATCCTATGTACTTATCATGCTTCTCTTTCATTTGGTTTCTATAATGTGGAGGTGCATGAATCAAAAGTGCACGCCCGTGAAAGTCAATTGCAACTACTCATCATACAAGAAAGATGCTACAAGGCTCCTTCTTCCCCAATGCACTCTGTAAATTAGCTATGGAAACTTCTACGGAAAGGATAGAAGGAGTATGCGATGGGAAGATGATCAACTAGTGTACGTGCTGTGGTCTTCCACTAGAGGTATAGGAAATCACTGCAACAATAAATATGCCTTGTGCGCATAGCTATCATCTTCTTTGCTTTTCTATTGCATGCTCCCGGGGGACAAAATCTTGGGGGTTTAATAAACCATTCATATAATGTGCATTCAAAGGGTATTAAAAAACCCCATTTACTTGCATGCTTAACGTTATGAAATGACCCCTTTTTCTTTAAAAACTTCCAAGTTTTTCTCTAACATCAATTAGAAAAACCCTTACGGTAATATAATCTTGTTAAAATTTTAAACCTATTCATTTGATCTCATGTGGTAGCTTACATGCTCGGGGAGCCCACTATGTCAAAATTTTCATATAGCACGTCTGAACAAGAGGTATTTAAATAATCCCTTACATGTATATTTTCAAGCATAAGAGGTGAACCTCCCAAGGAAAAAATATAGAGCTTCCACCTGCAAAAGCAGAGCAAGCTCACAAGGCAAGGACATCCAATCACATAAGTCTCTGGTAAGATAATAATAAATGGTAGCATCATAATTCATAAACCAGTATAACAAGAAAATATTGGTATGCTAGTTAGCATAGTGGGCATGGTGGTTAGCATACTTTGTATACTAGTTAGCAAACCTAGTTAGCATACTGGGTATGGAGGCTAGCATACTGTGTATGCTAATTAGCATACCCAATTCTTCTAGTTGGAATACCCAATTATGCTAGTCATCACATCCAGTTTGGCTAGTTAGCATACATAGCAAGCTAGTTAGCATATCCATTTATGCTAGTAAGCATACATGCTACTATGTATGCTAGTAAGCAAACCCAATCATGATATTAAGCATACTTGCATAATTGGGTTTGCTAGTTAGCATAACTGGTTCTCTGTTGTGCCCAAATTTTGTAGTGCTAGTAAGATGGACATCTTATGGCATGTATCTCTCTGATTGTTTATAATGGAGAAAATCTTGTCGGCATAATTATGTCTCTATGCAATAGTTCAATAGTATTTTCTTGTCCTATATGATTTCTTCATTCGATACCTTTACTATGTCACAAGGAAAGAGAAACTATAATTAATTGCCTTGCATGATATGAAAAAGGCGTATTGCCAAGGCTCAGGGGTGCACTTTAAGAAACTATTCATATAACGTGTGTTTAAAGGGTATTAAAAAACCCCCTTTACGTACATGCTTTATGTAATAAAATGATCCCTTTTTCTTCGAAAACTTATTGTTTTTTCTCTAAAATCAATTAAAACGTTCCTTCTATTAATATAATCCTATTAAAATTTTAAAATTTTGACAATTAAAATAACCCATTCATTTGAACTGGCGTGGTAACTTATATGTCTAAGAGGTACCCATTATGCTATTTAACATACTAGGAAAGGTAGCTAGCATACTCATTACCGCAAACAACATACTCAGCATGCTAGGAAAGAACAACGTACCTAGCATAGGCTAGGAATGCTAACTAGCAAAAACCTTGTGTTAAACAACATACTCAACGGTAGTGAGCATACTATGTATGCTAACTAGCATAAAGGGTGTTAATTAGCATACTTTGTGAAATTACTAGGCATGATAATGGGCATACTCATTATGCTAAACAACACACCCAACATACTAGGAATGCTAACTAGCATAAACCTTATGTTAGACAACATACTCAAAATGCTAGTGAGCATATTAGGTATATTAACTACCATAAAGGGTGTTAATTAGCATATATATTGTGTTAACCAACATACTCTGTATGATAGGTAGATTACTAGGCATGCTAACTAGCATACTCATTATGCTAAATAGCATAGCCAACATACTAGGAATGTTAACTAGCATAAATGTTGTGCTAAACAACATACTCAGCATGCTAACTAGCATACTCATGGCATGCTACCTATCTTTCATAGTGTGTTAACAAGCATTCTAAGTATTATGTACAGTGTGGTTACTAGTATCAGTCTACAGATTAGTATGCTATTGATCAACATATACAAGTTATTATGCACTAGAGATGCAATACATAGAATGCATAAGTTATGGCATAAGTATTTGATTGATCACTTGAGGATCGTTTAGGAGGTGCACATGGTATTTTATGTAGCTTTTCCTCCGCGATCTCTTTCAAAAAACATCCTTCTTAATGGATGATACATGAGTCTTCTCTCTCCAAACTGTGTAGACCAATTCCTAAATTTCATCTGTGATAGAACTATAATGGTGTTGCTTGTGACATGCAGCCAATGAAAACAATCGACCATTGTTGGAAGATTCCAACAAAGATTCTTTAGTTTACCGTATCTCACAAGTAATTCTAAGAATAATTCCTAATGATGTAGACTTCCCCATAATCTGAATCTAAAATTGATTGTAATGAGAAGCCTAGGATGTAATTCTTCATGAGAAGAATGGTAATTCTTGCTTTTGTACCCTAAAACCCCGAGCCAGGGTATAAAAGTTAATCTTGTAATGTTTTCTGGGGCAATGATTATCATGAAGAAGAACATATAAGGTTTCTCTCTGTACATCATGTGTCCTCTCTTTCACTGTGTCTTTGAACTGCTCACACCGCACCGCACGATTGTTGCATCAAATCTCTAAGGGCACCACTGTGTTTGTCATGGAAACCTCTACTTGTGGATAGCTACATTGCAAGTGTCGCACAAAAATTGAGAAACTTTATCTACAAGCTTTCAGGTGACATTTCTCTGTATCCGAGTGTCGTATTGAGAATCTGTCTATTGCATGTGATTCCTGGCACTTAGAGGAACCCAATAGACATATGCAAATTCTGAAAATTTGGTTTGCATCAAGCTGACAGAAAAAAATTGCAATTTTTGCATGAAGTCTTCTCACAGATTTGATGACCCAGTTATGTTCAACATAGCCCCCACATATTTCCTATGAAGTTTGGAAAACTTCTAGAAAGGATCAAAGATTTCAGTCCATAGAGTACACATCGAGTGTCATAGTGGAATGTGTTGTGTTTAGACAAGAGCCTGACAACCTCTTGGTGTGCCTCCATGCCCTAGTCAAGTCATTTTCTTCCCAAGATTGACATTTTGTCTTGGTTACGTCTCTTTCAAAGAAGTAATAGGTGTTGACCTATGTGTACCCCATCAACACCAGGCTTTGCCCATTCTGATTTTTCCTTGAACAAGGTGCGTTGTCCAACTTATAGGACCTTGGAGAATTTTGCAATAGGCATGTTTTTCTTTGAATTCAACATCATCTGCAATGCTACATTCTTTAAAAAAAATCTCCTCGTTAGAACCAAGTTGCTTGATGGTGGTAGCCAGTGTGTTGCAGACATTGGAGACAATTGCGCTATGTACATCACCCTACTCCACTAAATATTGATCATGGATTTTTCAAACAAGCAGATGCTGATCTGTGAGCTCACATTACTATCTCTAGTACATGACAACAAGGGCTAAATTAAATCTTCCACAAACACAACATCCTGTGAAACCCAGATATGCTTTGTTTGCAACCTGTAACCATTGCTTTCAGCACTATAATCAACAAAAATACATTTGACAGCCTCATAATCCACTTTTTTGCGTTGCGTTTATGGCACCAAAGAATATGCCAAACAACAGAAAACACGTATGTGCTCAATAGAAGGCTTTGTATAATGCCATGCTTCATATGGAGTCATAGACTGCAAAGATTTTGCAGGACACCTATTAAGTACATAAGTGGCACACATAATAGCCTCAAGACAAAACAAATGTGGTAAAGCTTGACTTTTGACCATACATCTTGCCATTTCCATAAGAGACATGTTTTTCCTCTCAGCAACACCATTTTGCTGAGGTGTATACGAAACTCTACATTGGTATTTTATCCCATGACTAGCTAGAAATGCATTAAATTCATGAGACATATACTCCCCCCCTTGACTGCAATGAAGGGTGCCCATAGTACATTTTCAAGACATTTTCATCCATAGCCAGAAATTTCTTAAAGCACAAAAACACTTCGAATTTTGCCTTAAGAGAATACACCCATGCTACCTCTTACCCAAAAAACTTTGAACGCTAACTCTTACACAAAAACAGCCTTCTCAAACATGTTTGACAAGTGCTTCAAGAGGCGGCAAAGAAGCAACCATAGCAAATTTTTCCAGATGTAGCAAACTAGCAAAGTTCAGATGCCCAAAATTGCATGCCAAATTTTTGCATCTGTAACAACCTTTGAATCCAAAATAGCAGTTGAAAATTTTTTCCCACACTTGTCATACAAAGTGAGATTATACAGCCCACGACATAAAATTCCAGATATAATCATTTCATCACAAAACTGAGATCATGTACTGTACATTTGTCATCCACAAACTTGATTGCAAGTCCAAGTTTAGCAAACGTAGATATAAAGACAAAAGATTCTTCTTGATCCCAAGTACATACAGTGCATCAACAAGTATGAAAGAACTACCATTTGTAGTAGTAAGCACAATCTTTCCAACTCCCTGAACCGGATAAGAGGCATTATTGGCATGTATGAATTCCCATAAGGGACAGACTCAAGAGAGGTAAACAAATCATGATGTGAGGTAATGTGCTTTGTAGCACCACTATCAAAATACCACACACGTAAATTTGGAGTAGCTGAAATGCATGCATCATGGACAATAGGATCATAAGTGCACTATGGACTAAAAGTCCATTCTGCATCAATACCAGTAGCATAGTCTCCTTTCACAAAAGACTCAACATAGCTGCATTTGTAGTGTAACCAACCTCTTTCTTCTTAGCCTCTTTTGCCTTCAACTTAGGCCCACTACTTGATCAAGTGATCATTAACTTTACAATAATGGCAACACATCTTCTTTTTTTCCCTTTTCATGAGAATTCCCACACGAATTGATGTCAACAGAAGCATTAGGAGTAGGTGATTTACCACTCATAGAGGAACCATGAGAAGTGGCTATATTCTTTGTTACCACCTGTTCAATTGCACATTGTGTAAGTTACTCTTGCAGCAACAATGTGCATAATGTATTAAACTTGACAACTTCTGGATCTCCTTAGGTCATAAGTCTCCAAGTACTAACAAAAATCTGGTAAGAGTCCGGCAAAGCATCAAGGACAGTCTACACAAGGAAATTGTAAGAAAACGACTTCGCCTGCAAAAATAAGTTGCTCATTGGTATCCTTGACACCAGCAAGTAAAGTGTCCATATCATCTTCCTCATGCATAGTCTTCGACTCCAGCTCTTTACAAAGCAATGAAATTTTTGCTTTATTGCGACTTGCATAAAGGCCAGCCAGGAAATCCCAAGCTTGTTTTGTAGGTTTTGTTGAACGAATGTGAGGAGTAATAGTACACTTCATAGACAACACAATCAATGCATGAGCTGGACATATTTTACATCCCAATGAGCTTCCTCAATCGTAGGAAAAATAGCTATGGCAACAACAATCCTGCCACAAAAACCTGCAACATCCTTAACATTGCCTACATCCTAAGAATCAAGATGTATATCAATTCCTTGCACAATGCTTGAACACCCTTTGACACAAGGACAAATTGCATCATATGTGCCCACATAGGATAATTTTCTCCATCCAATCTATCCTCATTAGCAAACATATTGAACACATCTGTGTTGTTGTTAGCCATGGCAAATGATGCCCTTCATGCCAAAAAACTGTCATAAAGAGGAGAAACAAAGCGGGAACAACACGTGCTATATAGCACAAACCTTAGAAGATTGTAAGGGACATGTTATGCAAAAAATGGCACTGACAAAATTTATACACAAAATGATGAAATGGCCTGCACAATACTATCTGTAGTGGAAACGGAGGCCAAAATGAGCCTGAAATGGCCTGCATAGTATTGTCTGTAGTGGAAATGGAGGCTGAAATGAGCCCGAATAAAAGATTTGAGCAGACTAAGCTCTACGAGCTTATCCAAAATATTTGTCAACCTACTGACGCTCACCAAAGCTCATAGAAATCAGAGAAAGTGAGTAGGCATGTGCTAGAGCTGCTGACGACTAAGCCTGAGAGGATGCAATCTGCTCTGATACCAACTATTGAAATTAGGGTTGCAGGAAAACACACACAGCTTGGAGAAGATGAAGAAGTTCAAGGCACACAATAGAGAGTGTATTACTTAGTGTGCAATGGAAAGATAGATAGCCCTATAGTGATGGGTGTATATACAATTCACGGGGGAAAAACCTCCTAGTGAGAGAAAAAATGCCATGATGTTCCTAAGTGTGTTGATACACATCACTACCACATGTATATGGTGTGGGACCCATGTCTAACCTCACCATCCTATCTTATTACAGTATTAGCAAGAACCACGATTAATTTGTCAAACCATGGGATGAAGCTGACTCGACTAGTGCATAGAGGCTACAAGAGGTTGTTAATCTCTTGGAAAACAACTAACAACTCGCATCTAAATCAAGCTACACTCATGTGACTGAAATCGCCAAAAGACAATCGCTGATCGACAAGCAAATGACATCCGTTACAGCATCAAATGACATCCAAATATAACTAAACTTCTAGGACAAGTTTATAAGACCTAAGCACACATGCCTATGGCCTCAAATCCCACTTTAGGTCAAATTCCAAAATCGCGATTATTAACAGCAGTGGATTTTTGACCTAGTCGTTTTTGACCCAGAATGCATCTAAATGCTTAGCAATGATGCCCCAATACCCCACCTATGCTTAGTTTTCGATTTAAAAGTGTAAATTCTTAGTTGTAATGAGATTAGGCCACGGGTCGACGACGCCAAACGCTACGAAATACAGTGAATGGCTTACGTCAATGCGTAGAGCTCTTACATGCGGTTACAATGCAACAACCGCATTCGCACTGTGACAATCAGAGAGGGAGTAGGAAGCACGAGAAGGAGAGAAGTGAGCACCATTAGCTCACGCTGTGTATTTCTTATCCAAAAAACTTATAAAAAACTTACCAAAATTGGCTTTTATACCTTAGCCAAGGTTTTTGAGTGGTCAAAACTAATAATGTGAAGTTCTACCAAAGCTGGGAATTGACTGGCTGATACAATCTCGAAGCTTGTAGGCCCGGCTCATTAATTACAAAGATTACCAAGAAAATAGGAGTCACAATATTCTCGGATTATCAAAATAATAATTGTTTTACAAGGAGAACTTCGAAAAAATGGTGTCCGCGTTAACTGCTAAAATTCCCCCCCTCCTCGCCTGTGTCGCCCCTTGACACAGCTTTCTGGGCTGAAGTAGTCTTCGAGTTGACGGCGGGCGAGGCGGTCTTTAAGTGCTTCTAGTGCCTTTTGGTATCTGATTCTTCGTTCTTTGTCAGGCACTTGCAAAAATTTCATGGTGACTTAGTTTTTCAGTTCCACCGCTGAGTAGCCTACAAATCTGGATGTGAGGTTGCTTATCACTGGCACAAATATTTTCGTTTTCCAGGTGAAGAATCCAGTGTAGAATGCTTCTTCAAAGGCTAGCATATTATGCGAGGGTAGGAACATGCATCTGGCATAGAATCCATAAAGGATTTCTTCTGAAGGTTGCCCACTCAGATCGTAGCATAGGCCTTTGTTCCCATCCAAGAATGAGAGCCATGGGGCTCCTGTCTGCTCAGGCTCATTGAAAACCTGTATGCATGTGAGTAGCATCTTGCAGATCTTATATAACATTGTACAGGAGAGATCTGGCAGACTCTTGAAGAATGACATGGCACCCGCTAGGGTTTTCACCATGTATTCCTCTGTCGCTTGGCCTCTCTCTGGAGCTGGCAGCCTGGGGAAGTTGAGTCAAGTTGGCCTCTTCTTTTGCAGTGCTTCATGCATTTGCCATGTCCTTACTCTGAGTACAGGACAGAATGTTGGATCTTTTTGTAAGGCTGCAGGTGCTCTTGTGAACAGAATCAGGTATCTCGGATTTTTTTCAGGAAGTTGAGCCAAGTTGGCCTCTTCTTCTGCAGTGCTTCATGCGCTTGCCATGTCCTTACTCTGGGTACAAGACAGAATGTTGGATCTTTTTGGCTACAGATGCTCTTGTGAATAGAATCAGGTATCTTTGATTCTTGTTCAGCCAGCTTAACCTCCACTTCGGGTGGTCTTTATCTGTGCCATCTTCTTGCATATCCTTGTATAGCCTTTCTTTTATGTATAAGAGTTCTACCTTGATGAGAGGGTACGACAGGGATAGTCGGTGCCATTGAGCATTGATCTGATTGGGAGTGAGTTGAGTGACGTTGAAAGAGTGTAAAACTCCCAATCCATAGCGGCCTTCCACTGCTCATCCACCTCTAAGGTGATCTTCTCCTTCAGTGCGTCTTCTTCAGCTTTTGACAACTGGACCATTGGCACTGTATCTTCGTCTCTAATGTGGACCTGAAAGTCTTCATCACCACTTAGCTCTGCTATGGACTGTGTCTCAAATTCAGCAAACAAGACCGAGGGAATGTCTATTTGGCTTGGCTCTGAAGTGCTTGCCTCTTCCTGCGTGTCTAGCTTTCCATCTTTGAGGAGTTGATTTATGTGCTTGAGTTCTGCTATCTCCTTTAGGAGCTCCTCCTCTCTTTGAACCCGCATCAATGCCAGGTCTCTGCGCTCTGACTGTTCGAGTTTTAATTCCAGTTCTAAATCCTTGTTTTTCTTTTCAAGTGCCTTGTACACTTCATCTGTTCCCTTGATCGAGGCCACGGTTGGATTTTCTCTGATTTGTTGTAAGAAAATGGCATGATCATTGATTCTATGTTCGAAATATTGCAAAGAAGCGTTGACTACATCTAACTGCACTTGAATTTTCTAAGCTGACAGAGAGGTAGTAAGAAGTTCATTCGTGACTTCTGTCAGCTACTCGTCTTTCACCTTGAAGGCATCAGATAATTTAGTGAGGAGGTCACCTAACTCCTCCATTTCCTTTTGTTGTTTGTCCCTGTCTATCTGATGCTGTTCCGCTTCTGTCTTTAGCTCTTGCAGTTTCCTTTGGAGATCAGTGATGATAATCATCATGTCTTCGAGCTCTCCTTGCAGAGCATCGATGACCATTTCTAGTTCCTTGGCCTTTGTGCTGCGGTTTAAGGCTGCTGAGCGGAGTTTCTCTGTCATGTCTTGCATCTGCCTTGCATACTCATTTACTTGTAAAATAACTTCGTCATTGGACTGCCACCCCTCCTGTCTTGCTAGTTGGGATGTGCCTGCAGCCTCCTATGTTTCTTCTTGCTGTGTTGTGAGTGCTTGTGGTTTTGTAGAGGTAGATGGTTGTTCTTCTCCTTGGCCATCCTGAGGCTTTGATGCCTCGGTAGTTTTTGGGCTGAGCGGAAGTAGATGGTGTGGTCTCAACCCTCACCGTCTCTTCAAGTGCTAGCCTTCCTTCCTCCTCTGGCTCGGGCTTCGTCTCATGTGTAGTGTTATGCTCTTTTTCTGTATCTACTTCCTTATCAGTTTCTTGCACCGGATTTT
Organism: Adiantum capillus-veneris; assembly: GCF_014529385.1. Taxonomy (NCBI): domain Eukaryota; kingdom Viridiplantae; phylum Streptophyta; class Polypodiopsida; order Polypodiales; family Pteridaceae; genus Adiantum; species Adiantum capillus-veneris. The sequence continues at coordinate 30,211,770 of NC_140938.1, forward strand.
GAGTTTCTTCTGCTGCCTGCTCTGTAACTGGCTCGGCTTCTTTTTCCTCATGTCCTTCGGTGTGGTCAGCTTTTTGTGTAGCTTTTGTTCGTTGGGTGAATTCAAAATCTTTTTCTTTGTCAGTCTCTGCTTCTTCATTGGTACCTTGGCCTGGTGGTGATGGTGGTGGACTAGGCATGGGATGGTCCTGTTGTTCCGACGACGGTGAGGTGGGTCAGGGAGATGCCTGGCTTTGCTCTTGAGTAGCCACTTCCTCAGCTTTCTTTGCCGCTTCTTCTGCCTCTTTCAGCTTTAGGGCTTTGGCCTCTTGGTACATTCTTTCTAAATAATCTTTTGGATCATCTGCCTCTTTTCTTGTATGATGCTTTGTTCGAGGTCCTTTCAGTCCTGTGGGTACCCACTTTTCTGGGTTCTTTCCTTGTGCTTGCCTACTGTGCTGATAAGCCTTTTTTTCTTTTTCGAAACGTGCTTGTTTTTGAGCTCGCTCCTCTTGGTGGGCAGCCACAACTTTCCTCTTCATCTCTTCCCTCCTAGCTCTCTTTTCTTTGTTGTCAGAGCTCTCGCTGCTGTGTCACTCTGGTGAGCTGTCATCTGATTCATCACCTGATTTAGAAGATCTTTTACCTGATCCTGTAGCTCTTGGAGAGGGTTGTGGTGCCAAGATCCATGCAGTCTGATCAGGGGCGGGAGGTAGGTTATCAGCCATGCCGATGGCATGATAGGCTATTCTTGTCAACACTTTTGGCGCGCCGAAGTATGTTATTTTACCCTCCTTCTTGGTGGCCTTTAAGGTTATCAAGACATACTATGCATGGTCCACAGGCTGCCTTGTTGTTGACTTCAGAACCTGAGTAAAGGTGGTGGCCATGGCATGATTTGGTGTCGTGTACCTTGGTGGCCTTTTTACTAGGAAATGGAAGTGTTGATGGTACAAAAGGGTTGGCTCTTCCACCTGTGTGTGGATGAGATCGACGAATGTAACCGCGGTTGTTACCTTGGTAAATGTGCCCGCGATTTTCCTGTCTCTTGCCCACATGGTCATTCCTTCAGTGGGCAGTATGAGTGCCTCTGCTACTATTTCTTTTGTATTACTACCTTGACCTTGTTCCCTTGGGTGTCTAATATCTGGGCGGTTCCGTCTTCTTTGATTGTGGACAGAAGCTCATAAGCTTTCTGAAAGTCCACTCTGCAAGGCTCTTGTTCGTAGAAATATCTGAGCCCCAACCTATGGTTAGCCTCTTTGGTTTCTGGCTTTGTAGCTACATCATAGACCTGTTTAGGCAGGAGCTGCAACTCCACCTAATGCCCTTCTTCACTCTTGAATCTGTGAGAGTGAAGACCGTGGTGTGGTGTTCTTCCAGCTGTTCTTTAGAAAGATAGGATGCTTTTGCCGCCTTGACTAACTCGGGGTCCAGGTGATACGTAGGCAATTCTTGTAGTTTCTCTTTTTGTTTTAGCTTCTTCTTGGCCTTCTCCGCAGCTTGCATTGATCCTGTTCAGTGAATAGAGTGCAAAGTTAGCAGATTTGTCGGATTTTTCTCTGGAATGTCCTTCTAGACCAAAATGTTGATAATCTGGTCCAAATTGCTTCAAATCAACTTTTGAACAAGCAAAGATGCATAAAATCATGCAAGGAACAAAAGTGTATAGTCAAAACAAAAATTTGCAACCAAAGTAAATAATCGTGATTATTTATAACTGAGGAAAATTTTCAACTTTTTGCAAACTTGGCTTTATAGGCGTGAAGTATATGCCAAATACATGCTCTGGGTGAAATATGGGCTCATTTGGATGCACATGTTGAAAATGGTACCAGATTTTGGCTTTAGGTCTCTGAAACAGTAGATATAAAGGAAATATGAAATTTTGAACTCCAATTTGACTCAAAGTTGGCTAGTGGGCTTATCACAACATGTACTTTGGATGTATGATGGCCAAATATCAAAATTCTCCAATTTTGACTAAAAAGTAAATAATCGTGATTATTAACTTCTCTTCCAAAATTGACATTTTTTGGCACAAATTGGTCATAGGTATGGTATAGACCTTGGGTATGAGATATGAGGTGATTTGGATCAAGAAAAGTTGTTCATAACCCAGATTTTGGCTTGCAAAGTCTTCTTTGCGTTTTTTGGCAATTTTACAAGTAATGGGTGGTCATTTTGGCTCATACTTGATATTTGGCATGTATTAGGTGTGTACACATGATAAATGAGGTGATTTGACAATTTCCAAGAAAAAATGATGCAAAAGTAAATAATTGCGATTATTAACTTCAGTGACAAAAACTTTGTAAAACTCACAAATTTTAACCTAGACATGTTTCATACACGTAATACAAGTCCTAAATTGAATTTGGTCAAGTTTGATCATGCCGGCATCACTTTGTGCTATGTCGACTCTGAAATCACCGTTTTTTGTGATTACTCTGTCTGTTGGGTTGGTCGATCAACTTTGAGGCTTTGGACTTGTCCATAACATAGTCGTGAAGCTACCTGTTCAATTCTGGCTCATTTGGGGTCGGTTTGGCCTCGTATGTTGAATTTGACACTTTGTAACCTTCGAGCCGTTTTCTGCTTTTTGAGGGCTTTGCTTGATGGATGTCACCAAACCAAACATATACATTGTATATGGACCTCATTAGCAAGCCATCTGTGGAGTCAGGTCGGAATTCTTGCATTTGCCAGAAACCTAACTTTTCTACTGGGGACCCCCTTGACCCCAGCCGAATGGTCATTTGATGGTATAGAAAGGTTCTATTATGTTAGGGCATGCTATGGTTCAAATCCCATCCGATTTGGTCAAGTTGGCAGGCCGCTATGGTCAGTTTTAGGTCGTAGGTATTCGTGCACTGCTTGGTTTCTAGGGTTTTTTCTAAGGCTTTAGACTACCTACCAGCCGTACAAAATGGATCATTATCGAGTAAAGAACTTACCCCTCATGTATCGTGTGAGACAGCGCTGAAAAAGGTCAACTGTGGGCTCCGAAAATGTCGCGCAAAAGAGGTCGAAATCTCTCTCTACAAAGGCTCCAAGTGGAAATGAGGTGGTTTTAGCCTACCATGGATATCTATACCTGTATTTCCCAAACCAAATTTTCCCAGATTCCCCTGTTAGTCCTACTAGGCCATGAAATCTATGTTAGACTCAAAAAATTCTATGATTGGATTCCTGTAGCTCATTCTGCAAGAATTTTGCAAAAGTAGGCTTGGCCGCCTAATTTAGGCTTCCCGCTTCCGTCTTCTGATTTCATTGATTGCCATCAAGATTTCTCTTGCAGTGGTCTCACTAGAAAAATGACCTTAGCTAATCCAGCATGTGCTTGTTCTATAATCGGAATATACTCGTTTATTTGCAGAAAGATGCAAATGTTGATCTTTATCTCTCCGATACATTTGGTTCCCAATAAGAGCATAGTCTCTTACTTTAGTTTCAATTGCTCTTTGACAGCATTTACTCATATCCTCAGGAAATGTTCGGCTCGATAAGTAAGTAACCAGATAATTACTCCACTTAGGAACAGGTGACATTTGAAACAATGTTACATGAGGAATGGGTGGTTGTTTTTGACATTGAGGGCAATCTTTTACAAAAGATCTAACATCTCTCCTCATAGTCGGCCAAAATGCTCCAAGTCTTAATATTCGTTGCATAGTTTGGTCTTCCGCAAAGTGAAGTCCTACTATGGTAACATGTGCTTGACTTAGGTATTGATCCTTTTCTTCAGGGTTAATGCATAAAAGCAATATCCCGTCTCGATTTCTTTTATATAGCCTTCCAACGAGGATATTAAATATAGGAGCTTTTCATTTAGATCTTTCTCTACAAAGTTAGAGCTTTTTGTGGGTAGAAAAATCAGATGTAACTTTTTGCACATACTAAGGTATATAGCTTTTGAACTAGGATAAAGTGCATAGTAAAAAAATTGTGCTCTACATGTTTGTGACACAATTAAGGGCCATAGTAATACAACATAGATTTGATTAAAAAAAAACTAACCATATCCACGTCAATATATTGATACTGCAATGTCATATATGTAGTATTTATAAGAAAGATCATCACAAAGTCTATGTTTATGATCCACAAGAATTTTAGTACAAAGTAAAATATTTGAATTTTTGGTATGAGGTAAGTTGAAGTCTACTCTAGCACCACGTGTCTTTATCTTTATAAGTCAATTAGAGAGAATATGAGAGAGAGAGAGAGAGAGAGAGAGAGAGAGAGAGAGAGAGCAAAGTGAAATATTTAAATTTCTTGCATGGGATAAGTTGAAGTCTACTGGGTACCCTTGCAGCAAGTCTTTATCTTGTTTTATCTACAAGCAATTAGAGAGAATATGAGAGAGAGAGAGAGAGAGACAGAGAGAGAGAGAGAGAGAGAGAGAGAGAGAGAGAGAGAGAGAGAGAGAGAGAGAGAACAAAGTGAAATATTTGAATTTTTGGTATGAGGAAAATTGAAGTCTACTCTAGTAATGAGTCTTTATCTTGTTCATGCTATAAGAAATAAGAGAGAATAAGAGAGAACCCCCCCCCCCCCCCCACACACACACACACACATACGCACGCACACACACAAACACACATGATGATTATTGAATAGGCATTTTCTTGCATTACCCTAAACCCCAATAAGAACAACAAGAACAAGATAATGACATGAGAAACACAACATTTTCCCCATAATTGAACAACATATAGATTGAGCCTCAATTTTCAAATCAAGGCACCATGATTGTGGGTGAAAAAACCCTTGTGGGGACAAGGGAAAAACCCACAATCTCCATATGTTTCTTGTTGTTGCATTAAAAAAATACTATCTCAAACAATACATAGAGTCAAGTCACAAAAATAATTGTCCACCAATGGAAGTAGCTATCTACTAGTTTTTCTCCTCAGGAGGAGGACCACAAACTTTCTTCTCTAAACACTCAAAGAAGACAAAGAAATCACCCTCTAACATTAGACAGTGATGTATCTCCTTTGTGCAAGCAAGCCCCAAACCACCACACCCAGAAAAGATGTCCATAACATGGTCGTCCTCACATGTGAATGTTTCTAGTAGCCAACTGTGTCAAACATAATAATCAAAGTTTAACGACAAGAGATTGCATAGAACTATCAAGATGTGTGTCCTGATTCACAAAAGTTCATGGCTACAAAGTTACCTGTAAAAAGTCTCAGTACGCTTTGCTCCCCCTCGAATCAAATCTCTAGCTAAACTTGTATAATCATTACGTGAACGAGGAGGAGACTCTGTGAGGTAGATTCTTGAGGCCGGAAAGAGCTCAGGAGAAACATCCTCCCCAACCTTTCTATCATAATGAGGTGTAATGCTTTGAGCATTCTTACGATAAAATAGACCAAGAGTGAGATCCATCACCTATGAAAGGAGAGAACAAATCACTTAAAAAGAAGAACTATAAATTCATACGCAAGCTTCACATAGAGAAGGCAACCTCACCTGCTCACCAGTCTCTGGGTGTAAATATCCCCCATCACACATCAAAAGTCCACGAGCGATGGAGCTGCAAACTAAATCTATTAGCTTGCATGACAAGATCTCCCAAATGTTGTGCAAGAGACAAAGTCACCAAGACACCCTCGTCTGCCAAGTGAACATCAGCAATTTCCACGACACCAGTCGCCAAGGCAGTGGAAAAGTGGTTCCACTCAGGAACAACTTTTACACCACCTACACACTCAAGTTAAAATGAAAAATTACATCATAACATATATGCAAAATTCTATTTTAACCAACAAAATTCTATTTTAACAAAATATAGTACTTCATACAAGAGATTGTAGTTCACTTACGAGCATGAATCTCTTGCTCGCTCTTTGGGATAACACCTAGGGGATACTCCAACCACCATGGACAGTGAGAGCACTCCCAAGGTGTAATACCCTTTTCCAAGAGTGTTGACGAGAACATAGTATTCTCATCCTCTTTATCTAACCATTCTTGTATATCCTCCGCAATAGACTCTATCATCCTCAGCCACATACAATTCAATAGCCATCAAAATGAAAATTCAATATAAAAATGAGACAATAAAATACATCATCGTGAAACGAAATTAGTATTCAAGAAATCCAATACCTGTACACAAGACGTTTGCTTGCATGCATCACTTCAGGTAAAGAGGCATAATCTGAAGTACTCTTCATGTTTGCCATAACATGAGTATAAGCCAATGAAACATGTGTCTTCCTAGATGCCTTAAAAAAGGCCTCAAATGTTTTTGGCAACAAAGGGACCTCCACCTCAAACTTAGCAATAATAATTATAGCTTCACCAAACATTCCCTGCCAATAGGTCTCTTGCCTCTTGTAGGCTCTAAGTTTCTTATAGTCTGCAAAATGACCTCCCTTGGATCGAGTCCTTAACTTTGGTCAAAATCATCGTGTGAAGAAGTTCTTTGCGTCTATTGAATTACAATCGTTGATAAAAAAATTAATGTTACTAATTACATTGCACATGAAAATAATAAATCAAAGTTTAAGATGAAATAAAACATACCTCTCTATTGTGATCTTTGCGGCGCACAAGCTGTATAATTTATCACGAGTGATCCCTACCATTGTTTTGTCATGCCAATAGGCTTGTCAAATAGCATATGTGCAGGATTTGCAATAGAAAGGTACTTATATCCTCTATCTCTCATTTTTTCTTCTTCCTTCTTTAAAGCTTCATTCATATTCCTTTTTAAATCCTTCCCAAGAAGACCTAAAGTTCTAAGCCTTCTCTTTTCATCAGCCAAAAAGGACTCCCATCTCCCCTTCAAAGCAAAACAATTATTATTTAACAATGTTTTTATGAGCCATTAGCAACACGGCAGTACAAACAAACCCATGAATGCACATAAGCTTCCCATGCAGGAATTCAAGGTGTATTTCAAACCATCACTCCCTCCATATCTTGCCACCTCTCCATAGGCTTCCCACATGGGAATTCAAGGCATATTTCAAGCCAAAATTCATCCATAACTTGCCACCTCTGTAAAGGCTTACCAGATGGGAATTCAAGGCATATTTCAAGCCAAAATTCCATCCATAACTTGCCACCTCTGCAAAGGCTTCCCACATGGGAATTCAAGACATATTTCAAGCCAAAATTCCATCCATAACTTGCCACCTCTGCAAACGCTTCCCACATGGGAATTCAAGGCATATTTCAAGCCAAAATTCCATCCATAACTTGCCACCTCTGCAAAGTCTTCCCAAGTGGGAATTATACAAATCGTAACCCAATCCATAACTTGAATAGACTTCCCACATGAAAATTAAAGGCTTATTTGAAAACATGGACTCATGCATAACTTGTAACCTTCAAAGTAAAGTAGTTGAAGACATACTCATTCTCAAAGTACTTGCAATTTAAATTTTTTAAAGAAATGTATCTATTATCCCAAACAAGTTGAGCATCATGACATACCTTCCAAACAAGTCGAGCAATCAAAATGCATGGCGTTGAGTACCATGGCACAATCCCTTGGTTATGTCTTGCCTCCAATTTAAGCTCAACCTCCATCCAAGATCTATGCTCATGAGTGAGATATTCCATTATGCTCGACTTGTTCTCTATACCAAACTTCTGAAACATAAATACTTCATGTGCCAAGTTGGGTGGAGCTGTAGCTCGCGAGATTCTAAAAGCAAGAGTTGACGGATAATCAAATGAAAAAGCACATTACAACCAGAGAATTGAACAATAATAATCCATATAATTCTTACTCGTTTGTTGTATCAAGACTCAAAATCAAGTCTGCTTCCTTCTTTTTATCTATCTCAATAAATTCACAACGAACTTGCACATGATATTTTTCATCCTCAGAGTGCTCTACAAAAGAAACATCATCCAAAATAAATTTTCAAGTGCAACAATGTATATTCAAACTCAAACACAAGAGAAAAGAAGCACTTTCCTTCTTCAATTCGTCGCATCCAAGTTTTTAACCCGTGGTTACCATCCCACACAAAACCAGTTTGCCTCGAAGATCTACCCAATCACCCACAAGATTCTTTTCAAATTCTGCATTGAGTCTTTGCCATATTGGATCCCACTTCTCAATCGTATCTTCTGTCAAATGTTTTGTTTCTCCATGTCGTCCTTTAAGTGAAACAATAAAAGAACCCATTGAAGAGACATAGCCAACCCTATCAAACATGGATGTCAACCAAGGTGCATCCGAAATTGCACATCAAACAACATGTGTAGCTATTAATCTACATAAGGGAACAAAAGGGGGTTCTAACTTTCTTTTGATATGAAATTGACATATGACTTCATTCATCAACCCTAGAGACACATTCTCCCCAAAAACCCTGTCATGCTTTGAAAGTCGTCTTCTTCATCCTGGTTATTGTTCTTTGTGTGAGTAGTTTGTGGAGTGGGAGAAAAAGATGGACCAATAGTATTTGGAGTGATAGCAATGCTATTAGAAGCTCCATCTATAGACCTGTCCAAGGACCACGCTTCATCATCAACATACACACATTGATTTCTTCTTTTCACAGACTTCTTTGGCGGACTCATTGGTAGAATCCTTGAGCAACCATCCTTAAGTGTAACTTGCCTTCCTTGAACAGTCCAAGACCGTAGAGTCATACTCCCTGAACATTTCGCTTCTCGTTTTATCATGGAGCGTTTAGGAGCCATGTTAAATATCTTAAATCTCTATAAAGAAAATAAATAACATAATCAAGAATTTGTTTACAATTACTAACTCTCTCTTAAAATACTATAAGTGCAAAAAAACCATAACAAATGTATAAATACCAAAGAACAAAGAAGAAGAAGAAAAGCTTGACCTTCTGCTAAAAAATGATGATTTTTGCATAAAGCAAGATGGTTTCAAGGCCATAGAGAAAACACCTTAGACTTTGGCATAGAAACTGCACGCCAAAACCTGTCAAAACCAATTTACCCAACTAGTAACATGTCAAAACCAATAACTAGCACCAAAATTTTCTCAGTGGAACATAGCAATACCTCACAAATCCTTAAAATTTGCATGGATGATGACTAGATGCATGCATACTATGATTGAACTATAAATGTAGGACAACTTCTTCGGCCTGATAGAATTGCATGTTATAGCTACAGCGCTTTTGATAATCGCAGATACAGCCTTTCACACGAGGCATCATGAGTTTCATCATTAACCACATCGTTGGTCAAGAAGCAATTAAAGTAGTAGTTTGGCATTGAATCTCATGGCTGGCTCACTTAAATGTACATCAGTTTATGTGAAAAAAAATGCAAATACATTTTTACTTAGCCAGATCTAGAGAGAGAGAGAGAGAGAGAGAGAGAGAGATATTGTTTCTTTCCAACACATGGCACGGTTTAAGAAAAGCATCTCTTCCACACGAAGTCTGAAAACCTCCGTATCGAACACTCGTCTCTCTCTCCCGAGAGGGAGTGCCAACAAGTCTCAGATACTAAAGTTATACTCTTATCCATATGCACAACATCAACAAAGTTAACATCAATAGAGTTATACTCTTATCCATATGCACAAAATCAACAAAGTTATACTCTTATCCATATGCACAAAATCAACAAAGTTATACTCTTATCCATATGCACAACATCAACAAAGTTTCATTTGAAGTTAACCCCTTCAGCCCATGCAACATTATATCAGCCACATTACAGACTGCCTTCATATTCTCAAAGCGTCCCATTCATATCCATGTGCACAACAAAAACAGCCATCAGTGTATGACCCCTTTAGCCCATGTCAGTATTACATTATGTACCATATTATCGGGTACTAATCTAAATTTCAGTAAAAATTATACAGGGCTTTTCAATCACCTACATTTGTACAGCAACATCTATACAAAGTATTTACAATCTCCCACAGTTTGTACAAAAACCTTCAAACTTGCTTTGCAAATGTTATTGCACTCTCGCAACTTTCACAGCTTTTCGAGCTTCTGATTAATTTAATGAAACACGTTACTGCCAAATTTTAGGCATGCTTCAGGGGGGGCACAACTACATCACTGCTGAACTGGCAATGAGGGAGGAGGGCTGTTTTGGGACCGAGAATGCCGCAAGTCCGTGCAGCACTATGTGGCTATGCCGGGACTTATGCAGCAGATCACACTAGACTTGGGAGAGTTGACACTCACACCCTATTACATATACACATATTGACTGCAAAGCAGCTGAGGTTTAATCTAATGAGAGTGTAGATTGTAGTAGAGAATAAGTCATGGAAACCTTCCGAAGCAACAGTGGGAAATTTGGTCTTTTTCTAAAACAACGATGTGACTTGGAGAGGTCTGCGCTTGCAGAGAAAAGAAATCTCCTGCGTTTGATGAGAAAGCCACGATAGGGAAATCTCCTTCGTTTGATGAGAAAGCCACGGCAGGGACGTGTACGACAACGACCGTCTGGCTTTGCAGCACGTGTCTCTCCCGAGTACAAGCACGCTATTTGTCCGTGCGCGCGCAGACGAACAGCGTGCTCACACCGAAGAGGGAGAAGACATGGATTCTTCAAGTATATTATGCTATGCACGGATAGAGATTTGATTGGCCGTGACGTGCTTCAGCAATAGTAAAGTCAAAATACCTCTCCTCCTCCATCTCTCCCTCCATGCCTTCTCCCCACTCACTGAGCACGCTATCCGGCTGCTCGCTGGTTTGCTCGCGCCATTTTTTCACAGATGAGAAGTTTTCCAAAGTTAAGGTTTATTAGTAACTTTAGGGTTTTAAAATTTGAAGATCCTCTTAATTTTAGGGAAAATTACCAAAATACCCTTCTAATTTGTAAAAATTCCAAAAATACCCCTCAAATTTCAAAATTTCCCAAAATACGCTTGCTCACGATTTCCTATCTTTATTATTTTTTGACAATCGAGATCCGGTTTTTAGTGCTTAGCATGTAATTTGTCACAAATTACCTCCCAAAAAAAGAGAATTATGTCTAAAAATAATGAAGCAATTCATCTCCAAAGCGTAAATAACCGGCTCCAATTCTAGTTTTAGTATCTTGTATTGACAGTAGACAATCAGTCTTCTTATGAAAAGCTACAATTTTTTTAATCTTTGGATAAATGTACTCTCACAACCAGGGGTATTTTGAGAATTTTGAAAAATTTGAAGGGTATTTTGGGATATTCCACAAATTAGAGGGGTATTTTGGTAATTTTCCATTAATTTTATTATCAAACTTTAGATGGCAAAAAAAACCTAGGTTTTTGTGAAATTTAGTGAATCTTTTTCGTAATACCTACAAACTTATCCAAAAAAAACCTCTTAGTTTTTGTGTTTATATCCTTGAAAATAGTTGTATTTTGTGGAATGATCTGCATGTGTAATGATTGCGAGTCTCTTTTACCTCGTAAATATATGGTTTTTACCTAACGTTATGATTGGAGAGAGGATATTAAATTATGATTGTAGCCGTCGGTATTATTTATAAAACAACCATGAGAGGATATTAAATTATGATTGTAGCCGTCTTCATTTATGATGTGGCAGTCACTGATTCTGTGAAGAAGATTTGTGCTCTCTTACTGCGAAACAGCTTGCATTAGTAAAAATATATGCATTCTCTTTTAACATTATGTTTTATATTTTGGTAAGAAATTTGTATTAGGTCTAGACAAGCAACTGTTTCCTTTGTCTTGCTATGGAGATGGACAGAGTAACTATCTCTTGGACACTTGGAAAAGAGACTCACACTAGAGAAGTAGAGCTTCGACACAACAAACTCTTGCTCAACAGATATTATCTTCAGTGTCTTCTTCCTCCAACCTACAAATTTACCTGTTTGAAAGCAATCGTTTACATTGGGTTGGAAAAAATGTATATCGAAACCCCTTCAAAGTGGGATATTGACAAAAGAGCACTTTTTACTGGACTCTACTCTCTCTTCTGAGTATTTCATTGAACATTCTAGTGATATGCTCTATGTTACAGATAGTGGCGACAGTGATTTTGGTGCTAAGCCAGGCATAACAAGCATCAACAACAGTCCATGTGCAAAAGAAGATTGTTTTGAGATAAACAATCCATCAATGCAAGAGGAAACAAAGCCTGTTGATAAAAAACAAAGATTGGACTCCAGTGATGATGACGTGCATGATTTGACAAAAAAATCCATTATCCCTTGGATTTTAGGTAGAAAAACATGTTTCAGACTACAACATCTGATAAACAATAGTAAGAAAATCAAACAGGTGACTGAACTTCCACAAGTTTATGATGGTGACATTTCCTTTGAGCTACCCCCCGTTGAAGAAGGTTGTAAGAGGATGGAAGGGATGGAGCAAAAATTTGATGGTCATCTTTGGACTAGGCCGCATAAAACTAACATGTCCATAAATTGTACTGTTAGGATTAGTTAGTGCTTGGGCTCATTAGTTTGTCATAGAGTTCTTTGCCCGTATTATTTGAACAACACCAAGTTCAATGTATCCTTCTTTCATGGTTATTTGGATAAGCAAGTAAGCAAAGGGCTTCTATGTGAAGACAAAAACCTACGAATCACTTGTCATTATTTCAAAAAAGTTGTTTTCTGTGAGATTCCTTGTTCTTGTAAAGTGTACTACATTTTTCCCTCAGATCCAAAGCTTACAAGAATGATGATTCACATAGGTCATCACTTGCATGAAGTTCAAGCAGGTACGTCAAGAGCCACAATAGAGAGAATACCAAAGATGGTTGCAAGTGTCTTGAAGGTGGATAAAAGCAAGTGTCTTGAAGGTGGATAGAAGCAATGGACCAAGAAGAGTTCAGATGATTGTCGCCAGACAATTATTGGTTGACGCTATTATTGGTTCAGATGAACTAAAAATGGGGGAGTCAGAGCTCTCAAATATATTGAAAGAAATGATTCCACTAGTTCAGAATCAAAGGTAAAACATTTGACATTTAGATTCTTTAGTGCAATAAGGTTATTTCAATTTTTGACTTGTTTTTTATAGATTTAAGGTAATGGTAACTACTGAGAAAAGACAACAAGACTTGATTGTTGGGGATGGGTTTGACCACATCATGCTTTTGAAGAAAAAATGTCACTTTCCTTACTTTAATGGGAGTCGTTTCCCTGGACAAGGTGGCCCAAATGATAAGTGCTACATCTTTAAGATGTCAACAAAAGGTCCAGGGTCTGGTATAGACTTTGTCAATCGCATGCGTCGAGGAGGAAATGGAGATTTGAGTGCTTCTTGGGTACATTTTGATCACACAGACAGAATAGATGGATGGGCAACTATGTCATGATCTGTCTATGATGCAAGGTAGTTCTTTTATGTGTTGCAGCATTTTGTCATTGCATCATTTGCAGACTTGTTGTGGCTAAGATTTTTTATTTTCTTTAGTTTGAAGGGATTGATGGTTATAGCGGTTTGTGACACCAAAGAGGAGGATACAGACACACAAGTCTTGTTTTGGAGATCTCTTAATGATGTTTTGCTCAAGAAGGTTATCCATCAGCAGACTTTGCAAGCTTTATGGCTGATGAGGCTGGAGAAAATTGGGCTGCCGTGCGTACAATTTTCAATGGAGGGCCAAATAACATCATGATTGGAAGGGAAAGGTCCTGTCTCTTCCATTGGGAGCAAAGTCTACAGAAACATACTAAAAAATATATAGCCAAAGAAAAGTTTAGTATCCACAAAGACATGTGTGAGACTTGGCGCAAATCAAGGGCAATGGGTATGGCAATGAAGCAAGCAGAAGCAATTAGAAGATGGTGGTCAAATAATGTTGCAAGTGAGAATATCAAGTCACTGGAGAAATGGTTCAAGTGGTGGGAGACAAGGATATCTCATTGGGGTAGCCTACACAATGAAGTATGATACAATCATGAGCCTAACTTTGACCTTCTCTATTTTTTGTTTCACTGATGCAAAGTTTTTTGCTGGTGGAATGCAGATATCTATGAGTCCTTTGGAAAAAGCTCAAATTCCTAGTACCAATTTGTCAGAGACCATTCATGCATCTTGGCTTACTGGTGAAGGGGGTAGCAAAAAAATTTCCTTGTATGATGCATGCGTCACTGATGTCATCAATGCTTACATTCAATGCACAAAGCAACATGGCTATCTGACTAGTAGACATAGGGCTTGGTCCGGATATGCAAACATATCTAGAGAGATCAAGAAATAAAGAGAAAACTCTCAGCGCACTTGCGCTGGCACATGCTCTCCAAGGAGCAGTCTCGCAGGCACACCATTTTATGGGAAACCTTTACTGCATGGAGATAGGGAAACCGTGCAAAGAAAGAAGGCTAGAGGGTTTGCAGAAACAGCTTCTCATAAGCCTGTTTATGTGATGGAGTCTAGACAACGAAAAGAGCACGGACGACCACGAAAGATTTTGTTTGATACGGACATGAAGAAAGAGGGGCATAAATTTGATGTGAATGCAAATTCCACAGATGAGGAGATTCATGCAAATAATGACATAAGAGATGACACCGCACCCTCTATTAGTGAATATGTTATAGGTGATTTTGAGATTGCTGTGCCAAGGGGTCATTGGGAAATCAGACAAATGCCTCAAAATGTCTCTCGTAAGTGCTTTGGTGTGCTTGAAGGGAGAAGATGTGGGTGAAAGCATGTTAACCTGTCGCGCTTTTTGTGCTAGTTAGCAGTTTCAAGTTAGCACATCTTCAAAAAGTTGGGCGTCCGGTAAATTTTTTACAAATAATATCCAAATTTGTCGGAGGTTGTACATTTGGATTCCTTGTTTCAAGTGCTTTCTATTGATATATCATATGTTATAGATCTTGGAGATGTAGCTCAAGTTATTGTACTAGTTAGCATATGTCAAAATTGTGCTAGTTAGCATTGTCCGGGACATGAAAAAGCATGACAGGTTAACATGCTTTCACCCATGTGAGAATTATCATGCAAAGTAGGTCTCCAGGACTTGTGGCCCCATGCTTTTGGGGAGAGAGAACTTACAAAGACCAGAGGAAACACCAATGGATGTGGTTTTGTGGCCATGATGTGCAGCACACTGAAGTTGTGGGCAAACAAGTATTGTCACCACCAGAAAGGCCAACAACTTGGCTAGTAGAGAGTGGAACAAGTATATCAAAGGAGGAGTATGATGGTTTGCTAGGGGTAGGTTTTTTGATTAGAGATCCTTCTCTAAAGGTTTTCAAGAAAGGGGAGACAGTGGGAACCTCTAGCAAGTGTAGTAAAAAATGGAGGTCCGGTGTCTCTAAGGAGGCAAATAAGCGCATGGAAATAGGAGCATGTATGGAAGCTTGTTTTGTACAAGAGATAATTATGGTGCTTGATTATCATGCCGTGTTCAAGATATTAACGCAAGATGTATATGATGTGCATGTGGCTATGGAGCCCTACTGTACATGCCCTGATTTTCAAGGGCAATTCTAAAAAGCGAGCAGGATTTTCCGAGCAAATAAAAAATCGAGCAAACTAATCCAATTAAAGCTCAAGGAGCTTATGTAGACATGCCACGTCAATAGCATTTTGAACTTCATTTAACATAGAGTCTCTTAGAGAACTCATCCTAAGTACACCCATATAGAAGTGCTAGCCATCTAAAATGAAGTTTGAATTAGAAGGAATGCACAAATCAACATGTTAGCACAAACAAAGAAATTTCCAATGTAGAAATGTCACTCAATTCTACAAACATGGTCCACACTATGTAGAGAGTCGTATTTTGTCGATCAACTCTTCGAATTCTAAATGATGCCTCTATTGAGTCTAACTGCTAGTGCATTATGGTTAGGAACGGGCGAACCACTAGAAGACACATAAAAATTACCAGCAAAGAGAGGCAAAAGAAGGCTATCCTGGCATACCTTTGTTGGGTAGACACCTTCATTGTCCCTCAAAAGAAGATCCCTTTCTTTTGTCATCTTGAGTGAGGAAAATCTTGAGAGCACATCCATGATTACACTTTTATTAATCCCCCCGTTAGGTTCATGTCACTCAAGAACCCACCCTAGTATTTCTCTATTTGGGGCCAATTTTTTTTTTCATATCAAGCTTTCAAATACAAGTTACTCATTTTAGCAGCAAATTAGTGTGGTTGCATAGATTGTAGAGATTCCATTTTCTATGATAATTGTCAAATATCAATTTCCATCATGTCGTCCTATGATGCCTTTTATGGCTGGTCACTAGCCTTGAGAAGTTAGTTGAGAGATTAACGCTGCTGGAGGCCAGCTTCTGCTTTTTGTTCTTGTCCCCCACCTTGACATGATCTGCCTACCATCCTTGCCCAGGCGTGACACCCGCCTTAATTGATGGTCAATACTCATACATAGAAAATCCAACATAGTTTCTTTTAAAGATTCTCCATTGCATGTTACTCTAACAACCCACGTTCATAGGATGTTTGCATGGATGGCATTATTCATAAGCCATGACATCGCATGTGGTGGTGGCAGACCTCGTGAGTAGCAGTGCAAGTAGCCATGTTGATAGCTACCACCCAAAGGGCTGATGATGCAAAGACTATGTTGAGCAGTGAGAGGTTGTTGGCGGTAGGGGCATTGTATCACACTTTGTTGCACACAAAGCCACCTAGTAATGACTTGGATAAATGTCGATAGCCAAGGGTGAGCAGGTTTAAAAAGATTTCGAGAAGAACTTGGGCAAGAGAGAGAGAGAGGCGCTAGGGCTTTCTCGGTGCCTACCTCCTTGGAGAGATTTTGGCCTCCTCCTTTACCCACACCGCTTTGAGACATTGCCTCAATCCCTAGCTTTCACTCTTTGCCTTCCTTGGCTTGCGAGAGATATACAGAGAAGCTCCCACATTGCCTGAGAGAGAGAGAGAGAGAGAGAGAGAGAGAGAGAGAGAGAGAGAGAGAGAGAGAGAGGAAAGGAAAGAGACCACCATCTGGATTTTGAGGGAAATATTATAAAGTAGTCCAAATTTTCTCAAGCTTTCAATATATCTTCTTGAGTAATACATAAAGGAAAATGATTGTATTGAGAACACAAGCGAAAGAAAGTTGATGATGTCTAACACCCATGCCGGATGATCTTGACATCCGTCCAAGCAAAGTTTTGTAGACTTGTTGGAAGAGTGGGTTGTTAGATTACAAAAAGTTATGGACAAATTGGAGATGTTATGGAAGCGGATCACAATTGAGCATCCAAGGTACCTCAACATACATCCTAAAGGTGGGCGTATCAACACCGACAATATGTTTTAGAAGATGTCCTATGCATAAAACTTTGGTCATATCCCCTCAAACAGGTGGTCGTTGTCGAATGAAAGTGGGTACAAGTGATTCCTCTGTTGCTTGTTCTTTTGTCCAAGGATTATTTGTGAGTTGATGTGTGATTTTTCATATGGTACTCGGTGGTGTCATTGAGGGGGCACCCCGGTGGTGTTGAGGGGATGGTAGTTGGCGTGCTTTTGTTAGTTGTCTCATGATTGTACGCTTACAAAGCGTGGTGAAGCAGATTCTCGCACATTCAAAAGAGCTTGAGAGATCAATCAACATGAGTCAATAACGTGGCCACTGTTTGGGCTTTGCAAGATATATTAATTAAGAGAGGATAATCGATCCCAATGGTGGAGGTGGGACAAGTCGCACGGCGGATCCTTGTCTACTCAAAGGGCGACGATACATGTGAACGAGACTTGGGTGGTGGTCACACGAGGCTTAGTTTCCAGTTATCTGCACTCGTTACTAAGCCTCCTGTCTGGTCACGCACTAATAACTAAGCCTGTGTAGTACAACTATGCATGCCTTGGCCAACTATGCCGAAATTGGCATAGTTGCAAAACGCGAAGGGGAGTGAATTAATGCGCGCAGAAGCAAAACCATGAAGTAGACATTTCTCCAACTTCGCCTCAGAAATGGCAGAGCCTAGATTCAATTTCACTCTCGCCACGTAAGGCATGCAATGGCGTGCAGCTTTATGCCTAAAGCATAGCTCCTCAGAGTTGTCTCCAGTTTCTACCGAGCCACCGGCTAGTCGCCGCCTTGCAACCTCTAGTTGATAGTTCTCCACATACTGAGACTCTCTCGCGTGACCACTCAAGCCTAAACTCAAGCCTAAAGCAACTTAATTTTTTAATATAAATGCCCTTAGTTGGCATAGTTATCTATAACTATGCCTCGTGCGACCACGCCTTGAAGCCTCTTTTTAGGGGATTTCAAAACTCCTCAAAACAGTCAGCGGCGCCGCGGACTGTTTTTAGGAGTTTGTGGACCTCTTTCAGATGAGGATGTGAGAGAGAGAGAGAGAGAGAGACTCCCTGCTCGGTAGTTCAAAATGCCTTTCCTTCGTGGATTGCACACAACAGCCCAGATGGGGCTAGTGACTTATAAGGATCCGCTTTTGTTGCAGGTCGAGGTGATGACCTGAGGCCATGTCGTCAATAGCAGCGGCAGCGGCGACAGCTGCAGATGCTCAAAAGAAACCCTCACGGGTGCCCATACCTATGCCTCGTGGCCCCCCTCCTCCCCTGCGTCCTTCCATTTCCGTCGACAGAGAGAATGCATGCCCACAAAGACTGGACGTCAGAGTTAACTGATCAGGTAAACGAAGTTTCTCCCGTACTTAGCAAGACGCAAAGAAGCCAAACTCTCTTTAGCTTGCGATTATCCAGATCATCGTGGCAGGCAATTTACTTCATGAGAGAGAGAGAGAGAGAGAGAGAGAGAGAGAGAGAGAGAGAGATATGTAGGCCGAGCTGCATTGAATTAGACAGGTGGATTGGAGAGTGCAGTAGCAAATTCGCTCATCACAAAACCGAGCCAAGCAAAGGACCCAGACGTCTGGAGAAGTAAAGCCGAAGGAACAAGGGGCGTTGGTAGAGAGCTATGGCATGACAAACCAAACCAAGTTTGCGAGCAACTTGCAGACAAAAGGAGCAAGGGCACAGATTCATCAAAGGCACTGAGGGCCTCACAAAAACTCATTCTCAGGAGTCAGGATGCTGATCTTGACTCCTGCTACGCGGACTCTTCTTTCAGCGTAGAGAGAGAGAGAGAGAGAGAGAGAGAGAGAGAGAGAAACTCCCTGCTTTATCTTGTTCACACATATAGAAAAATCCCTCCCTCTCTCTCTCTCCCTCTTTTGCCTTTTCTTTCCCACTCTAATCAATAGACTAATAAATCCCAAAACCAGAATTTATCACACGTACAAGGACTAGCAAAATACATTTTCTCTAATCGGTGAAAATAAGGGAAAAACATGAAATTATCCCGGTTTTCAGGTCAAAATTTGAATCTTTCACTGATAATTGCACTAAAACTTGCATAAATTTTCTGGTAGCCTCAAAATCTAACCGAGATTTTACTATTTCAATCGGTTCAAATACATTGGATCTCGATTTTTTTCTAACACTGACACTTACTACTATTTTTCTCTACTAAAAATCTCTATTAATGATGAGATTCTTTTATGAGGAAACTGCTAGGTTGATAGCCAAACTTTGGAAATTCACTAGATTCCTTAAAACGAATCTTATTGAATTCCATACGCTTGTGTCACATATGATTTCTATCATTGTCTTCCATTGCAGGCCCTTGTGCCCAACAGTTCATGAACTTGCTTGAAGGCTGAGAGATATAGAGAGAGAATGCAAAGGCAGATACAAAAGTACATTGATGCACTGTAAGATGAAATGAAGATGTACAAATATAAAGTAATGTAATATAGACAAAAGATTTTCCATAGAGAGAGAGAGAGAGAGAGAGAGAGAGAGAGAGAGAGAGAGAGAGAGAGAGAGTGTATGAGAATGCATTGCATATTAGGTGATGGAGCTCACAGCCAGTGAGGATTTGCTCGCCTACACACACACACACACACACACATGGTGATCCCAGTTGTTTCCTTACAGTCTGACATGAAGGATGTCTGGCAGCCCTAGACAAAAGATGATTAAAAATCTCTTTATTTGTTAGCTTGCAATATAGTACAAGATAAGACTTTTAAAAGATTCTGTGGATGGTGGAATGCATATTTATTCCTCCCAATGGGGAATAAAAAAATATGGAGACACTACTAGGGTAATTAGTACCCGCAAAAAAATGTTTAAATTTTGGTTGACAACGGCTCAAACAAAAGTTTATCCATTCATGGATCAAATTTTTGAAGGATGCATCAATTTTTATATTTTAATGCGTCGAATTCTATTACATTCTTTTGTCAAGACAAGCCTGAAATTTGACATAGATTTTTGAAAACTACACTGAAGGTAAGCGTTTTTGTGATGCCTTGAAGAGAGAGAGAGAGAGAGAGAGAGAGAGAGAGAGAGAGAGAGAGAGAGAGAGAGGCCGCATTGGGTTGGCACACAACCATGTAGTGCAACTAATTTTAAGTTATTGAGAAAAAGAGTGTAATTTTAATTTCATCCATTTTTTAAGCCAATTTTCTTCTTGAAATTCAATTTGGCTTTTAAGTTTTAAGCTAGTGACAATATCTTAAAGATTATTTTTGTAAAAAGCTCTAATATATAGCAGTGGGCCAGTACTATGACCCTAGTGGCCTTGGAGGAGGGTCATAGGGAATGTGTGTGATGTCTGATTATCGTAGCTCCACAAGAAATCAAGAAGAGGGAGTGGTAGTAAGTGGTGTGCCGCACCTATCAAGCACTTGATGTGTTACAACCATGGGTCCACACCCTAAACATGGATAGAGGGGAGGGATATCTTGTATAAAACTAGTGTTCAATTGCTTTGAGTGTTCATTCTTTGTGGTGGGTCTTGCTCGGTTTTACCATTCGCTCGGTAAAGTTCGCTCAGTGTATGGTAAGACTCATTTTCAAGGACGGGAGAAAGCAACAAAATCTTACAAAGCTTGTAAGCATTTATACTTTGTCTACACATAGATTCTTGGGTTGGATGGTAAGCAACATATGATTATAAATCAACCAACACTACGTGAAAGAGATCTCACTTTCATCTTGAATCATCCCCGACGGTATACAAGTAGAGAAAATAGACATGCCCAGTAGTTTGTACAATTTGTTTTTGACATTTTGGTGGGTGATCTGTACACTTTGTGAGGCTCCATTTTGGAATTTCCTAGTAAAACAATCTCCTCGATGGCATGCTTTTTGCCTTGTTCTATTTGGGACCCTAAAGATTATTTCTTTTGGCGAATCTTTATTTGAAATGATGGTAGTGCTTGTAGCATGTGCAAAATTGTTTTGAGTATTTAACTTTGACATGTGCAAAAATAGTACTTTTTTTGTTGTAGCCTTGTAGGTTTCTCTACAAGAATGACATACATAGAAGTTCTTGTTGGGTTGTACTTTTTTTTAATACACTAATGTTGTTGTTATGAAGGGATTGTACATGTATCAAACTTGAAAAGATAGATAAAACTTAGAAACATCTAATGAACACTCTAGTTTGAGCATGCAACTTAGCTAGACCTAAACTATGTGAGAAAGCTCCAAATGAAAAGCTTTCAAAAAATTGACACTCCCTTCCAGCTAGTAATTGATACATAGCCGATTGCTCGATTAAATCAATTATGATAGGAAGTGGTATTTGTGAATCCACTTGAGCTATTGTCATCAATGACACAATGTTTTTCGACCATCTAGGGATCATTTCCACGGAGAACAAATAGGCATCTGGTAGATCATCGTCTACCCCTTTAGGTGATTCCCTTGAAACAATCCTCGACAAATGATTTGCTCGTTGATGTGTAGTGCCTTTTTTTACAACCACAGTGAAATCAAATTCGAGAAGAATGATGAACCATCTCACTATTCTCCCTGTGCTGTATGGCTTGTTGACCAAATATAACAAGGCTTGGTGGGTCCACAAAGAACACAAACTTGTTGGCTAATAGGTAATGTCTATACTTTTTAACGGCATAGATCATTCCTAGTCCTTCTCTTTCAATGGTGGTGTAATTCTTTTCTGCCATGTTCATTTGTCGGCTAGCATAAGAAATAGGAAAGTCAATTTTCCCATGTGGGCTAGTATACAACCAATAGCAAAGTCTGAAGCATCTACATGTACGTGGAATACCTTATCCCAATCTGGTGCTGAGGTGAGAGCTTGCTTAAGCTTCATGAAGGATTCTTCACATGCCTCGGTCCATTCAAAGTGCGTAATCAAGCTATGCATGGGTTTTGCAATTATAGTGTACATGTAGATGAACCATCGGTAATATCCACAATGTCCCATGAAGACTTGTACCCCATTGATTGTTTTTGGTCTAGGAAAATCAGCAATGACATGAATCTTCTCAATATCGGTAGCTATGCCATTTTTAGACACGATATGTCCAAGAATTTTCCCTTGTCTTCCCATGAATGTGCACTTTTCAGGGTTTAAGAAAATCCTGTAAAGTCTACATTTCTCGAATACCTTTTGAGGTGTTCAAAGTGATCTGCCCGGATTGACGAATGTACACATAGATCATCCATGTATACTTCTAAGAATTTCCAAAGATACTCTTTGAAAGCATGGCTTATCAATCTTTGAAATGTGGCTGGAGCACTAGTTAACCCAAACGGCATAACCCAATAGGCAAATATACCCCATTCTGTTGCAAAAGCAGTTTTATGCTGATCTTTTCGGTCAACCAAAAGTTGATTGTATCCCGAAAAGCCACCTAAGAAGCTGTAAGCTTCTTTTCCTGCCACTCGTTCTAAAACATGCTCAGTTATCGAAAGAGGAAAGTTGTCTCTAATGGTAGTTGCATTCACTTTTTTGATATTAACACACACTCGTAATTTCCCATTCTTCTTAGGTACTACCACAATTGGAGACACCCAATCTGTGTGTTCAATTTTGTAAATGAATTCAACTTCCTTCAGTTTTTCAATCTCTTCTTTAATCTTCCTGGCAAATGTTTCATTATAGGTGTATGGTCTCTGTCTACTTGGTTTTGCATCATCTCTCATGGGTATAGTATGTTGACAGATTTTTGGATCAACACCCTTGAGATCCTTGTAAGACCAAGCGAAGCTATCCCGGTGTTCCTTTAACAAGCTCAACAAAAGCTTTTCTTCTTCTTCTATTAGGTCATTTGCAATGTAAGCCGATCTAGGTTCTTCTCGTGGTTCAACCAAGTCTACCCTTTTAGCGTTTTCAGGTCCTTCATAAGACTCGCCTTATTTTTGTAGTTCCCTAACAGGTTGTTCGATTATGATTTTCCGATCTTGGAGAGTATACTTTTTGTAATGGGATGGAACATGCGTTACATCCTTACCATCCTCTTTCGTGGTTTGCATTTAGGTTGTGTATATCTCCTTTAGAGCTTTTTTCAGCTCTTGATATTTCTTTTTCCGCTCAACTCTGGTCATGAGTGGTTTTTAATCTTGAGATTTTTCATGAGTTCCCTTCCTTGCTTTTCTCGATGTCTGAGATATTTCTGGGTTTTTGTTTGAAGGGTATCTACCAGTTATTTTGTCCTTGACACAATCATTAGCATCTATCTGCATCAGGAATTGTGTTTTACTGGAGATTGATGGCATAGGTCGTGTTTTCATGATATTGGTGTCTCTCTTTTGTGTATACCATTTTTGTCTTCTTGATTCCTGGTTTGGAAAGTCAAAAAACTTTTCCTCTCCTCCCTTTAAGAGTATCTGAGCTCTCGTATGCTCTTTTTCTGACCCCGAATCTTCTGAGGTAGCTGAGTGTCTAACTCATCAGTTGCATCGTAATAGAGGTCAGAAAAGACTTATTGAGCTTTCATCAAGTCCTTGGGTTCCTCATCTTTGTTTTCAATGATAAGGACTGACATCATTTGGATGAGAATTATTTCGTAGCCATACTCATTGCAAAATTGAGTAGGCGTAGACGTATTCACATATACATCCATTGTCACTAAAATTTGAGTCCACTCGAATAGTTTGAATAAATGCTTTGAAAAGGGTTCAAGTATGTAGGCTTCATCTGTACAGTCCCTTTCTAGGATACATTCCTCTTGTCTTAAGCTTCCATTTTTTGAAGCTTCGCACATCCAAATAGGAGTGTCTTTGTTTAACCAGGATGGGAGTTTAATTTCAGTCGAAGAGACTGAATCAAACTCTTGGATGGGTGTTTTCAAAACATCTCTATAAGTGTGATCTTTTAGATTGACTCTTGTTATAGATACCACCTGCTTCAAGTACAGATAGTTGTTTCCCCAATCTTGGATAAGTTGTACCTGTCGCATGAAAGGTCTTCCCGATATGATTTCATACTTGAGTTTTTTCCCAAAGTCTACTATGGCAAATGTGTGTTGATATTCAATTCCACAAGAATTGACTATCACTTTTTCAAGTAGCCCTAGTGGTCTCTCAATGTGTCCGTCTGCCAAATGCAGTTTCATTCGCGTTAGTCTAATGGTTGGCTGTCCCCAAGATTCCCATACTGCTTTAGTGGCTATGGCTATGCCAGCTCCACTATCCAGTATTGCCATGGTTTCAATGTCATTATATTTCACTGGGAGGGTAGTGTTTCCTTCTTCCCCTTCATAATATTCTCCAACCTTGTTCATACCTCTCCCCATTCTAGGGTCTCTACTACTTTGGTGCATTTACGTACCAACTCACCCATAATACCACCTAGTTTCAGGTGAGTCTATCAAGGAGCCAACAATTTGTCATGAACCCCAAAACCTTTCCACGATTCTCCTAAGAGATCAACTTCACTCGGTTGATCATGTCCCATGTCATGATGGCCCATGTCTGGTCTTGTTCGGTGATTGCAACCATGAAATTAGCACGTTGGGCTTTGGTGTGCATTGTAGGGTTGGGAATCCCAATATTGCCTTGCTCCTTAGGTCTAGCAATGCACTCCCATTTAGCCCACTTTCAAGGCATTGTATAGGAACTGATCGAATCTCTTTGTTTCAATTTTCCCAAATTCTTAGAGATTAACCCCGTTATCCCCACCTTCTCTAGGGTTTTCTGTAAATCGTTCCATAAGTATGGCCTGAGTTTCAACAGTTCTCCCAAAGTAAGAGTGCATTGGATAGATGTAGACATGATTGAATGAATGTTGTCTACTTCTAAGGTTTGTTTGGCTCTTTTTACTTGAGTGGTCTTGCACACAATGGATTCATCTTCGTTATCCCCCAAGTAAGAAGGTAATGTTTTTAATGTCAATGGTTTAGATATTCTTGAAGCTTCCGATCCGCAATCCCCGTACAAGGATTGTAAATCCATGTTCATATCAGATGGTAGGTTATCCAACCAGACTTCCTCTATAGGAGCTAACTTTAAAGTTAAGCTCCCATCATTGATTTCTCTTACCCTTTCCCATAAGTGTCCTGGCCAGTCTTCCTCTACGAATGGAATTCCTTCTAAGGCATCTTCGTTTTCTGGAACTATAAGCTCTGGTTCGTTTGTTTCAAGGTGGGGTTCTGGCACCACATCGGATTTTGCTTTCGTTTCTTCTACCACAAGCTCTTCCGGTTTTGCAATACTTTCAAGCTTGGGTTTTTGTTTATCCATCATTTCTTGCGTGATTCTTACCAAGTTTTGATAAGCCTCCAGCTTTGCTGCTTCCATGTCTGGAGATGGATAGTTTTTCCATTTGCTTTCCATGTTTTGGATTGCTTTAAGTTCTGCTTGATAGGCTTCCAAGGGAGCATTAATAGGCTAAAAAATTTTATCAACCAGAATGGATCCTCCAGATTTCACGGTTGTTTCCTTGAATTCACTGCCAGTTTCTTTCAACTTGTCCTGGGCTAGCATTTTTGCTTTCTCTTCGTTTTCAACCCTTTGTTTTTGTTTTCTCATCTCATATCTTTTGCTTCTGCTCCTTTTGATTCTTTGAGAAGAAACTTTCGTGTTCTTTGAATCATCAGAGGAATTGTGTTTCTTTTTCTTTGTCTGAGCTCTAGTGATTACCTTGATTGGAACAATCGGTTCGCTCTCTGATGAGCTACTAGGCATCACTTGGACTACGTTTACAACAATTTTTCCCTTTTTCAAAGGATTCTTAGGACAAGTGTCCTCCCTTTTTGTAACATTGTATGCAATAGGCTTCAATTGGTTTGAGGTTTTTGTCAGGCTCTAGAGATTCGTTCTGCCAATGGTCATCAGCATCATAGTTATGACAGTTGCATGTTCTGGGCTTCATCATGGGTATTCCCATGGGAGGTCTGACACCTTGATTAGCTACATAATACATTGGTGCGAGATCTGGTGCAGCATAAGTCATGGTTTCTTCCATTGGTGGTGGATGTGGAATATACCAATCTCCCTCTACCATTAATGTAGATGGACTAGGCTCTGCATAGGGTGTAGCAAGCACTAATGCTTGTCCATCTATGACTCCTTCCGGAGTGCATGTACTTTATAGGGACCGCATTATGTCCTAGATATGGAGGTTGTTGTCCCAACACAGGTTGAGGTCTTTCCATACCCATTGGTGGTCTTTGAGCTTGGGCCATATTAGGTTGATATCTGTACATGGGTTATCCCTGTGGCCTCATGGGCACGCACTGAACCCCTCATGGGTCTCATGGTTGGTCTATTTACCCTCGATTGCACACCATTTTTGTGGCCTAATTGGTTGTCCCTGTGGAGGTATCCCTTGTCCCTGTCCTTTCATAGGCGCTTTTTGCATATTGTTCATCATGTCGTTCATCCTTTTTAGCATAACTTCTATGGCTGAAAGTGGTGCCGCAGGTTTTGTGGATGCTGTCTTCTCGCTTTGGGTATCCTTAGGGACATCCTCTTCATTGAAGATCTCGCAATTGTCTTCTAGGCCAATAGCATCAAACACACACGCTTCTAGGGTTGTATGCTTTTACTATAGAGTATAGCATGAAGTTCTTTGTTTAGAAGTCCCTCCAAAAAAAATGATACAAGTCGTTCTTCTGTAGGTATCTCCATCTCTGGGCATCTGGCAATGTATTATTTCATTCGAGTTGCACAATCCCTAACAGACTCACCATGTCTCTATTTAAAGCTGTAGATTTGAGCTACCATATTATGTTTAATCCCCGTTTTAGAACAAGAAGCTACAAATCCTTGAGCTAATGTGTTCAAGTCCATGATTGACCTTGGTGGAATGTTTTGAAACCATGTCAGAGCTTTTCCTTCTAATTTCATTCCAAACTCCTTGAATTGAGTATGGAAATCGAATATACGCTCTGCTCTTAGCACTTTCTTGAAGCTTGCTAAGTGGTCATATGGATCCCCTGATCCATTGTATTTTTTGACCCATTTTTGAAAATCAGCTGATCTAACACATCTATCTGGTTCAACTCCAGGTCTTCTGGGAGTTGGTCCTGTTCCGAGTCCTTCAAACCAGTCTGTTGGAAATAGTGACTCATGTAGCCCTAGACTAGCCTTAGTGTCACCCGGTTTTCTACATGATGAGGTGGTTTTTGGTTTCTCCACATTACTCTCAAATGATCTCTCACGATGTTCGTCTCTTGGAGTTGTTTCTGGTCCTTGACCCAAGATCCAATCCGTTATGGAATACCCTTGGTATTTGGTTTGTTCTACCTCCTCAGGAGTCATCATAACAAAGTTTTTGTTATAACAATCCCTAAACAGGTAAGTTGGTAGATCTGTAGATCCCTTATCTTTGATCTTGAAGATATAGATAATCTTCATGGCCGTTAATTGTCCTGGTCTAGCATGAGAAGTCCACAAAAGATATTTTATGTTTCTATCTTTCCAACAATAGACTCTGATCCTAGAATTATCCGTACTAAGCCGTTTCAAAGGCTTCAAGTCTACTTGATCGTATCCCTCGAATTCCAAAGTTGGTGGTCCTTCTTTTGCTGACATATCTGGGATTATAGCGTTTACTTCTAACCCCCATTTGTCTACCACATCAGGATTTTCGACTTGTACATATTGAGTTCCGTTTCGATCCATGTACATTTTTCCTTGTTTGTTTTCCCTAACCTCTTGTTCAAACTCAATACCATGGTCGTCAATGCGAATAGCATACTCCTCGTTAGGGTCCAAGTAAACTTAGGCTCCATGACGGTTAGTCTTGTAAAAAGAGAGTATATGCTTATAGCGCATTGTCGTTCCAGTTTCCGAGTGAGTCGAATACGAAGACATTTTGGATGTTGAATTTGAAAAAGTGTCTGAGAATTCTTCAAGAATTGTGTGCAAGGAATTTCCTTGATTTATGCTTTCTTCGGTGGATACTCTACTGGTGGTTTCTCCGAATAGGCCTTGATTTCCTAGTACACGACCAGATCTAAGGTTCATATAGACTTATGAAGCCCTGGATAGAGTACTCACCTTGGATTGACTTGTCGTCAATTTCCACTTGATTCAATTGCAACTTTCTGTCAAGCCACTAATTCCCCGTCTGCAACCTGATTCCTGTACAAAATTAATTAAATTAGCTATTTTTCTATAAGGATAGTAGAGCTCTTGAGAACTCTCGTGATTGGTCTCTGTGTATCACTTCAAGTCGTGCTATGGAAGTCAAAATTTGACTTTCAGATTCGGCTTTAGCAAAATCAAAGGTCTAATCTATAACCTGTAAACTGAGTGCATCTCTAACAATTTTGATCCAATTGAACCCAAAATTAATGTGTGGCCTTATATTATGCTGGTTTAACACTGTATAAGTCCAAAAGTCAAAATTGAAGTCTCTGGATAGCAGAAGTAAATAATTGTGATTATTTACTTTTGTCAAGTTTTTGCACTTTTTTGATAGGTTTGGCAAGTATACAACTTGTTAACACTAGTTTCGTACCAAAACAAGACACGTAAGTGTTCTTTTTGTACAAATTTAAATTAAATGCTACTTGCATTAGACAATTTATTTAAGAAAACCCTCTTGATATTCTTAAATATGTTAGCTAGAGGATCTTTAAAAATATAACCTTGCATTTTAGAATCTACCATGATCAAAAACTATACTCATCAAGTTGACCCTCGTAAGACTGCGATTGATGGTTTTAAAAAATCGACTTTATAAGCTCAAGAAAAAATAAAGCGACCTTGTAGAAAATTTAGGTGTCTTTTCCACAATTTGGCTATAGATAATTGAAAATTTCATGTGCAAAAAATTTGACTTGGGAGTATATAAAATAATGGAAAGTTCTATGTATTTGATATAGCCATTTCAAGCATATCGTTGTATACAAATAAAAATATGTTTTTGATGTATTTGTGAGTTTTAGAAAGTAATGCATTGCTTACCCTTTCCATTGAGGACTCAAGGTGGCAAGTAGAAGGGCTTTGGTATGCAAGAATTATTGGATTATTTTAAATATTCAAAACTGGATAAGAGAGAACTTTGATATTTTCATTCTTGAGACATAAGCATTCAAAACCTCAAATAATATCAAACTTTCTATGTAGATCAACTAAATGTATCAAAGTACATGGTACATACTCAATTGGAAAACCTTAGTTTTAATGTTATTATGAAGAACTCAAGATTTTCAATAGTTTTCCCGCGATAAAAAATTCAAGATAGAAATCAAGCAACAAGATTTAATTGAGTTAGGGAACCCAAAAAATATGTACTTTCTTGGTTTCAACATATAAAGTCATTTGTAGTTGTCAGATTGCACTAGAATAGCCCCAATTCCACGAGGGGACCTTTGGAAGACAAAAATTATGCTCTTATTCAGCACGTGCTCAAGTATGAAATTATATGTATAGCTTGCGTGTGACTTGAAAACTTGTCTTTAAAGTGCATTCCATTGTTTTGTAACACTAAGTGCTAACACTTGGCTTTTATAAACATAAAAAGGGCCATTTCTACAAAAAGATATAAGAATTTTATGATTTTTTTTTGCAAAATAGCTTGAAATTTTACTAAAATTTATGACTTAGAACTTACCAAAATTCTATCTATATGGATTGTATTTTGACATAGAGAAAATTGAGTGTTTTCTTTCCCTCATGACCAACCTATGGTAGAAGTAAGACATTAAAAACTTCTTTTTAGCTTGACAAATAAATTACTAAAACTTGGAAGGAAAACATGACACTTTAGTGTCTCAGGACACTTAAGTGTCCAATTACAGAACTAGTGTTAAAGCCCTTGGACAAGTTTCAACAAGTTTGGACAAAATTTGATCAAGTTTCCCCACTGTTCCGTGTCTGCAGACTTTGATTTCGAGAATCTAGCTTAAGTCTCACTTTTGTGGTCCAAATTTCACCAAAATTGATTTGTGGAGTCTACTTGATGTGCTTGACCTTGTGGTATACTCAAATTTGCAAAATCACCAAGTTTTGAAGCAGAAGTAAATAATCGTGATTATTTACTCCTGACAAATTTTTGCAAATTTTTGTCCCAACTTTGACATAGATCTGTTAAGCACCTTAAGTTAAGGTCACTGGCCAATTTCCATCAAGTTTGGACAATTTTTTGTCAAATGGTCATCAATTATCTGTCCGCGGACTAACTTTGTAATTTTAGTCACAACTTTCAATCTAGTGATTCAAATCTTACCAAATTTGGTTTGTGGACTTATTACAACATTGTAAATGGTCAAAAAAGTTGAAAAATAGGACAAATGTAAATAATCGCGATTATTTACAACTGGCAACTTTTTTCATTTTTGATCAACTGAGCATATACACATGTTTATCGCATCAATATAAGCCTATGGATCAATTTTCAACAAGTTTGGATAAATTTTTCCCCAATCTACAAGCAAGATTCAAAAAGTCAGTACAAACTTTAGTTTTTACCCTGTTTTTTGTCAGTTTAGTGATCCAAATATTTTGGACCTTTACAAAAGTTGTTTGTACACATGCAATGAGTCAATGGTATGAACCTTGGCCAATTTAGAGCAGAAAGTTAATAATCATGATTATTAACTTGAGGCTTGTAATGAACACTTTTTTGCAATTTTCTCAAAGACAGTCTTTTTATGATGTTTTTAAAGCCTATAAATCAAGTCAAAACTTAATTTGGCATAAAATATCAAGAAAAAGTAAATAATCTGAGTTTTGGTCAACTTCTTGAAATTTTTACCTCGAAGTGGCTTACCCACTAGTTCGAACAACTCTTAGACTTACTCTCCAGTCGGATTGAGTGAATTCGAGTCTTTTCAAGCTATTTCTAGCCGTAGACCTAAAATTCTGCAGCTTTACATAACAACTCACACTTGATTCTTTCAAAGAGAGCAATGTTCTGAAATCCACCTCGGATCCTACTTACCCTACTTCTA
This sequence comes from Adiantum capillus-veneris, assembly GCF_014529385.1. Lineage (NCBI taxonomy): Eukaryota > Viridiplantae > Streptophyta > Polypodiopsida > Polypodiales > Pteridaceae > Adiantum > Adiantum capillus-veneris. Next base: position 30,242,814 of record NC_140938.1, read on the forward strand.
GTTTCTCATGCAATGTGAATAGCTTACGTCAATGTGTAGATCTCTTACATGCGGTTGCAATGCAACAATCACATTCGCAATGTGACAACCGGAGAGGGAGTAGGAAGCGCGAGAAGGAGAGAAGTGAGCGCTGTTAGCTCATGCTGTGTATTTCTTATCCAAAAAACTTATAAAAACTTACAAAAATTGGCTTTTATACCTTAGCCAAGGTTTTTGAGTGGTCAAAACTAATAATCTGGAGTTCTACCAAAGCTGGGAATTGACTGGCTGATACAATCTGGAAGCTTGTAGCCCCGTCTCATTAATTACAAAGATTACCAAGAAAATAGGAGTTACAATATTCTTGGTTTATCAAAATAATAATTGTTTTACAAGGAGAACTCCGAAAAATGGTGTCCGCGTTAGCTTGCTACTAACATATGGTAACAATTTCCTCTCTCAACTTTCATTTGTTTGTGCTCTCACTATTTAGTCTTTCTTTCTCGCTCGTATTTCTTGATAACAGAAAGAATTGGATCCTAGGAGTTGTAATTCATTGCCTATAATGGCTCTCTACTTCTTTCTTCTGAGGTCTATAAACGTGCATAATATATTACTTACTTAAAATAACTTAAATATAGCTGTCAGCACTTGATGCTGCAATTCCAAACATCCCAGCTCTAAACATGCAATGATGTGACCAACTAATCCAATGACTTCATTTGGATTGAGTGGGCTTGTAATGGAAATGGCCCATGAACTTTGAGAGTAGCGGAATTAGGAAACTAGAGAAAGCTTTTTTGTGAGATTACTTTGTGAGCATAGAGATAAACTTAATTGATGGTAGCAACATAAACATAGTACTTAGTTAGCTTGGCATGAACAATACTTTTGCAAGAGAGAAAGTTTAGAGAACATGAAAACAACTGAGGACCTCTAATAGGCATTTGTATTATAGATTCTCACATCAAGAGAGACTTGGTACAATACAATCTTTTTGTTCCTTTGACCTAGGTGATGCAATGAGGATGGAAAGATTCATGCATCACCAGCATAACATAAAATTTTCAAAATGCATGAAATATCCGAAGGCCTCAAACACCTTCAAAGGTGGAGAGATCTAGCAAGGAATGAGGGTAGGGAAGAGGAAGAAGAAACATTCCATAGGAGAAAGAAATAGTTCCTCACTTATCATGACTCTTCTTGCTAGAATACATAATAGCATAGTAATGAAGATGGAGAAGATGGTAAGATTAAGAATTGAAGCATGGCTCTTGGTTGGATTTTCATTCCATAGCCAAGAGTGTTGGTGTAGGCTCTTAACTTCTCTACTAGCTTTGAGAAGGAGATGGAACTCTTGCACTTTGCACTTCACACAATGAGGGTGTGTGTGAGTGTGTGTGGGAGAGTATACCCCCCCAATCAACCCCCTTCTTGCTTTGGTCGACCCACTTGTAGCTCATAGTCGACCCTCCCCTTGTAGCTCATGCTTGAAGCTCATTGGACCAATCACATGTAGGATGCATAACAAGCAACAAGGGTAGTCTTGGGGCAAGTGTCCCCCTTTCCCCTTTGAGAGAGAGGAGTTTATAAATGCAAAAACAATGAAATAAATTAAGTAATTTATCATTTGACCCCTTGGGAGGCCAACCAATAGGCTTTAGGCACACCATGAGGGAAACATGGGTAGGGGCTTGACATGTGTCCTTGCTGCCTCTTGAGGCTTGGGATTTCCTTGTGTGTGTGTGTGTGTTATCTCTCATCCCCCTAGTTTTAGGGCTAGCCCCCTCTTGAGTAAGGATTGGGTTTGACGCTTTGAACACCTTACCCTCAAGCACCTTAGTCAACAAGCATGACAAAGCACCTCAAGCTTGGATAGTGTTCCCACAAGAACCCCAAGCTCCCTAGTCATCAAGCACCTCAAGCATCTTAGATAGCAAGCATGAAAAGCACCTTGGTCATCAAGCATGACAAGCACATTAGTCATTAATCAAGACAAGCACCTCAAGATTGGGATGGGTTCCCACCTCACGCTCACAATCCTAGCTTACCTAAGTTCAAAGGACTTTTTAACACTATCCTTTGGAGGTCTTCAATGAAGCTAACCCTAACCGGTCCTTTAAGCTCCATTGGTTAGTCTTGCTCTTTGACATACCATCTCTTATTTGTGCCCCTTTACCATTGGCCCCGTGTTGAGATAGCTTTGTAAGCACATTTCTATATTCTAACCCTTGTTCCCATTTATTCTCCCACATTAAATGATCAGTTTAATATGAGAAATCATTTGGGTTGGTTAGATATTAGATTTTATGACATTACCTCTCTCTTGAAATCATAGTCGTCCTTGACTATGATTTTGGTTGGTTAGATATTAGATTTTATGACATTACCTCTCTCTTGAAATCATAGTCGTCCTCGACTATGAGCTAGAAGAGATAAAGCCTTAGTCATTAGTCAATCTTTCTTAGTGGGTAGAGGATCCCTTTTTACCCTATGACATCATTCCAAGATGGATGACTAATCTATTTGGTGCTTGGGAGACATAGCTGCCGTAAGCATGTTTGTTCTTTAGTCCATTTCATTCTCCCAAGTAGAGTGACAAATTCTACTTGGTGTTTGAGAGACATCATTATCACAAACATGATTCTAAGCATGCATAATATTTAGATTGTGCACAATAAAAAGAGAATTAGTCTTATAAGACAAAAAAAATTATCATTTGAAATAAATTTCTATATTTGCTTACTCTATTGTAAGCATTGTAAGCATTGACAAGGTTCATACCATCTAGCATCTTCAAAAGGATAATTTTTGAACTTAATAAGATATTGTCGGATAATCTTACCATGTCGTAGTACCTTGTCTTCATGCCGAAGGATAGCTTCAGGTTGTAGCACCTCTTCTTGGTCTTCGATTTCGGGAGGGTCTTCAATAATTGGTTCACTTGGTGGCTCTCCTTTGTAGGGCTTAAGTAGGCTCACATGAAAAGCATTGTGTATGAGCCAATGGTTGGGAAACTTGAGTTGATAAGCCATCTCATTGATTGTCTTCAAGATTTGAAAAGGACCATAGTATCTTTTTGCTAGTTTAGCGTAATACTTTTGATGGCCCGTAGGATTTTTTCCCGTTGTTTGTCTTAATCGAGCCTTGGGAAACTTAAGTAAGACCCAATCATTTTCTTTAAATGCTAAGTCCCTTCTGTGCTTGTCAACAACATCATTTTGCCTTTGTAGAGAGATGGATATAACCTCCTTAATCTATTGGAAAGATTCTTGTAGGTCACGCCTATACTCATCGGCAACGAAGATCTTATCATGAACTTTAAGTAGCAAGGGACTTTTAGGTCTTCCCTCAATGATTTCAAAAGGTGATTTTCCCGTAGAATTATGGAGGGTGTTATTGTATGCATACTGTACAAGAGGTAAGTACTTATCCCATTGTGAGTGTTGATCTACTTTTGTAACATAAGTCTTTAGTAGATCGAGTATTGTAAGATTGGCTATCTCACTTGGCCATCCGTTTGTGGGTGATAGGTCGAAGAGAAATTCAATCTTGTACCTAGATTTTCAAAGAGACCTTTCTAGAAATTATTGGTCATTCCAGGATCTCTATCTGACATGATGGATGTTGGCAATCCATGGTGTTTGAAAATGTGAGATATGAAGAGAGTTGCCATTTGGTGTGCCTTAATAATATTTTTGATAGGAATGAAGGGTGCTTGCTTGCTAAACATTTTGACTATCGTCCATATTCCCGTATTCCCATGAATAGACTTGGGTAATCCAAAGATGAAATCCATGGATATACTCTCCCATGGTGAATTTGTGATAGTCAATGGCAGGAGTAATCTAGGTTGCTTCCCTCTATCATACTTAGCCTTTTGGCATACCACACATTTTGAAACATACTCTTGTATGTCCACTTTCATGGTAGGCCAATAGAAATACGTCTCTACTCCTCGGAGAGTAGGTTGAATCTAGGGGAAGTGCAAATAATTATTTTTTTTTGTGTTCAATAAGTGTTGGTACCTTTTCCCACTGATGTGCCTCCTAGAGGTATTCTTGTGTTTCATAGTGTGTACAGGAATGTGTTGCTATTGTGGTTAGGATTTGGACCTTCATGGGATCTCTCTCGTTCACACTTCAAATCAAGCGCGACCATCAACACAAACAGGTGTTTCTTGTCCATTAGCATTTCCCCTTATCTTTTTTGCATCCATGTTTGTCTGCTTTGATTGTGATTGGTAGCATAATATCAGTGCCTTTGTTTAGTAACAAACATTAAATTCAATGTAATTTTTTTCATAATCACTTATCTAGGTTTAAAAATCAAGCAGTCCGACTAAGCTAGTTTGACCAAGCTAAGCGTTAGAGATCTTCTCTTAATACCATGGAGAATGCCTTCCTAATAATTAATGATTACTTAGGTTCTTAATCCGATTTAGGCAGCATTGTGTGAAATGTACTAGGGCTTTCTAGCGGGCTTAGTCCCTATTGACCTTTAGCTTAAGTATTATAAAGGGAGTTTACTAGTGTGATGAGCCTGAGGAGGGTAACGGTGTTATATGACCCCCCAAAGTGACAAAATTAAAATGTTGAAAAAAAAAATCAAAGTGCCACAATGTAAAATCTTAAGCTAGAAGAGAAACCTCAGCTTGATTTGGTACTTCACTCACATGTATCGCCTATGGTACTAGAGCCCTAGAGGTTTCTAGTGTGGGCGCTTTTCCTTGAAAAGCAAAAAACCCAAGGCATACAAAATAAGCACACACATCAAAATTGAATCACTGTGAAAAGACTTTGGGGGGTCAAAGAAAAGGTAATCAGTCAGGCGATGATTTCATGAGAAATTTCTTTTATTGTAGCTTAACTACAAGTTCTTCTAGGTATAGCCTCTAGTCAGCCCCCCTCGAACATGAAATACTTGGCTCTCGCGATTAAAAAACTTAATTGACCAGAGAAAATTAAGAAGCTTACCCATGGTATTAATAGTCGATCTCTAGTGCCTTTCAACCGTTAAATTAGCGACCCCAGACTTGTTTAATTGTTTACCTTTACATCTGTTTATGCATTTGATTATATTGCAATTTCATGTTTATTGCTGACAAATGGTTTAAAATTCTGTTACCAATCACATTGTCTGCCTACAACTACATATGCTTTTTAATTCTATATGAGAATGCAATTACTGTGCCAATGTTGTTTGATTTTGCAGTGACCGAAGAAGGCTAAGGACATTGACCTCAAATGCTCTTTCACCTTGACAAACGAGCTTCAACTCAATAGCTTCCGAGGACGGAATCCACATCAGGAAGGGGGGCGTGTTAACCCTCATGGCTCACGGACACCCTATCAGCTACGACGGACGTTGTATTATTTACTTGTAGAGTAAGGTACCGGGCTTGTCGGTCCAATAGGAAAAGGGTAAGAGTGATCGCCGATGAGAGGCGATCACTCTAACTGGAACATTCAAGGAATTAGTTGGCTAAGCATGGGCGCCCAAGCGTGAATGGGGTGAGCTCATATAAAAGTCAACTAAACCTAAAATTCACTCATCTCTCATTTGTGCAATTGAAGAGTGCTCCTCCTCCATCTCCATCTTCTTCTTCTTCATCTCCTTGTGTGTGTGTGTGTGTGTGTGTGTATGCGTGAGAGAGAGAGAGAGAGTGTGCGCGATCGAGCATTGCGGCGGCACGAAGGCAGCGAGTCGGTTGAGCGCGGCGTAGCGGCATCTCCCTCTTCTTCGCGGCGAGGAATCCTCCACGAAAGGAAGCGTAGAGCGGTGAGTGACACACCAACGCCATCTTTGTGTGCTTGTATCGGCAAGTTCCTTGCATTGACAAGTTCTCTCTCTCTCTCTCTCTCTCTCTCTCTCTCTCTCTCTCTCTCTCTCTCTTCTCTCTCTCTCTCTCTCTCTCTCTCTCTCTCTCTCTCTCTCTCTCTCTCTTTGAGCGATTATGTGTCAAGTCACTTTTGGCATAGTTAGCCATCTACTAACCTCGGGGCGGGGGGGGGGGGGGGGGGGGGGATGAGAGTCACTTAATAATTATGTGACTATCATGTGAGTGCAGTAGAAGAGGTTATTAAATTTCATTTTTTCTCACATTTTCACATAGAAAAGGATACAATAAAATAGAATCGGGGAAAAACTTTACAGATTGAACAAAAAAACGGTGTATTTTATTGGTTAAACATTCACAGATAAGGAGTTTGAAAAATAGTTTGTGAACACACCCGATACACACAATTTATACATAGTGACCCCCTCGAGTATCTAACACATATGGGAGGCTTTAAAGCACCACAAGCCTTTTTCAGATAATTGAAGAAGTATGAAAAACCATCAGGGCTCTGGTTTTTTCTCACCCTGTATTAGTGCTTTTGGCATGCGACACCTTGCGCTCTTTCTCAGCAAGTGATAGCCTCTTACACACACACACACACACACACACACACACACACACACACACACACACACACACACACGTGAGTGCACACACACACACGGACCATGAGCACCTTCACACACGGGTATTCTAGACACATGTGATCGGTATATAATCAGCCATCAAAGATCTCTTGCACTCTAGGACTCTCACCCCCTTGCTGCGAATCCACTCGTGAGTTAATCACTACTCCAAGCTCCCTGTCCCTATTCACCTCTACACACACACACACACACACACACACACACACACACACACACAGAGAGAAGAGTGTGACACCATCACGAGCAAGTACTTGGGCCGACCCTCCATCTGCTCCAACTCACGAATTTAGCTCGGCAATCAACCACAAGGCTCCCTTTTGGCAAAACTCTACCAAGGTACAACCATCATCGGAAAGTTTCATCACAACTGTATTCATGGCTGGGGCTTTGCAAAACCAGGTAGATACTCCCTTGAGGTCTACCGAGAAAAGATTTGTACTTTGGATAATGTTTAGAGTGGTCTAATTATAAAAGGTTTTTTTTATTTTATGAATGTAGTACTTAGTGCATGGCTATGGTTTAACAGAGCATGTGGTTTAATAATAAAAAACAACTAAAATTCTATTTGCATAGCGAAAACTTTGTTATGGTCGGATAGTAGGAAGCGTATATTGAAAACATTACTACATGCTTGACAAGGAACATGGTAAAGTTAAGTTATGAATATCCTCGTTGTGAGGTCACAATAGGTGATTTTTCATGGTTTTTGGGATAAAATATTAAAAAACAGAGGAAACTCTGTCAAAATTTTCTAAAATTAAGGATGTAGGAAGGTCTTCCTTACATTATGGGTAACTATAAGATTCATAAATTATCATTTTGTTGGATAACAAATGCCCACGATTGCGTGTTTTCCCCTATAACAAATATGATTACAAAATTCCTTCAGGGTGTTACACACGGATTTATTGAATACACTGAAAACCTTCAAAACGACATAAAAACCTTCTCAAAGGTAAACAATAATGCATATTGGATCATTAACAACCAATATGATGTGGTAATTAACCTTCCTAGTCGGATATATTCTATTCATACATATGATGTGAAAGCTTTCTATGAAGCAATTCCTCATCATGGAACCATAGCCATCAAAAAAATAATTTTGGGTCATGGATATAAAGGGTTTAGACCTTCTAGAAACAAAATCATCATTACAAAGAAAAAAGCTAAAAGTAAAATGGACCTTTGAATTCTTCAAGACCATTAACACCTTTGTTATGGACAACTGCTTCTCAAAACTAGGTTTAGCTATATACCGGCATACAAAAGGTATTCCTATGGGATACTCATGTTCTCCGTTATGGTCCAACTTATACCTAGCTTGGTTTGAGCTCAAATACATTAGGAAATTTTCAAGACTCAAAGAAAGAGATATGCTTGTGGTTTTTATCCACTCTAACCGATATATGGATGATCTTATGTTTATAAAAAATCCGTATGTCACACAATGCTTGAACCACAATAAACCCTTGTCCCTTGAGGACCCCTTTACAATTTGTTGTGGAGAATACACTACAAAAACTGCTTGGAAAAAGGATGCTTTTCCAGGGCGTCAAGTATCATTTATACAAGCAACTAGCAATCGTATTAAAAATATGGCATACAAGGTCTGTGTATCGTAGGTTCTTCCTCTCATTTATAATGTGTTTCAAGTATGATGATTTCCTATGAAGATCTACAACAATTTTTGTTTTATGTTCACATCTAATAGGTTCACACAAGCTTGTATCAAATCATTAATCATACAATTTTTATCAAAAGGTAACTTCCCAAGCAGCATACGATTTGTTCTTCAATCTTTAATAAACACATTTAATGAACAAAAACTGGAGGGAACAATTGTACATATCTACTGAGCTATCTGGTCACCAAAAAACAATCATATCATAAATAGCTGGTTTATGTGTAGGGCAGCAACCACATGGAGGAGATTTGCAATAAAAGGCAAAATATGTGGTTTGCACACAACTACAATATTCAAGATTTGTGGGGTTTTGTATTTTTTTGAATTTCAATAAAGACAAACACACGTTATCCACAATCCATTTTGTTCTTTTAAAGATGAAGAATCTGAAAATTTATATGTACTAGTAACTCTAGATTGTGGTTGTATGGTATCTCTAAAGTCTTGTTTATAAACTTCTCAAGATGTAACATTTGTAGATTCATCTGTATTGAGTATTGTAAAGTTTAATGAATATGGTTTTGTCTAGTTCTACAATCAATCTTATGAAAAGCAGGTTAAACATTCGAAGGGTAATGACAAATTCTTGGCAACGTGTATTAATGAGTGAGGATTGTATGACTACAAGCTTGTATAGGTTAGAATTTTGGGGATTCTAATCTTTCTTTAGCATGAAGTCTAATGATTCTTTTAATATAAAAATGGGAGTTTGGGCTGATTTATCCAAACCACATATAAATTGGATAGATTCTATTTCATCTATGATGTCTTTTTCCATGAACTAGAGGGTCTGATTATGTCTATAGTTTGAGAAGGTGTCATGAAACTATTCTCCAATTCTTCCTAAACTTTTTCACATTGACACATACTCGCCCTCCCCACACTAAAATAAATTCATTACTTCTGAGATTTTGCCATTTATACCCCCCCCTCCCTTTCCTTATTTCTCTCTGCACCTCTCTTGTGTGCGTGCTTCCGCCTTTGCCCCCACACCCCACATGGTCCCTACCCTCCCTCAACAGATAGGCGATCTCACCTTGAAATTCCCCCATGACAAATCTCACGTCACCACAAAGTTGTGTTGCCCTGAATGCACTGCCCCTGCGCAATGCATGCAAATTGGATAGAAAGTGATCTTCTAAAGTCCCCCTATGGAAAATCTCACCCCACCACAAGGTTGCACTACCCTACTTATTAACGCGAACTGGATGGAGCGACAATCAGAGAGAGAGAGAGAGAGAGAGAGAGAGAGAGAGAGAGAGAGAGAGAGAGAGAGAGAGAGAGAGAGAGAGAGAGATAGATAGATAGATTTGTAATGGAAATGGCCTATGAACTTAGAGAATAGCGGAATTAAGAGAATTAGAGTGAGCAACTTTGAGAGCATAGATGGTGAACTTAATTGGTAGTAGCAACTTAATCATAACACTTAATTAACTAGGCATGAGCAATACCTTTGCAAGAGAGAGAGAGAGAGAGAGAGAGAGAGAGAGAGAGAGATTTTAGAGAATATGACAACAGTTGAGGACTAGATTTATGTGGAGCCGGTCCCCCCTCCAAAAGGCATTTGTATTATAGATTTTCTCATTAAGAGAGACTTGGTACAATACAATCTTTGTGTTCCTTGAGACCTCTTTGGCGGTATGGAGATGGAAGCTTCATACACCAAGCTTTTGCATAATATCAACAATCAATCTTAGCTTGAAAACAATCAATAACTCGTGAACATCATTAGTCTTTGTGTTCCCTAAATCATTTGAGTACATGAGGATGTATACTTTTATCCATCAACTTGTGCCTAAAGCAACAATTAATCTTCCTTGCAATACAATTAATCTACTTGCATTAAGTAACTAATCTACTTGCAATAAACCATTATCCTTCTTGCAATAAGCATAACATGCACTTTGTGGATAGCATTAACTATCCCAAGCCTCAGTCCCAAGACCTCAAACACCTTCGAAGGTGGAGAGAGCTAGTAGGGAATGAGGGTAGGGAAGAGGAAAAAGAAGTATTCCATAGGAGAAAGAAATAATTCCTCACTTATCATCACTCTTCTTGCTAAGCATACATAATAGCATAGTAATGAAGATGGAGAAGATGGAAAGCTTAAGCATTGAAGCATAGCTCTTGGTTGGATTTGCATTCCATAGCCAAGAGTGTTGGTGTAAGCTCTCAACTCCTCAAGGAGCTTGGAGAAGGAGATGGAGCTCTTGCACCTTGTCTAGCACACAATGAGAGTGTTTGTGAGTGTGTGTGGGTGAGTGTACCCCCTAAGAAACCCCCTAGCTTGCTTGGGTCGACCCCCCCTTGTAGCTCATGCGTGAAGCTCATTGGACCCCTCCAGGCCTAGCCAATCATAAGCAGGAGGCATTACAAGCAGCAAAGGTAGCCTTGAGACAAGTGTCCCCCTTTCCCCTTTGAGAGAGAGGAGTTGATAAATGCAAAATCAATTAATTAAATCCCCTAAATTATGATTGGATCCTTTGGGTGGCCAACCAATAGGCTTCAGGCACACAATGAGGGCAACATGAGGAGGAACTTGACAAGTGTCCCTTTTGCTTTCTTTGTACCATGCATGCCTTGTGTGAGTGTGTGGGTGTTCTCTCTCATTCCCCCTCATGTAGGGCTCGCCCCCTCCTTGTAGGGATTGAATATTTGACTTTTTGACACCTCAACCCCTCATGCATAGGCCCAGTTCCCACCACAAGCTTGGCCCTTAAGCACTTTAAGTTGGGGCTGGGTTCTCACCTCAAGTGCAACCCTAACATCTCAAGCATGTCAAGCACCTTAGTAATCAAGAATGACAAGCAGGAGAAGCACCTCGAACTGGGTCGGGTTCCCGCGCCTCAAGCTCAGCCCTAGCTTACCTAAGGTCAAAGGACTTTTACATATACTATTGGAGGTCTTCAATGAAGCTAACCCTAAGGTCTTATGCTCCATTGGTCAGCCTTGCTCTTTGATAGACCATCTCTCATTTGGGCCCCTTTACCAATGGCCCCGTGTTGAGATAGATCTAAAAGCACATGTCTATATCTTAACCCTTGTTCTCGTTTATTCTCCCACATTAAGTGATCAGTTTAATATGAGAATATCGTTTGGGTTGGTTAGATATTAGTTTTTAAAACATTACCTCTCTCTTGAAATCATAGTCGTCCTCATGAACTTGGGTTGGAGCTCGTTTGCTTCAGCCTCGATCTCTGGTGGGTCTTCATTTATAACTTCTATTGGTAAGGCTCGAATAGGCTCTCATGAAAAATGATATATATGAGCCAGTAGTTGGGCAACTTTAATTGATAAGCCATCTAATGAATGGGATTGAAATTTTAGAAGGGGCCATAGTATCTTTGTGATGACCTAGCATAATACCTTTAATGGCCCGGAGGATTCTTGTGTATAATTTGCCTTAGATGAGCCTTGGGGAAGTTTAGTAAGACCCAACTTTTTTTTCTTTTTCTTTAAAGGATAAGGCACTTTTGTGCCTAATGGCAGGAGCCTTTTTTGCCTAGCTAATAGATGGATATAGCCTATTTAATCTTCTAAAAAGATTCGTTTTGATCTCGGCTATACTCCTTTGCAATGAAGATCTTCCAAGGTACCTTAAGCCACAAGGGACTTTTGGATCTTCCGTCTTTAGCCTCGAAAGGTAATTTCCCCTTAGAAGTATGTTCATGTTATTAGAGACATATTGTTGTTAGGGTAAGTACTTCTCTCATTTTGAGCATTGATCTACCTCGAATCACAAGATTTTAGTAGATCAAGGATCATTAGTTTTCTAATTTTCCTTTTGGCCATCCGTTGGAATAGTAGGCCAACATAAGAGGGTTACTCTAGTTCTGATAGAGACTCTATCAGAAATTAGTGGTCATGGTAGGATTTCTATCCGACACAATTAGATGTTGGCAAGTCATGGTCCTTCTATCATACTTCATCTTTTGGTATACCATACATTTTGAAACATACTCTTGTATGTTCTCGTTTCTTGGTAAGCCAATACAAGTATTCTTTTACTCCTAGCAGAGTAAATTCGAATTCCTCTTTGCCCCGCATATGGGAGGAGCATGGGAAGTGAGTAAGATATAGCCTATTGAGGTATGGAAGATAACCATCCTCTAACGTGAGTGGTTCTTTTTCTTCCATTTGCAAAGGCTATTATCATATCCCTAAAGCCTGGGTTAGAAGCATTTTTAACTATCATAAAACATAGTTCATTGTAAGTTGCTATTGATACCCTATCTACCCTTGGCCATCGGGAAAGTGCATCGGCTACATGTTGTGCTTGCCAGCAATGTGAGCAATGTAAAATTTAAATTGCAAAAATAAATTTGCCCACCTCATTTGATTATCGAAGAGCTTGGTTCGTATCATGGATGGAGTCCGCAAGAAGTACTTCCATGTGTCAACAGCATGTAAAACAACTCGTACTTTCTTTTGTATATGTCCAACATTCACTCATTGGATTTGAGTCTTTGAATCTTGTATTCTATGGTATTCCCTTCTTAAAGCAAATGTTTGCTTGAAGGCATGCATCCAGGCATTACATTGGACCTCAAATAGCTTTGAGAGATCCCGTAGTGTAAGCACAAGTTGAGAGATAAGTTTCTCTTTGAACTTTTCAAAAATATTTTTCTCTCTTTGTAGTCCATGTACACTTAATGTTCTTTTTTGTTAAGTCATCTATTGGACCTGCTATAAGCATGAATTTTTCCTATGAAGCATCTCTAGTATGCACTCATACCTTTAGAGTTTCGCAACTCATGTAGACTCCTTGGATTAGGCCATCTTTTTATTACCTCTACCTTTTGTGGATCCATACAAATACCACCTTTAGAGATAATGTGACCTAATTATTGAATCTCTTTTTGTAAAAAATCCACTTTTCTTTTGGTTAGAGGAAATCCTAACCTCTCCCAAAACTTACCAGTTCATGCTATTACCTTTTGAATTCCTCTTGTGGTGCTTATAAAGCTCAATAAGGAGGCTTATTAGGCAGTGAGCTTCATGGTAAAAGCTCCATTGCATGGTCATTGTCCCCTCATTGTGGAGATATCTCACGGGGGTATCATCAAAAAAAATAAAAATCGAATCCATTTAGGAATGTAGACAATTCTAATTCCTCTTGATTCCCGTCTTTTTTTATTGTTATTGGTTGAAACATTGAATTCATTTACAGACTTTCTAACAAAAATCATGTATATGAATATATAGATTTTCATTAACTTGTGAAAAGCATGCATATTTACAAGGGATAGGATACTACCCAACTCATAAATATGTATGTACATATCTCCTAGCTTAGGAAAAACAAAAGCCTTTTGCTATGAGCATCCTCTTTTGGAGTTTCCAGCATAGAAACTCAAGGAGAGTTGTTGCGTGCATTTCTTTGGGGACAAGCACGATAGACATGCCCTTGCTGTCCACACTTGTAGCATTTGTTATCCTTATGATAACACTCTAGCTCTGTTGGAGAGAGTCTATTCTTACCTTTGTAGACTCCTTTCTCCTTAGCTTTGTTATCGGTGTTGCTAGAGTTGCCTTTGGAGGAAGTTTGAGCATTATTCCTCCCTCTAGGCTCATTTTGATCCTTCACTTCCATGGGCTTAGAGTTTTTCTTAACCCCTTGTTGGAAATTGATTTGAGATGCGACCATAGTATGGTGTATGACTGCCGATATGGCATTAGGCCTTTCTGAGTTAATATACTCGTCCATCTCTTCAAAAAGTCCCGCACAAAATTGTTGCTTTTGCTCCTCAAAGCCTATCTTTTTGTAGACACTGGCTTTGAGAAGTAAATACCAAAACTTATCTACATACTTCTGGATAGACTCATAGGGAGAGAGTTTCAATCTTTGCCATTCTGTAAGGACATTGTCTTTAGTGTTGCTTGCTAGAAATTGTTTCATGATGGATTCTCTTAAAGCCTTCCATGTCCTTGGAGCTTTCCTTTAGGCTCGTAAGCTAGCCCACCATTCACGAGCGGAGCTCTGAAAATGCATAGATACGTGACTCAGTTTAGAGGACTCCATGAAGTCCTCATCACCAAAGGCCACATCAAACTGTTGGATGAAGGCCAAGATCTTGTACGTAGCACCAAAGGTGCCATCATAGGTAAGAAAAGTGGTGTCCTTTCCTCCCTCCTTGAACTTCTTCAGCTTCTTGGACCTTGTCCATACCGGATAGGACTTGCGATGGCCTTTCCTTTTGGGCTCTTTGAGAGAAGAGCCGCTACCTTCATTGGAATATGAGGAAGGTGATGAAGACGGAGAAGAGGGTGACCTCTTTCTCTCCTTTTGATTCTTTTGGTACCTCTCTTCCTTTTTGCGATGGCCTTTCCTTTTTGGGCTCTTTGAGAGAAGAGCCGGTACCTTCATTGGAATATGAGGAAGGTGATGAAGACGGAGAAGAGGGTGACCTCTTTCTCTCCTTTTACTTCTTTTGGTACCTCTCTTCCTTTTTGTGATAACGAGGAGGAGGAGGACTTTCCGGCAATCTTTCTCTCTTGGGGGGAGTTGGAGATCGTTGAGGCTGCCGTCTTCTTGGAGCCACATCTTCAGAAATATTGGGAGACTCACTTCTTTCTCCTTCTCTTGGGGAAGGCTCTATAGTAGAGACTTCACCTTTCTTCTTGGATGGAGGTAAGCCCGTTAGTAATCGTTTAAGCGCTTCATATGGGTTCTCCTCTTCTCTCACCATAGAGAGCCCTCTCTTAGAAATCTCTTGAAGAGACTTCTCAGGTGCTCTCTCTTTTGGGGGAGTTTGGAGAATCCCATAACTATGAAGTTGTTGGAAAACTTCACCTTGTAGGGATGGGTTTCCCATAGCTTGTTGCAGCTTAGAAACAAGACACTTGATAAACATGGGAGCATCATCATTAGCACCTTCATGTGAAAAATCAAAGTTATCAATGCTCATTCTACTCTCTTGATTATTGTCAGCCATGTTAACAAAATTTATGTATGTACTTAGTGTATGATTTGGCAATTCAAAACCTTAGTTTCCACTCCTCTTAGCCTTTGAAAATCGGCTCTTAAGTATCTAAACCCATGGATCAAAGTGGTTAATTATAGAGAGTAGAGGAGTAGGTCTAACATAGCAGGGTTTCCTAGGGTTATCTCCTTTCGGACTTCTTATGGCTCAATAATGGTAAAGCCGTAGGCAAGTCTAAAAAGACTCCATTATTAAGTCCAAAGCTCCCGAGGTGTGCACCATATCCCACATAGTGGGCTCAACAAAACCGATAATAAATCCCACTTCCACTTACCCTAATATAATTAAAAACATCAACCATTTATAGGCTACTTAAGGACCTCTCTTCTTAAACAAGAAAAGAGAAACCAAATGCTCTGATACCAATCTAATGGAAATGGCCTATGAATTTAGAGAATAGAGGAATTAAGAGAATTAGAGTGAGCAACTTTGAGAGCATAGATGGTGAACTTAATTGGTAGTAGCAACTTAATCATAACACTTAATTAACTAGGCATGAGCAATACCTTTAAGAGAGAGAGAGAGAGAGAGAGAGAGAGATTTTAGAGAATATGACAACAGTTGAGGACTGGATTTATGTGGAGCCAGTCCCCCCTCCAAAAGGCATTTGTATTATAGATTCTCTCATTAAGAGAGACTTGGTACAATACAATCTTTGTGTTCCTTGAGACCTCTTTGGTAGTATGGAGATGGAAGCTTCATACACCAAGCTTTTGCATAATATCAACAATCAATCTTAGCTTGAAAACAATCAAGAACTCGGGAACATCATTAGTCTTTGTGTTCCCTAAATCATTTGAGTACATGAGGATGTATACTTTTATGCATCAACTTGTGCCTAAAGCAACAATTAATCTTTCTTGCAATACAATTAATCTACTTGCATTAAGTAACTAATCTACTTGCAATAAACCATTAGCATTATTGCAATAAGCATAACATGCACTTTGTGGAAAGTATTAACTATCCCAAGCCTCAGTCCCAAGACCTCAAACACCTTCGAAGGTGGAGAGAGCTAGTAGGGAATGAGGGTAGGGAAGAGGAAGAAGAAGTATTCCATAGGAGAAAGAAATAATTCCTCACTTATCATCACTCTTCTTGCTTAGCATACACAATAGCATAGTAATGAAGATGGAGAAGATGGAAAGCTTAAGCATTGAAGCATAGCTCTTGGTTGGATTTGCATTCCATAGCCAAGAGTGTTGGTGTAGGCTCTCAACTTCTCAAGGAGCTTGGAGAAGGAGATGGAGCTCTTGCACCTTGTCTAGCACACAATGAGAGTGTTTGTGAGTGTGTGTGGGTGAGTATACCCCCTAAGTAACCCCCTAACTTGCTTGGGTCGACCCCCCCTTGTAGCTCATGCTTGAAGCTCATTGGACCCCTCCAAGCCTAGCCAATCATAAGCAAGAGGCATTACAAGCAGCAAGGGTAGCCTTGAGACAAGTGTCCCCCTTTCCCCTTTGAGAGAGAGGACTTGATAAATCAAAAATCAATTAATTAAATCCCCTAAATTATCATTGGACCCCTTGGGTGGCCAACCAATAGGCTTCAGGCACACAATGAGGGCAACATGAGGAGGAACTTGACAAGTGTCCCTTTTGCTTTCTTTGTACCATGCATGCCTTGTGTGAGTGTGTGGGTGTTCTCTCTCATCCCCCCTCATGTAGGGCTCGCCCCCGCCTTGTAGGGATTGAATCTTTGACTTTTTGACACCTCAAATCCTCATGCATAGGCCCAGTTCCCACCACAAGCTTGGCCCTTACGCACTTTAAGCTTGGGCTGTGTTCTCACCTCAAGTGCAACCCTAACATCTCAAGCATGTCAAGCACCTCAAGAATCTCAATCATTAAGCACCTCAAGCATCTCAAGCACCTCAAGCACCTTAGTCATCAAGCATGACAAGCAGGAGAAGCACCTCGAGCTAGGTCGGGTTCCTGTGCCTCAAGCTCAGCCCTAGCTTACCTAAGGTCAAAGGACTTTTACACGAGGTCTTCAATGAAGCTAACCCTAAGGTCTTATGCTCCATTGGTTAGCCTTGCTCTTTGATAGACCGTCTCTCATTTGGGTCCCTTTACCAATGGCCCCGTGTTGAGATAGATCTAAAAGCACATGTCTATATCTTAACCCTTGTTCCCGTTTATTCTCCCACATTAAGTGATCAGTTTAATATGAGAAAATCGTTTGGGTTGGTTAGATATTAGTTTTTATGATAGATTCCACATTATGAGCGAACATGTTGCCTATGCAGGAGCAAACCTGAGTTGAATGAGAGATTCTGCATGCTCAGCCATCCATCTGCCCTCCCTACGCTGCTCCTCCTGTCCTCTCCCTTTCCTCCCTCCTTCCACCTCTGCAGCACAAATGCACACAAATAAGAATCGCAAGAAGAAACTGTGTGTGGGCACGCCAAAAAAGAAAGTGTGTGTGGCTAAGTCGGTAGCCGACTTGCCTTACACTACTATTGGTCTTGTAGACTCTCTCCTTTATGCGTGACAAACAAGCATCTCCCTGCATTTTGTCTAATAAAACATTAAAAATGATTGGGGGACCCCTACTGTTCCTTCAATTAAGTGCAAGTGATAGGGTGTATAATTTATGTTGAGCATATGGCAATGTTTTTCCCACCACATTTTAATTCTAACTTGACTGAATGTAAGTGTATTGGGACTAGGGGAATATGGTTGAGACCTTTGGATATAATATCCCTAAGTATGCAATGCCTTATAAAAGCAGATTGAATAGTTAAAACATGATTACCACAAGTGCCAAAATCCCTCAAGAAGCTACTTAATGTTTTTTGGGTATTGCATACACAAAGTTTTGTGAGATCAAAAGGTTTTGCAAAGTTTGCAAATAGTTTACAAAAATATTGTCCTATGTTATTCATGTATTTCTAGCCAAAACTAAAACAAAACTGATCCATATTTTTTATGAAGCCCAAATCCTTCAACAACTAGTCAAGAATGAATGTGGGTGTGGGTGTATGAAATCCATACATTGCAAAAAGTTAAATGAATGAATCTATTATTTACCTTATTATCTTGTTTAAACCAATGTAAGCCATTGGTTCAAGTGGATAGATGTCTTACCTTGTATTCTATGTTGTATTCCAACATTCCTGGAGTGTCTCCAAAATCTTTTGATCCACGGAACTACCTTCATTGTTTTGAAGATGGTGATGTATTTCCTGGCGTGCTAGAAATTCTTTTCAATTTCTCTTTACTGTTGTAAGGCTTGAAAATAGTGTCGATGGTCTGTTCGAGTGGGTGGTGTTGAACTCGAGAAAGAAATGGTTTCCTTGGTGTATATAATACTAGTCCCTTGGCTGCATCTAATAAATACTCATGAATAGCATAAAATACCACAACTGCATGACAAAATTCAATGGGAAAGAAAGTTACCCAACATGCACCTATGCAGGTCTAGAAGGGTAAGGAAAAAACCTTGGAAGATTTTGAAATACAAATCATAGAAGGTGGTCAAACCATATGATTATTAAGGGGCAACTAGATCCTAGATTCCATTTGTACTTACACTTTGTGAAGGGCCTATAAGTATTTGAAAAGTTTTTGAGGAATTTTTGGATGTCGCTTTCTTTATCGTTGAGTGATAGTCCCTTTGTATGGGCTACTTCTTGTTATCAATGTATGAAAACTTGATTTGCTTCAGTATAGAAGCCTTATCCTATGATAGTAGATGCTTAGATTGTAGGCCTGAAGTTTTGCATTGTTCTATAACCTCTGGCACTACAAGAGGTTGTGTGCTCTTGTGACGCTCTTAGCGACGGAAATACACTGGGTTTTTATAACCCCCGGCGTCGCTATAACCGTCGCTAAAAGCGTCGCTACGAGAGCGTCGCTATCTGCGTCGCTATAGGCGTCGCTATATAGCGACGCGTATAGCGACGCCTATAGCGACGCTCTCACAGAAGAGTATAGCGACGCTACAGAGCCATAAATAGCGACGTTTATAGCGACGCCTGAGAGAATATTTTTTTGGTGGCAGGGCATTGAATGCCCTGCCACCCATCAACCATATTGTACTTGATTCACTTTTTAAAAAAAGTGCAAAGGTAAATAATAGACCCAAAATAGTCACCCACAAAACGCATTGTTTGCAAAATTGACAATTGTACACATCATAGACAAACTGAATTGATTGGCAAATGTAATAATGACAATTGTACAACATCATAGGCATAAAAAATTGATTGGCAAAAGGAATTGCGGTGACAAATGTAATAATATACATGGTTCAAAAAGACGTATAAAATCCGTCTCATGATACATAAGCTATGAGAAACCCTAAACTAATGCTATCTAGCTACGGCTAAACTGACGTCGTCTAATCAGACGTCTCATCGCGTCCAAGCGGCGTATCTGTCAGATTCTGCAAAAAAAGACAATAAGACAGTTTTCAGTAAATATAAACATATAACGACATTTATAAAACAATACAAAAAATAAAAAAGAGTAAACCCTAATACTAACCATGCCGCCGCGAGAACTGAGAATGTCCATCAGGGCGTTTAAGCCCTTCCTGCCTGCGTACTCGCGCTCGTACGGTGTGGGATCACGTCCTGTCATCGACCACTGTCAAAACATACAAAGATTTCATTATGTTAGAACTAAAAAACTCATAAACCCTAAACTATCGAACATGCATAAAGAGCAATGTGAAAAGACTTACAAAATCGGCCTCAAATGATGCCCATCCACCGCTCCCCAAGTGGTGCGAGCTCCCTGCCTCTACTCGCGCTCTGGCTGCATCCTTTTGTTGCTTCCACTTGTCGGGATTCTCGCGCGCTGCTTTCTTCGCATTCTTCCAATCTTCTTTGGCCAGCCAATCTGGCCTATTCCACCCATTCTTGATTGCTTTTTGCACTTCGGAACGCTTGTGTTTGCAGTATTCGCGCATTCGAATCTTCATCAGGTCTTCATTGAAGCGCTGATCCCGTGTTGGAACGGGAAACTCATCATGAAGTATGCTGATGACTTTGTTTTTTAAATCACTTGGTACTTCACTCCATTTGTTTAGTATATAGTGTCTAAACAGCTGAGAGCAAAGACCACGCATGCGCGAGATCACCTTCTTGCCGTCATCATCCATGATGATGCCGCCGTTGATGTCGACAGAGTAAGGCAAGCCCTCTGGCCGGTGACGCGTGAACCTGGGTGTCCCGGCAGGGGTCTCTAGCGGCGTGTCGATGGGGGTACGGACGTCAGGTGTCTCCATCGGCGTCTGGGCGCCGAAGCGAGGAGTGTCGAGTGGGGTGGCTCCTGGCGGAGTAGGTAGAGGTGTGTAGCTTCTAGGAACAGTCAGCCGTGCAAAACCTGGCGTAGACGGCGATGCTGTGGCTGGTGTGGGGGCGGGCAAAGAAGGGGAGGGTAAAGAGCCTCGTCGAACACGAGGCGGTGTGGAGGCATCGGTGGCGGAATCCCCACAACAACCGCCACCGCCACCACTAGAGCGCCGGTGTCTAGACGAGTGTGACGCTCGTCTCGTCGACGCCGAAGCTTCGGAGCGCGCCGAATGCTCCGAAAGAGAGGGAGATGCGGATGGTGTAGGAACGCGCGATGATGCGCCAGAGCGATGACGCTCCACGTACCACTGTCTCTGCTGCGGTGACAAAGAAGAAAGAAACTCCTCATCATCCATACCTGCATTAAACACACGAATATTTAAACTTAATATTGAATGAATAGAGTAGACAATGACGCAAAGACCATTAAATACAATGACGTAATGACGCATATAAATACAATGACGCAATGAATCGAGTGGTAGAAGAGGCAAGTCGAAAACTCAGAATTTTCAATCAAAAGATGTGAGCGCGAGTAGAAAAGAGCGTTACACACCATGGAAGCTACTTAGAGAGCTAGAGCTTTTACAGCACGGAGCAAAATTGTTCAAATACAATATTTGTGGCTTTAAGAGATCTCTCTCTCATCCTCGCATAACTCAGCATAACTTCCTATATCTATATAGAGCTCTCCGTTTAAACACATATCCTTTGTTTCATTTTGTAGCTCCTCTGCATGCACCCCATATAGAGTAGTAGCATCTTGATGCTTGTCTGGCACCACCGCAGCGGCTTCTGATTGAGCATCTTCTCTGATCTCCTCCATTGATGTCGTTGTGATTGGCACATGGTAGCCTTCATACGTCCTTGCACTACGAGGGGCTACCTCTATGACGTACCACCAGTTTGATGTAGACTTTGTAGGATGAAATACTACCTGCCAGAGCCACATAACTTACATGAGAGCTTTCAAGCACATAACTTGTAAAAGGGGGATGTTAACTATTTATATACTTACTTGTTCACAATGCTCGGGTAGTACGAAAGTGTCTCTTAGGTCAGTCAATTTCTTAGTAGAATCCACCTCAAGAAAACCAGACTCTCCTCTACGCACAGTAGCGTTTCGACCCTCCATGATTATCTTGAACCATTGCACGTCGAACAAATCGACAAAAAATCCTCTGTAATCGATCCTCAAAATCTCTTGCAGCGTGCCAAAGTAAGTGAGTTCCGCCACCACGGGATCTGCATCAGAGGAACGTCGTCGACTAGACTGTTCAAATTTTGCCATGATTCCACAATCTTGAGTAAAACGCTTTTTGTCGATTCGTTCCACCCTAAAATGTCGACCTTTACACCATGCTGCTGTGTATGACTTATACTACAACGAACAAAGATTATGAGTGGCCGTTCAAACGTTTATAAATAAAGTCACTTGCTAGTCGTACATTGCAAACTTACCTTGGTCGCGCAACCCCGAGAGTACTCCCACTCTTCTTCAGTCACTTCGTCACCGCATTGTTGTGCACTTTTCAATTGGTTGTGCAACCATCTTAAGCTCATGAAGGTTGGTAGGCTCTCCAGAACCGCTGGATAGTGCATCGGTGGTCGTCTTCCCCGTCTCCACTCGATTCGTGCCCTTTGTCGCTCTTGCTTTGCATCCTCATATTGTGAAATCCACTTTTGCATCACTGGATTGTGAAGCATGCAAAATCGGTTGATTTTAGCCTCTAGATCTTCCGTCATCTTCTTCTCAACACCGAGATTGCACATGACAATCCCAGATATGCGCTCATCATCTATGGTTCGCCATAGCGTGTCCCGGGATTTATCAAATCCGTCTAGCCACTCTCCAATGTACACTAGGGACTCTGATACCAACCAACCTTCTGCCATGCTACCCTCCGGACGTGCCTTTTGACGCACATATCCCTTAAGCGTTTTCATGAAACGCTCTAAGAAGAACATCCATCTGGAATGAACTGTGCCAGCTATTTCCACCTCATCAACTATGTGAATAAGAAGATGCACCTGAATGGTTAGCATTGTAGTAGGAAAATGTTTCTCAAACATGCACACAAGCTCCGCAGCATTTAGTTTGGCGAATGGTATGGAGTCTACGTCGATCTCCTTTTGTGAGATCCATTGCACCAGCTTTGCAAGTTTGTAGATTGTGTTACGGATGTCGAGAGACAAACATCCCTCAATGGCAACCGGTAAAATAAACTGTAAAGTATGTGCAGCAATGATATTAAAGTCCACATTTTATGCAATGATATTAAAGTCCACTATGAACGTACCTGACACATTTTATGCCAATCGTGTGACTTCAAACCGGTAAGCTTTCCTTCTTTAGTAAAACACGTTCGGAGCGAGTGCATTACGCCAGTGGGGGTCCGCAAAGATCGAATGGCCTCTTTTACTTTGCGTTCTTGGGCTCCTGTGAAAATCCATGGTGCTTTAGGAAGTTTTATCGATCCATCAGACGCTGTTTGCGGCCAATATTGCTCCATACGATCCACATTTCTAAGGTCAACTCTGGCTCCCAAAGTATCTTTCTTGCCGGTCAAATGGTCCCATAGTAGATTACCCACATTCTTGAATATGTGCATTGGATCGAGCAAGTGATTGATCACGAGTCGGGGCCAGTATGGTAACTCGTACCATAGAGATAGTCTCTTCATCCCTGGAGGCAATCCGTCATCGCACATCTCCTTCTGCTCTAACCATGCTTGTGCAGACATCCTTGGTGGCTCTCTTCCCAAAAAGCCGTCGCGTAACACATGATTCTCCGGAAGATACGCTTGATGACCTTCGTAGATTTGCTTCTTCAGTGAGGGTGCCCTACGTGCATTCAGTCTAGGTCCACATGTGACACATGCTCTGTATCCGCTTGTTTGAAGCCCTGCATGTATACACATGATAATAGATCAACTATGGGGAAAAACAAGATTTACAGTGTCTGAGAGAGGAGTGTCAATAGATCACCTGAGCATTCTGTTAGCCCGGGATAGTCATGCATGGTCCACATTAGAATACCTCTGATCAAAGCATTCCGTCGTCCTGTGTGTCGGCTCATATCCACCACCTCTATGCCAATCCACAATTGTTGTAGCTCTTCCAATAGTGGACGAAGATACACATCCATATTCCCCACTTTATATCGCCCTGGCACAATCAAGCTTAGCCATAGGTGCCCCTTCTTCGTAGTCAACCACGGGGGAATGTTGTAGTTGACGATGACAACGGGCCATACACTGTAAGATGTTGATCTTTGACCAAATGGATTTACGCCATCCATAGCCAGGCCTAAGCGCAAATTTCGAGCTTCCCTGGCAAAATCCGACCATGTTCCATCTATATGTTTCCACGCTGCGCAATCTGTAGGAATTCGTAGCACACCATCCGAAGATTTATTCTCCTCATGCCATGATGCTAGGGCGGCCATGGACTTACATTCGAAGAAATGCTTGATGCGAGGAAGCAAAGGAAAATGTCGCAAAACCTTTTGTGGAATTTTTGTCCCGTGGAGATCTACTCGATATCTTTCGGAATCACATTTCGGACACTTCTCCATGTCTGTGTATTCCCCTCTGAAAAGAATGCAGTCATTAGGACAAGCGTGGATAGAATTGTAATCCATCCCCAAGTTTCGCAAAATCTTTCTTGCTTCATCTCGGGAATCTGGCATCACATTGTCAGCTGGTAGAATGTGCTCTTTCAGCAATCTACACAACATAAAAATATGATACAGTCGTGTAAAAATCTATCAGATCATTATACATTTAGAGTTCTATTAAAGTAAACTAATTGTAATAGATCACCTGAAAAGCGCTGTGACGCTAGTGTCACTCCATCCAAACTTTGCCTGCATGTTGAGAAGAACCAGGAGTGCTTTCAATCTAGACATACGTGCTCCATTATACAATGATGTATCGGCTTCACTTTTCATATCATCATAGATAAGCCTTTCTGAATCCATGATCGTCTCGATCATTTCATCAATCTCGGGCTCAAACATTGCCTCGTTGGGAATGTGCTCTGCATGATCATCCCCCGAGCTGTCAGAGGCTACATCTTGTGGCCTCACATATGCTGCTTGACCAAAGCGCCTGCGAATACGTCTATTGGGTTGCAAGATTGCTGCTTGTTGGCCAGCGTCAGAGTCCGACGAGTTATAATTGGCAACAACTCGATCTATAATAGATGGATCGAACTCGCCAAATTCACGAACGTGCTGCAAAGAAACACGTCTTGTCCGTCGCACAGCATGCTTGCATTGATTACAAGGACATAAGACCCTCGTTGAGAGATAGGTGTTTCGGTTGGACGGTCCCACATCCTCGTCGCTACTCATAATGAGGATAAAAAACTTATAACCTGGACAACAAATTTAATATTCTATTGGCATTCTTCGTCTTATCTCTCTCTCTCTCTCTCTCTCTCTCTCTCTCTCTCTCTCTTTACCTCACATTCTCTAGTCATGTCCAATCCCCGCACACCTCGGTCTAGAGGTGCACGGAGATCAGAACCACCGGGTTATAATCTCGTCTTTATTGGTCAATACCTATATTTGTGGGTACAAGAAATCTAGACACCCACGTCTACATGATACTGCATGTAGTGGACAAAATCCATTTGCCTCTTCTCTAGCTGTAGCACTTCACTTCATCTTAACATCTTTTCACAGTAGATCTTTTCACTGTTCGTCTAACTCTAAACCCTAAACCGTAAGTAATTCTTGCGTGGACTCGATCTAACGTAAATAAGCGTAAATCTAAATAAACGTAAATCTAACTAAAAATAAAGCTAAATCTAATTTAACGTAAGTCTAATGACTAGAGGTTGTCTAGATGGTCATTGTGTCGGGGATGTAGTGACTCTTGCCGCCCTGAAGATCCACCTTCTTCCCTATCTTCTGAAGACATTTCACCAGTACTTTTGGATCGACGGAGCCCACCATGAGTGAAGGCAGCAATACCCTATATTCCATTGAGGGCTTTCTTCACCCGCTTCATGCAGGCATCGCAGTCTATGGAGATCCGCATCTAATCTAATATAACGTAAATCTAAATCTAGCTTAAATAAACGTAAATCTAGTTAAAAATAAACCTAAATCTAATTTAATGTAAGTCTACATATAACCTAATCTTTAACGTCTTTTAAGATAGTTTCCTACGACGTTATAACTCTCTTCTTCCTGTGTGTGTGCGCGTGTGTGGATGTGTGTGCCAATAAAAAGAGATAAATGGTATAACCTTTCTATCACCCATGCCAAGTATGATAGATTGATTATGCCATTTCTCTCTTGAATAATAGGTCTTCAGTTCAACTCTTCGTCGGCTAGATCTTTAGGTCTTTTAATTTTAATTAGTTTCCTACGACGCTCCCTTAGTTTCTCTTTCTTTTTCTTTCAATGTGTGCGCGTTTTTTTGGATCGTATGCATGTTTTCTTTCTCCTTTCCTCTCTCAATGTGTGCGTTTTTTGTTTATGCATGTTCTCTCTCTCTTTTCCTCTCTCAATGCGTGCGTTTTTTGTTTATGCATGCTCTCTCTCTCTTTTTCTCTCTCAATGTGTGTGTGCATTCTTTGTTTATGTATGTGTGTGCGTTTTTGCACTCTCTCTCGCTCTCTCTCTCTCTCTCTCTCTCTCTCTCTCTCTCTCTCTCTAAAAAACACTATGTGTGTGTGTGTATGTGTGTGTGTGAGAGAGAGAGCGAGGGAGAGAGAAAGAGGGGAAGGGAACATGAGAATGAGGAGAAGGAAGGAGCATACCTGGCTCTCCTTCCTCTCCTCGTGTGTGTGTGTGTGTGTGTGTGTGTGTGTGTGTGTGTGTGTAAAAGAAAAAGAGAGAGAGAGAGAGAGTGAGGGAGAGCGTTACCTGCTCTTTGCTTGAGGGCGCCGAAAAACTCAGATCTGAGATCTGAGTTTTTGGGCGCGCTCGGTTATTTTTTTTCCCCAGCTGGCGTCGCTATGAGCGTCGCTATAAGCGTCGCTATGAGCGTCGCAAATTTCTTTGTAAATTTGCGACGCTCATAGCGACGCCGGGAATTTTTTTTTTTGAGCGTCGCTGTGTGAGCGTCGCTAATGTGAAGAGCCTCTTGTAGTGTGGGGGAAGATTGCAAAGTAGAGCTAAAGATTCAATGGTGAAGGGGGCACATTGATTCAAGATCTCAGAGTCCCAAAGTCCATTTTATAGATGGATGGCATCAAGCTCAATTTTCCTAGGAGGAAGAAGTGGAATTATTTCAAAAAATTGTCCGAGTATAGATCTTTCTATTTTTTGAATAGTGGGGTCATTTGTGAAACCTAGGGCAAACCTTCTCATCTTGATCTAACAGATCTAGATCCAAGAGAGGATTAACAACCTCTTAAGACTGTCTAATCTCAATTGGGAGAGCAGGGAGATTTTTTATGAAATAAAGCTTGCTAATAATAGTAGGCAAAGAAGAGAAGTAAAATTCAAATCAACAGTCATGAGCATCAATAAATCATAAGGAGACTAAAAAAGTGCATAAAGCATTACTCAATTGGGTTGGGTCTTTCCTTGCCAAGTCTAGAAGCTTCATCCAATCATTTATGGAAGTAGTTCTCAAACTCAAGAGTTGCTGCTCCTGTAATGCCTTTTTCTTGTAATCTAGAAGACGTTTGTGAAAATCAGTTCCTTTAAAGCATGAAAGTAAGGACTGGATGCTCATAAGGGGGATATGGATGTCTTTTTGCTCTGAATAGCCAAGACATGTTAATGATGCTATCTAGCCGGCCAACCTGAAAGAGACTATATATACCAAAAAAAGCAATAGGAAACAATGAAGTCAATTTCAGGATATAGTGGTTGTCTGATTAAGGACAACTCAAGAAACAAGGAGAGAGAGTTTATATTTGAAATCCCTTCATTTAAGAACCATATAATGACACTTGACACAAGACAATGGACATAAATAAGTGACACAAGAAAAAAGTCAAACTTTTTGTTATTGAAATTATTCTTGGTACATCCCTTTCTGGTAGGAGACTGAACAAGCTCCAAAAACCATGAAAGAATAGGCATATACCTGCCACCATCCAATTAAAAAGCAGAAAGTTAGAAATAGGGATACTTTGATAAGAAGGCAGGTATCCAGACAACCCATTCTGCTTGTTATTGTTGTCCCATAGCCCTAGACCCATTGAATCTACTTTTATATATTAGGGGGTAGGTTTTTTTCCTTCCTATCAGGCATAATCCATTTTTTAATGAATTTTTTGCTGCCATGGCACGTTCTGGTTTAATGTATATGTCTAGTTTGCTGAGGAGACCTGATCGACATCCTTTTGGGAAGTCTCTTATGGCAGATGAGCGAGGGTTTCCATTGGGTAAGTATGCTTTCTTATGAGTTTTTGGATTAGCACCATCAAGCGAGAGTCTATTCCTTGGGATTGGAGTATGGGAATCAACCTTCACATAGCATTCCAAATCAAACTCATGGAGA
This sequence comes from Adiantum capillus-veneris, assembly GCF_014529385.1. Taxonomy (NCBI): domain Eukaryota; kingdom Viridiplantae; phylum Streptophyta; class Polypodiopsida; order Polypodiales; family Pteridaceae; genus Adiantum; species Adiantum capillus-veneris. The sequence goes on from NC_140938.1 coordinate 30,270,726, forward strand.
AAAAAGGGGAATTAAAGAGAGAAAAAGAAGAGGAAAGTGACACTAATCAAGACCCATCCCATCCTGTCTACAAGGAAGTCATTAATGATTTATATCATCTTGAGAGCATTAGTTATTCATAGTTTGTTATCAGCCTATTGTCAACAACTATACCCTTGTGTTTTTTTAGAATCTATTAGGAGACCTTTATGGGACACCTAAGATTAAAACCTACCTCTATCTATCCATCAATGACCCATGTTTCTACAAGTACTCCAAGAAATTACAAAGTCCCTAGATTTTGGAAAATTTTGCTAGAGTTTTTCCTGTATTTTGATAATTTTTTCAATAAAAACCATATGTCAAATCATCCATGGCGACCTCACAACGAGGGATTTTTTTAATATATTTCTCTTATCTTGTAAAAAACTCCTCATAAACCCCATAATGGACTTAATCCTGCCAAGCAACTACTCAACCATCAGCATACAGTATTGTTTTCTTAACATAAAGGTTTGCTACCATCATAACATACGATAGTCTAGCTTTTATATGCGTTTTTATTAAACACCTTGCGTAGTATAAACATAATCAACACATCTTTGCATCAATTTAAACCCATATTTTAGCTAGGTAGCACCTAAGCTTAAAGCCAACTTTAATTTAAATCATTTGCCCTTTTGTGGGACATCTAATTATATATTTTTACTTCCATTTATGTATATTGTACTCATGTTTATATGATTACTTTAGAGGGAATTTCCTACATCCTCAGTTTTTAGAAAATTTTGACAGAATTTCCTCTATTTTTGAATATTTTATCCGAAAAAACATGATAAATCACCTATGGTGTCCTCACAATGAGGATTTTCATAAATCTTTACCTTTAAACCCATATTTTTACTTACTTAACCAGGTTCCTTGCCAAGCATGTAGTAATGTTTTTTATATACGCTTCCTACGATCTGACCATAACAAAGTTTCTGCTCTATAAATGGTTTTTTAATTATTATTGAACCACATGCTTTGTTAAACCATAGGCATGCATTAAGTACTCCATTCATCAAAACAAAAAGAAAAAAATTAAAATACAAATATTTTGTTAGTAGTAGACCTCAAGCAAGTATCTACCTGGTTTTGCAATGCCCCAACCACGAATATGATTATAATACAGCTTTTCGAGGGTGGTTGTATCTTAGTCAAGTTCTGCAAGAAGGGAGCCTAATGTGAGGTTGATTGTCGAGCTATGTTCATGAGTCTGAGCAAGTGGAAGGTCGGCCTGAGTACTTTCTCATGATGGTGTAGCACTCTTCCTACCTTGTTTGTGTGTGTGTGTGTGTGTGTGTGTGTGTGTGTGTGTGTGTGTGTGTGTGTGTGTGAGTGTGAGTGTGTGTGTGATCCATGGATAAAAGGGATAGTTGTCATCCATATCCCTTCTATCCTTGCATTCAAAACTATTTTATGATGACAAAAGATTTTTTCTGGATCTGTATATGTCTATGGCAGCCTGGAGTAATTACTCTAGACTTGCATGTAAGTAAAAGACTAGATTTTCAGACTACAAAATGAATTTGAGTAAAAGAGTTGGACTAGAATTTAAAAACCCAATACTTAGCTAGATTTAGAGCAAGAATAGCCTCAAGCTCTCAAGGTTATGGAGATAACCTCCCAAGCAAAGATTTTAATTTAAGATTAGTGTTTAGCTAAATTAAGACCTAGAATTGACAATAGTTTGTATGGTAATGGAAAAGAGCATTTTAAAACATACAGACTAGCATTTAAATGCTTGATGCTATCGTGTCTCTCTTGAAAACAAGAATCACTTTAACGTTTTAGCAATATATGGTTAGTAAACCAAAAGATTAGACTAAGGTTATTTCCATGACAAATAGTAAAAACAATAAAAACAATATTTCTATACTCCTATTGACCATAGGTAGTATCAAGCAAGTAAAAATATCTCTTAATTGCCACATTTATGCATGTTTATGATTGAAACGAAAAGTGACGCTTTTTTTCTTATGTCCAGATTTACCAAAGCACTCAAACAACAAGTATAATGTGAAATCCGATCAGAGGGATAAAAAACCACCTTGAGTTCTTTATCATTGGATCCTTAGGAAGAGAAAAAACACATTAAAATGAAGAAACCTTCCACCTGAGAGGAGGATGCATTGATGAATTCATTCTCGGTTTGTTTCTCCACCATGACAGTGGTTGTAATGCAAGTCTTGTATAAAGACGTCACCAAGAACGTGAGTTCTTGCCTATGTCTGGACCTATTGAGGTTTTGATCTTCAAAAGTGTGTGTAGCGCGATCGAGGTAGTGTGGCCTTAGTGCTTACAAATAGATAGTTTTTCTTGTGCAAATTGTAGGCTAGCATTACTGAGATGTTTGTGTACTGAAGCGAGTGGATGACTCCGCACAGATTGCATATTATTAAGTATCAAGCAAAATGACTGTGTAGACATCTCATCTGCAGAGCAAGTAATCGCGAGCTGCTCTTTAAGTAGCTATTGTGCGTGTGTGTGTGTGTGTGTGTGTGTGTGTGTGTGCGCGCGCGCGCGTGTGTGTGTGTGTAAGATATATAGAGAGAGAGAGAGAGAGAGAGAGAGAGAGAGAGAGAATTAGTATGTATTTAGAAAGCACCAAAAGCGGTTTTGTGTGGCTCCAAACTATATGGTTTTTGTTGCTAAATGCCAGGCAAAGCTCAAATTTGTTTTGAAAAACATTTTGGTAGAGTTAATACACCTGCAAGATGCAGAACTAGCAAAATGGCATGGCGACAAAAAAAGGAACCCCAGTTTTTTTTTTAAGTTATAAAACCCCACTAACGGTTATGTTTCCATAGAGGCTTTATTTTTGTTTAAAGTACCGTTCCTACCAAAGTTGGGAAAAAATGTGTCTTAGCTTAATATCGTGCCGTTTTCAATTTCAAAAAATCCCTCGAGAGCAAGGGGAAAGGATAAATTGCATCCCAAAATAGAGAAAAAAATAGTGTAAAAACCTAAAAAATAAACCTTATTTTCCCAAAATTTCCTCTTGCCAAATTCAAGAAAAGGAATTTTGTGCATAATGAGAAATTCATTTTTCTCGAACATTGGTTCCTTCTAAGGATAGTAGGTATAAACTAATTCCAATGTCATGTTAAGTATCAAAATGGGGAATCACTGTATTGTTCTTACTAAGAAAAGTTAGGCAACAACTAAAAAGTTGAGTAGAAGTTTATCTCCGTAGGTGTTTTGGCTCGCAACTCCGAGCCTGGAGAAAAGTGATTGGTGTAAAAATTATATTATATCTTCTTCAACTAGCAAATCATTCCCCACTGTAGGTAAAGCGAGGTTTTCACTATGAAAAAGTAGTTGAGTTTTTTCTTTTTTCCATCGTTCTTGGCAAAGGGAGGAATTTTTGTTTAAAACACAAAGTGTGTGTGTATGTGTGTGTGTTCCCGTCCAAACCCAGGCACACTCACTCTATGACACAGTAGACCCTTGATAATAAGTGATTGAATAATGGTATTAAATATTTTAGGTTTTAGAAACCCATTGTGTACAAATTTGTTAATCAATTTAGAGATTTACTCAAATTCTATAAAGGAGTCACTAGAAGAGTACATTATAAGGTAGAGAATTCCTAAACAAGTATTAATCGCATTTTTGTACGATGATTACTTTTTTCTTTATAAAATTCAATAGTAGTAAATTGAAATTGATCTCTTTTCCAACTATATCTAGCTAAAAATTCTCTTGTATGTGGTTCAAGTAGCGTAATTTTTAACGTAAGATAAGTTGTACTAGTAGTGAAAGGTTCTCCATTTAGAAAGATAATAGTGTCAACCCTCTCTTCTGTTTTAAGTACATCTAAGGGATAGATTTTCATAAGTTATTTTTTGAAAACATTATTGTTTAGGCTGAGAATGTCATCCATATATCTCACAGTATGCATAAATTGTGTGAGTTTTTGTTGTGTTCCAAGGTTGTGTAATTGTCTACTAATATACCATTTGTATTCAAAATAAGCCAAGTAGAGATTACATAGTACAGGCGAACATGAGAATCCCATAGATTATAGTATGCATAAATTGTGCGAGTTTTTGTTGTGTTCTAGGGTTGTGTAATTGTCTAATATACCATTTGTATTCAAAATAAGCCAAGTAGACATTACATAGTACAGGTGAACATGAGAATCCCATAGAAATCCCTTTTTGTTATTTAAAACAGTTAGCTCCCAATCGGATAAAACTATTGTTGAGAAGCTAATGAAGGTGGATTATTAAACCCATTTGGTCAAAATGAAGCGGGGCCGTGTGCGTGTATTTTTAACCCAAGTAGGTTCCTTGAAGAGGGAAATAGCAAAGCAATGTTTTTTTGCTCTATTGTTAAAGGCAAGATCAATTAGTTCTTCTAGGACAGAGAGTGACCCATTAGGTCCAAAAATGGGGATGTTTTTGTAACATTGTGTAATGTCTGCCGTATAGATTTGTGTAATATGATCTGGGAGGTTTAAAAATAGCTCAGTACTAGTTTTAATAATCCAAAATGGATTTTAATCGATCCCAAGGAACTCACGAGTAGTTTTTTGTTTAGTTGCACAATGGTGTTCTAGTTCTACTAGGACTAAATTAAGACATTTAGTCATACAATCTGTAATTTTTGTATAGATTTTATTTGAAGCATCTGCGATCCATCTAAATTTATGCTTATGTGCTTTATAAGTGGGAAATAGTACTTTTTTTTTTTTTTTAGTAGGATAGTAACCTAACTCTTGAAGTTGAGATGTAAGTAAATTCCCAGTCTCAAGAGGGTTTTAATCAGAGATAGAGAATTCATCTCCATTCAATCTTTCTAGTACATCTAAGTGCACTAGCTGTTTACAAATAATTGTAGCTATATTTCTAGCCTTGTCTAGTCCCACAATAAAGAATTTATATGCAAGATCTCTGATTTTTGTGAGTAAATCCAGAGTAAACCAAGTAGTTTCCGTACTAAGCCACTGTGGGTTCAAGTTAACTACTTTTTTTGAGAAGTTGTGAAAAAGTAGTTGAGAAAGGGTGTGGGTCACCTCTGACTCCAGTTGGAGTTTATTAACCAAGTCAGTTAAACAGTTAAGAAGGGCCACAAAAGCTAAGTGAGGGTTAAGTGGAGGGAGGGGATATGATTTAATCCTTTTTTTAGCAAGGCACGAATCTCATGATCCTCGCAAATGTCTGAATTTGAAGAGAAAATGTATGAGCCAAATTTATCAAATTGTGAAGTAAACTTTGTATGATTAGAGCAATTACAAGTAGGACTAATTTGTAATCTTAAAAAAACCGGTGTTGTAATGGATATGTGTATTTTCATCCAAACATAATAGAATTAAGTAGTGAAGTATCACCAAAATATTGATGAAAGATTTCCATAAAAATAGATTTAGGTGGGTACAATTCTAGAATTTTGCTAACGAAAAGACAGCGCACAAAAAATTGGTTATGAGCCTCCTTTTTAAAATCAAGATCTTCTTGCTCGCCAGAGTGGTAATAACTTGAAAATATTACAATTACATATCAAGAAGATGTTTTACAGGAAGGTTTTTGGATCTCCCTCTACTGGTATAGCTTTTAGTTTTACCTCTGCCAAAGTTAAAACTAGAAGTAATAGCGGGAGTCAAAAACGAAGTGAGCAAATTTAGAGTGTTAGTTAAAGAAATAGGTCTTTTTAAAGATGGGGTAGAATCTTCTTCCGTATTAAGCCGACTAAGAAGAGTTTTCACTCCTTTGTAATTGCCATAGGATGTCAGAAAGGTTCCGTGTTCATCTTCTTTAAGCTCTTTTAGAACTTCAAGCATCATATTGCGGAAGTGAATGAACGCAATCTATGCTAAAACCAAGTTACGAGCTTGTCTTCCCAGCCACGAACTTGATAAGTGAAACTCTGCAGCCTTGTCAAGGAATAATAAATCCAAGTGATTAAGAATGTACCAGACTGCATGATCAAACCAAATGATGCTAGACTCGCAAGCAACTTTGTTGTCTAAGAACTTATAGGTACATTTGATATAAGGCCTATAAATATTCCAAATAGAACCTAAATAGTAGTCTTCATTTGGCCTAGAGAAAACCATAATACCCTTTGTGCGACAGTGAATCCCAATATTAGTAGAGCATTTTGCGAGATCCAAAAAATTCATGGCAAAGGGAGCATTGATTAACTCTCATTTATCCAAGAATTGAGTGCCTTTAGGAATATGAACCCTACATTCATCCATGCAGGCAGTGGGCAAGCTGGCCAAAAAACTCCAAGATTCAAGTGAGATAGGTGCCAAAAAACCTTTGTTGGGAAGGGTCCAAATTTGATTGTCCACACTTGCACCTTCCACCTCAACTTGTTTTGGAAAAAGCAAAGCGAAACATTTCTAAGAGTGTGGATTCACTAAGGGAGCATAAGTCCTGTTGAAAATCCTTAACTACTTCAAGCACTACCGGATTGTGATTGAAGATATTGCTTGACATCTTGATAGAAGGAACAGTTGGTGTAGTAATGAAAGCCGGATTAAGTCCATAGGAAATTGGTTAACTCTACACCAGAGGAGGAAAATGTAGCCAATGATTGTGTATGAATTTTTTGAAGCAGAGGAAGTTGTTTTAATTCTTCTTCTAAGAATTTAAGTCCTTCTTTCTTGTTTTTCACCAGTGCAGCTAAGAGCTTGATCCAATCATTAAAAGAAAGAAGTTGCAGTAAAGAACCATGAGGATAATTCTCTAAATTTGTAGACCCAACTATAAGCTTAGAAGTAGTTGCATCCTCAATGCAACGTAAAAATAGACACTAGCTTTAGAAGAAGTGAGCTCGACTGGGAATTCCATCCCAAGGGCAAAGGAGTCAGTATGAAAAATAGAGAGATCAACATAAATTAGAAAGAAGAAAACACAACCAAAAATTTAAATTTTTTTGGCAGCTGTAGCAAGGAAAGGTTTGTATCTATTTGCAGGGTACATCAAAGGATGACTAAGGGTATGTTTTTACAATTTGGCACAAGCCAATCTTAGGTGTTCTATTGATAGCATCTATATTTTTTGGGGTATTAAGGATGCATATATTCAGGCAATGTACTTGAGGTGTTGAGATACCTGACACAAAGTGACAGAAAAAGTTTACGATGGTAACACATACAACCTTAAAACCAGTCAATCCGAGGATATTATGACTGTGTATGTATCCCAATTAGACAACTAGGTCAAAACCCTAATTATCTAATTTTTATGTATCTTTGTCAATCTCCTAGTCATAAATTGACAGAACAACTTATGCCCTTGTGCCTTTGTGTGTGTGTTTGGAGTACTAATCTTTATACTTTATCCACAACTTGAACAAACGATTCCAAAAAAGAATTGACAAAGATGAATAAAAGTGAGTACATACATTAGATTTTTGATGTTCTTATTACATCTAAGAACTAAAAATGAAATAGCAACAATAGAAGTTTCCTTGCAAAAGTTGGTCGAACAGTTTTTGAACTCAATGATAAAAGAAGTCAAAATCCTTACATGCAGCCATCATGAAAACAAAAAAAATCATCAGCAATTTTATTTAGACATGGAATGCGATATAGGACAAAACCGACAGTCCTCATCCATGTCCCCTTTATCCTTGCATTCAAAACTATTCTCCGACGACAAAAGATTTTGTCTAGGTCTGTATATGTCTATGGAAGCCTGGAGTAACTACTCTAGACTTGTATGTAAGTAAAAGATAGGATTTTCAGACTACAAAATTAATTTTAGTAAAAGAGTTTGGACTAGAATTTAAAAACCCAATACTTAGCTAGATTCAGAGCAAGAATAGCTTCAAGCTCTCAAGATTATGGAGATAACTCAAGATTATGGAGATAACCTTCCAAGAAAATATTTTAATTTAAGCTTAGTGTTTAGCTAAATTAAGACCAAGAATTGACAATAGTTTGTATGGTAATGAAAAAGGACATTTTAAACATACAAACTAGCATTTGAATTCTTAATGCTACGTGCAAGAGGATTCGTAACTATTTTGTACGATCGTGTCTCTCTTGAAAACAAGAAACATTTTAACGTTTTAGCAATATATGGTTAGTATAACAAAAGACTAGACTAAGGTTATTTCCATGACAAACAGTAAAAACAATATTTCTATACTCCTATTTACCATAGGTAGTATCAACAAAGTAAAAGTATGTCTGAATTGCGACATTTATGCATGTTTGTGATTGAAACGAGAAGTGATGTTTTTTTTTAATGTCCAAATTTACCAAAATACTCAAATAACAAGTATAATGTGAAATCTAATTAGAGGGATAAAAAACCACCTTGAGTTCTTTATCATTGGATCCTTAGGAAAAAAAAAACACATTTAAAAAAAAGAAACCTTCCACTTGAGAGGAGGATGCGTTGATGACTCCATTCTCGGTTCGTTTCTCCTCCCTGAGAGTGAAATGCAAAAAGATGGCAATGAGAATGTGAGTTCTTGCCTATTTTTGGACCTTTTAAGGTTTTGAACTTTGAAAGTGTGTGTAGCTCGATCGAGGCAGTGTGGATTTAATGCTTACAAATAGATAATTTTGCTTGTGCAAATTGTAGGCTAGCATTACTGAGATGTTTGTGTACTAAAGCGATCGGACGAGTGTGCACGGATTATGTATTATTAAACATCAAGGGAAATGACTATGTAGACGTCTCATCTGCAGAGCAAGTAAATGCGAGCTGCTCTTTAAGTAGTTATATTGTGTGTGTGTGTGTGTGTGTGTAGGTAAAAACCTGAAAAATAAACCTAATTTTCTAAAGATTTCCTCTTGCCAAATTCAAGAAAAGGAATTTTGTACATTTTGAAAATTTGATTTTTCTCGAACATTGGTTCCTACTAAGGATAGTAGGTATAAACTAATTTTCCGATGCCATGTCAAGTATCAAAATGGGGAATCAATGTATTGTTCTTACTAAGAAAAGTTAGGCAAAAACTAAAAGGTTGAGTAGAGTTTTATCTCCGTAGGTGTTTGGGCTCGCAACTTTGAGCCTGGAGAAAAGTCATTGGTGTGAAAATTATATTATATCTTCTTTAGCTAACAAATCGTTTCCCACTGTCAGTAAAGCGAGGTTTCCACTGTGAGAAAGCAGTTGAGTTTTTGTTTTTTTCAACCTTTCTTGGCAAAGGGAGGATTATTATTTTGTTAACACAAAGATTGTGTGTGTGTGTGTGTGTGTGTGTGTGTGTGTGTGTGTGTGTGTGTGTGTGTGTGTGTGTAGAGCGCAAGGTGTCGCATGCAGAAAGCGCTAGACTTCAAGGTGAGAAAAAACAGAGCGCTGATGGTTTTTTATACTGCTTCAATTATCCAAAAAAGGCCTGCGGTGCTTTAAAGCCTCGCGTGTATGTTAGATGGCTAACTATGCCAAAAACGGCTTGAGACATAGTCACTCAGAGAGAGAGAGAGAGAGAGAGAGAGAGAGAGAGAGAGAGAGGGAGATCTATATTTGTATACCAATATTTGATAATAAAAAATGTTATATTTACACAATTGACTACTACCTGAATGAGGTAAGACTTCTTATTGGTAGGGGGGAGAAATAAAGCATCAGTGTGTGCCATAAGTCAGGCATAATGTCAAGATCTTCGTGTTAAGGATGCTACCTTGCTTATAGTATTGTTTCCAAACCATTCTCACTATACTACATAAATGAGTAACTCAATTAATTTCAAATCCAACCAACATTCAAGGTACTAACTCTTTGTCATTGATTACCATCATTGTAGAGTCACTCAAAGAGAGAGAGAGAGAGAGAGAGAGAGAGAGAGAGAGAGAGAAAGGGGGGTCTTCAATGCTCTAAGAGAGAGAGGGGGGGGGGAGTCTATGTTGTACACACACACACACACACTCTTTCTCTCTCCGATACCCCACGTCATTTAGTAATGAAAAACCAAGCCACACCCCTTTTTTTGGAAATTTGAAATTCAAATTGCACTTTCTCTTTGGTTTTCAATACATGCGAACAAGCACAAGTAGCTAGCATTCTTTGGACAACATTTTCAGTGACACATTAACGTGCTTATACCCATATTTAATTTGGATTGTAAGCCCTACAACTTTGTAGTTAGATGCATTGTTTGTGACAATAGCAATGATATTTTTGGGCCCACCATCTTTTTGAATTGCATGTTTATTACTAAAAATTTTCTTGTCTTTTATTTCAATGATGTGTCAATTGCTTCAATAAAAATGGATCCTCTCAAACAAATTAGCATCACATTTTTCAAGGATTTTTTTAAAACAATTTGTCTATCCATCAAGAGAAATTGTACAACCATACTATGACACACACTTAAGAATTGTGCACTTCATTATACTCTCTAATAGAGCTTTCACTTAATCTAGATATTTTGTATGCATCTTGTTGTAACCAAGTGCTACCAATCTCAGTTTCTTCATTGTGCTCATCAAAGCATCCTTGAAGATAGGATTACAGATAACATTAAAGGGAATTTCACATGCAACAAATAGTGGGTCCACATGACATGTAGCTCAAGCAACCACTGCTTGATGCAAGCAAGACCACTATGCGTTTGTTAACCACCAACTGATGTTACACTGCATCCCTTTAAATGAGAAGTGTAAGGTGTGGGGTTCGAGCTACTAGATCCTTGATGGTATGAAGTAGTAGCGGGGGAGCATTGCACCCCCTTGTGCATATGTGGGCTAACTTACTTCATCTTTGAAAGTCATCTCCACGTCCCTCTCAATCGATGAAGTCATCACTTTTGGGCCGGCCTTTTTTTTCCCTTCAATAAGTTTTCTCTTTGCCCTAAGTGTCCATTGTAAAAATCCTTCCTTGATACATTTGGGAGGGTTTTTGCAAGCTAGAACATCTCCAGGGATTTTGAAGACATGTTCTTTTATCCTATGTGCATTCCCAAATTTATGGCCGCAACATTTTCACCTTAACTTCAATGACGTCTCTTTTGCTATCAGTTCCTCTACGTAGCTCCACTCATATCCTTTAACAATATTGTAAAGGTATCTACAAAAATCAACAAAACTATCTATCAACTTTATATCTTAAATTAGTTTTAGTTTCAGTCTATACCAATCATTGCTATTCTATTTAAAAATAAAATCATTATCATTGCTATTTTATTTAAAAATCAACGACCATTTATGATGCCTACAAAAATAATCATTAACAATTCTATGATTTCCTAAATTTCATGGAGTTTTGTTTCATAATATATATTGTTTTATAAATCTTAAAAATTCATATGTAGTTTGAGATTTCACTCTACACATGATGAGAAATCACCTAATTTATATTTATATAGTCTTCAAGTATGAGTAAACTTTGCACATGACAAGCAATTTTAAATCTCCTAAACCTACATAACTGAAGCCAAACTCTACACTTGACATGTATTTCTATTTACTCTACCTAAATCACTTTCAAATGTGAGTCAAACTCTACAAAAATTAAGAAAATTACTATTCTACCTACCTAAATGACCTCGAGTGTGAGCATTGCTTTACACTTGGCAGGCAACCATGAAATGAATTTATCTAAGTTATTTCTATGTGTGAGCATGGCTCTACACAAAGAAGTAACTACTAATTTGAGTTAACTTAAATCACTTCAAACTGTGGATTTTTTCTGCACATGGTAAGCAATCACTAAATTTATTCTGACTAAAGTTTGAGTGAAACTCTACACAAGGCTCTATTAACCATATTTTGTGTTCTGTACATTGTTTCTACCTATCACACTTTTAATTGAAGAGTTTTATATTTTTTATTTTTACTTAAATCAAATATCTATTTCTAATTTAAATCTCGATGACTACAAAGAATGATCTTACTAACTTACTTGAATGATCTTACTAACTTACTTCCAAGTGTAAGTGAAACTCTACACAAGGCTCTATTAGCCATATTTTGTATTCAACACACTATTTCTACATATCACACTTTAAACCGAAGAGCTTTTAGCTTTCCATTTTTTACTTAAATCAAATCTTTATTTCTAATTTAAAGCTCAATGACTACAAAAAGTGATCTTTTTTGGTTTCTTGGGCTTTAGAGTTCACCTTTGTAGTGAACTCAAGGCAAACCTTTCAGAAAGATGCCCACAATGGTGGGACGCCCATGGATTCCTCTAATATAGAAGTACATATTTTGATTGATATAAAATTTTGATCAAAATATTTATTTTCATTGAGCTATATTTCAATCAAACTGCTAGGAGATTATACAAGACAATCTTTTTGCTAATGTGCATCGTATAATATGCTCGTTTAATCTAGGGTGTTGTATAATACACCAGATTAAAGTATATTATATGTACACTATATAGCCAACTTATCCCTTCATGCTGCTTTATGTACACATCTTCCTCAAGATCTACATGAAGGAAATATATCTTCATGTCCATTTAACCTAATTCCAAGTCCTCTATAGTTACTAGTCCAAGTGCCATACATAAACTAGTCTTCTTGACCACATGTGACAAACTTTCATCAAATCCACACGTTTTTGCTGCTTGAAACAACCTTTATCGATGAGTCTAACCTTGTACATAGGTTTTGGATCTCCCAATGTCTACTTTCTCTTGTAAACCCATTTGCAAGGTGATGTTGTCTTTCCTATAGGCAATTTGATCAATTCTCAAGTCTCATTATTGACAATCAAATTGTATTCCAATTGCATTGCTTACTCCCGCTTGTGCTTATTTTCCATTTGCATGGCTTCTTGGGAAAAAAGTGGGTCCCCATAGACAGTCTACATAAGGTAATCTTAACCTAGCAGGAAACAGTCGGGTGGACTTGAGGCTTGACTAGACCATCTCAATCACTAACTATTGCTCTCGGCTCTTTTAGAGAGTTTCTAGTGGCAACATTCTCAAATGTGACTCTCTTGTACTCTAACTCTTTGATAGGCTTCTTATGCATCTTGGACTCATTGAATATGACATCTGAATATTAATGATCTTACAAGATTTTGAGTGCAAGAGATGATAGCACATCTCTTCATTTGCACCATAACCAATGAGAATACTGCTTTGTGACTTTAGTTCAAGCTTCTCTCTAAGCTCTTTTGGCACATGTGCATATGTCTTGCAACCAAAAACAATAAATGATCGTAGTGTGGTTTCTTACTCAACCACAACTCCTTTAGCCTGATGTGGTAATTCAACGGCATAGTAAGTGATCAATTTACAATGTGAACCAATATCAAAAAAACCTTGGCCTAAAAGCCTTGAGTCAAATTTTCCATGGAAAGCATAGTTGTGATCCCTTCCTGAATCGTGCAATTCATTCTTTCAGCTACTTCATTTTGTGTAGTGTGTAGGGTGCAACAACAACCACCAAATTCCTCTTCTAACACAAAATTAAAAAATCTTTGAAGACATATTCTCCCTTATTGTCACTCCTTAAGCTTTTGAGATTTTTTTCTGACTGATCTTCGACTAATGCAAGAAACTTCTAAAGTGTAGAGAAGACCTCGTTCTTATGTTTTAAAGGATATGCCTACACCTTCTTAGTAGAATCATCTATGAATGCCACAAAATAACTAGCCCTCCCTAGAGACTTGGTCGGCATAGGATTGCATATGTTGCTTTATACAAGTTCTAGTGGCTTGGCGCTTTCTACTGAATGAAAAGTGTACAAACCTAGTTTGGATGGAGTACAGGGTACCATGCTTATGACCTTTGAGAGCCACAAGATTATCCTTCTTGATCATCCAAGATCCTCGACAAATACATATTTGACAGTGCATAACATAAACTTTGTTCCATTAATCCACACCAACTTGATGTCTTCAATACCAACTATGTCAAACACATAAGAGTCTTAAAGCTTCACAATGGCTTGAGTCTTTGCATAAGTAGAGAACCAATCTTTGTGGACTGATCATGTCCTTAGGGCATGGAATTTCCCAGGGGGGATTTGTTACCATATGCATGTGGTAGTGACGTGTGTGAATACACTTAGGACTGCCTGGGCATTTTTCCCTCACTATGAGATTTTTTTCCCAATGCCTTGTATATTACGCCCAGCACCCTAGGGCTATCTTATCTTTCCTTTGCACACTAAGTAATATACTCTCTGTTGTGTGCCTTGAGCTTCCTTCATCTTCTCCAAGCTATGTGTGTTTTCTTTCAACTCTAATTCCAACAAAGGGATCGACGGTAGGGAGCCCTAGAGCTCTACAAGTAGGATATCTAAACTTGGATAAATGGCCATGTCATCCGACATGGCATGCATGCATATAATTGTATGTGCACAATAACTTTTCAACCAATGCACATGGGTTTCTTGGGTCGTGGGTGCTCTAGATGGTTTCGAGTCGTTGTGAGATGAGGTGTGACTAGAGTTGTAAATCATTTGCACACCTTTTTGTCAAAGCCAATGTACCTTGAGATCCTTGCAAGCAGGCCTACAACATTGATCCCTTCATTTGTGTCTCATGTCACATATGGATGAGGGTGGGACCCACAAAGATGATGGGCCAAGACCAAGAGTTTTTGGCTTTAGTGTTTGGTTGTGTTTTTGCTTGTTTCACTAGTTAATTATCACTAGTGTATGCCCATGTTGGCAAAAAGTTAGCACTTTAACCGACCCAATCTGAGTAGGATGCTTGTGAAAATAGCACAAAAGTTCTTTATTAGTGTATTGAAATAATTGAAGTAGTATCATCGTCGAACATCGAGCTCTAGTCCCTACAAACCACTTAGAAAATTTAGTACTAGGTTGAAAAGACCATTGGGTTTTAATCAAGTCTTAAAGCCTTGTTCCAACTAGGGCATAGAGGGGCTCAAGGGCCACAACAAGGAATCGACTAAGCATGTGTTGGAAGCGCTCAAAGCAGTCATGCCTGAATTGTCTAAGCCTTCCAACATGAAGTTTTGCCTCATTGTAGGAAGTCAAGCCATGAATCTCTTTAGGAAATCATCAAACTATCCATTGAGACTCAGATATATAGGGTTTTGTGACCTCTTGTAGATCCGTTATCTCATTCTTGAACACCGTGCATATGTAGAAGAAACTAGACTATGGGGTAGGGCATGGCTGTCATTTCTTATGGAATTTGAAGAGATAGGACAAAACTTATGTTTCTTATAAAATGCGAGGAGACATTGTGTCAACTCTCCACCATACTTATGTATGGTACTCACTTAGGTCATGCACTATATATATGTTCAACAAAATCTACAAACGTTTATAGTTTGCAAGCTTCATCAAGTGAACACATCAATCATAAGGTGAGTGCTCTATCTTTTTTTTTGGGCAATACTCACAAACTGCAATACTATGAGTTGAGATATAATTAACCAAAAAAAGAATTACATCACTAGACATGCTCTAGCTAAGCCATGGCTCCCATAAAGCAAAAGGACAAAAACTTGATTATCAAGCTAACATGGGAGCCACCCCAACATGATCATCATAAAATTGCATAACAACAAACACTTTGAGAACCAAGCAGAGAAGACATACCGCCGCTTCAAGGAGGGAGCCCGAGACTCCATCACTTGCCACTCAAGAGGAACCACATCACCAAAGCCAAACACAAGCAGCCAAAACCTTCAACCACCACACTTGTTTTGGGAGCAAAGCACCTGCCACCATCAAAATAAATATCAACCCCTACGAAGAAGCACATGAATAGATCGAAGCACCCAATAAGGACGAACAAAACTGAACCTTCAAGGAGAACGAGGGTGCCACCAAGGGCCCCTAGCCGCCACCAAGGGGCTGTTTGCCCACGTCCTCAACACAACCCCACAGGCTTCATGCATAGCAACGAACCAAGGTAAGCTTTGATTCCTCCAAAATTGAAGAAAGGGATGCCGCCAAGTCCCAAAGCAACAAAGTAGAGGTGTGATGAGATCCCCCACGAGGCACGTCTCAGCACACCCCCTTGGGAATGGCATCTCTTTCTCAACATGCCCTCCTTGACATAAATAGATTGCACTTGTGCTATACACAAACAAGGTGAGGTATCACGAGGGCCTTCCAATGAAAGGATTTGTGAAGGTGTTGTCAAGAAGTAGGAAGAGGGGGGCATCAAAATGTGTTTTTGGAGTTTAGTGGAAGCATTAAGTAAATAATGGAGTGGTCTCACCAAAATGAGAACTTAGTGCCTGTTGTTATGTTAGTGAAGGAATTTGTAGTCCAAATGTGGTCCAAAGTTGAATTGTAGATTGTTGTGTTGTGGGTTATATGTTGTGTCATGTTGTGTGTGAAGAGAAGGTTAGAAATAACAAGGTATTCAGGGGTTTGGTAGTTAGCTTTGATGTTGAAGTCACCGAGCAAAATGGTAGGGGTGTGCTGGTGGTGAGGTGTGAGTAGTGTGGTCAATGTTTGCAAGAGCAAGGGAATTGGAGTTGAGGGTCTGCGGTACAATGTTATTAGGGTTATTCGTGGACCATGTGGTGTACTGAGTAGTGATGTAATGCATTCTATTTCATTCATGGAAATGATGTTGTGGTGTTGTAGATGTATGTTTTTGTTTGATGTGAAGAGGGATACTCCCATGGGGCCAGTTGTTTGAGTGTGTGTGTGTGTGTAGCCGCATATGGCCACTTTGTTAGCATGTTGTAGCTTGGAGACAAAGAAGCCATTAGGTTATTATAATGAATAAGGTTGTTATAGTGTTTCTTAAGGGATACAGAGTAAGAGATTGTATTATCAAGTGATTTTCGGGCAAAGAGTGGAGGTCAAGCTATGAAGGTTGCCAAGTGGCATGTGTTTTGAGGCGGTGTAGCTCATCTAGAACCGTTTGGTCTACTTTAATATGCGTGGACATTAATTCTGGTAAGAGGTAAAGGTTGTTGGGATCTCTTACGCGAGAGAGGGCAGTGTACATAAGACCGTGACTTTGAATGCTGGTTGGATCGAAAGCCAAGGTGTCTAGTGTTAAGCCTTGTACACGGTGTATGGTCCTAGCAACTGCAGGTTCAATTGGGAATTGTGTTCTAGTAATAGTGTTTAGGAAGTTTTTTCCTACTCAAAACTCACGTGCTATTTTTGGATTGGTGTCCATTGTCTATCTATTGATGTAATGTATAGTTGTTGGTTTTCATATCTAGTTTTTTGGCCTACTTTAGTGGTTTGAAAGTGAATCCAGATGGTTTGTGGCGTGGAGTTGTGTGTTACTGCTTTGAATATATCGTTGTCTCCATTGACTATGCAGTCTAGAATGTCAATATTTCCAGCACAAAGTTCCACAATTAGGCCTGGTTTTAAGTGAAGTATTTTGTGAAGACCTACTGTCAACTTTGGATCTATTGGTATTTGAATAGTTTTGCTTCAATTTTTTTCCTTTGTGTCTTGTGCTTCAATAAATAGTGGTGTCCCCATGGTAGTGTTGAAAATATGTTGGTTGTGTATGTCTTTATCTTTGTTTGCATAGTATAATGCGTATTGAGGAGCAAAATGTCTTTGTGGGTGTGTTTTGAAATGCGTATCCTGTTGAGTATGTCGATGAATGTCTCATTAGTTTGTCTCATGGTGATTGTTAACTTATAACACTTTATGCGGTCATGCCAGAAAGAGGGTGAGATAGCTTTGAGCAATTGAGGTTTTCTAGAAAAAATCCAAGAGTCACGTACTGGACTAGCTTGGCAAAGGTCGCCGCACAAGACAACATCAACACCACCGAATGGAAGATCGTAGTTGTTTTTTTATTGCACGCATGCAAGAATCTGCCATAGTGAAGATGTTGGTTCAAGTCAAGGAGACTTCATCGAAAATGGCTAACTGTAGGTCTCGATAAAGCAGTCGTAGCTCATTCAGCTTCTCAGGCGATAGGAAAGTGTTGGATGATGTGAGTAGTGGCAATTGGAGGGCCGAGTGGATAGTGGTTCCACCAATGTTAAAAGCAGCCTTGCCCATGTATGCCATTAGCAAAGCTTTTGTAGTTGCTGGGTTGGAATGTGATCTGTGGTTATAGAAATGTAGAGGCACTTGGACAACCAAAAGAAGTGTGAAAGTTTTGCATGTGGCTGCGCCTCACGTTAGGAAAATGTGGATTGGTTCTGTGAGAAATATACGTTTTTTTAGCATAATATCATCGAATATTAGTCTTTGTTGGGCATTAAGTAGTAAAATGCTCATGTAATAAATATCGTTTGGTTGGAGCAATATTTTTATGGCTAGTATAGTGTGCGTATGCAGTTGGTAGTGTTGCATATTTAAGTCTTGTGTGATGTCATCATGAATATGGGAGGAAATATTAGATAGTGTCATAGATGTCGAAGGTGAATTGGTGCCTATTAAGTTGGTGTTAAGGTTGTCTTTCACTGTTGTGATTTTGTTGTATTTAGATTCACTTGTATCAATGATAGGTTTATTTTGATTGTATACATCTTTCCATGTGAGTCCATTTGTTCGATGTTGAGTTTCATTATTTATCCATGGTAGAAATAGAAGACATTGTTCTTTATAATAATTATTTGGGTTCTTTGCGGCATTATATTTGACATATTGTATAATGTTTGGTTTGGCACATTTTTTGTATGTGCTGCTTGTTTGTAGTGTATGTAGAGGCAAATTCTACCAATGATATGGCATTGAGTTGGGCAGGACGTGTGCAGTATTTGTCTATGCTTGTTTTATAAAAGATTTATGTGCTAGTCGGGTCTATGTTTCGTAGGAGGTGTCTTCGCTTGAGAAGCATTGTTCCCTCATGGGGAGGGTTTGTGTTTATGAATATAAATTCTTGAGTTGCGTTGTAGAGAGGTAGAGAAAGTGCAATATATACTTCTTATTGTGAGCTTATTTGCTACATGTTTAGTATCGTTTCTTATTTTTTGAAGTCTATCAAATGTAGTTGCATTGTTTTGAATGCAAGAGTCAAATTGTTCTTTGATTGCTTTGATGAATGTGTTATCAAATTTTGTTATATATGAGGTGCAATAGGTAGCTGCTCTGTGTGCATTTAAAATGTATTGTATATTTGAATTTGCATCCCAAAGCTTTGAAATGGTTAGATTGAAAATATTTATGCAGATATCTTTGATATTTCTTTTCAACAGAAGTGTTGGGCATGAGATTGTGGATGCTATAGCTTGGATGTAATCCTCAAATCGAAGGTCCATAGATAGGAGCCACTATTTGAATGTAATATTTGCTTTATAATCTAGTAGTAATAGATTATCTTTGATATGTTTGTGTTTTTTTTTAATATTGGATATTGGTATGTTGAGAGCGACAAGGTTCTAAAATCATAATCAAAGGCATCAAGTAGCGAGGAAAGTCAAAGCATCATCCCTTGCGTTTTTTGAAGCAAGCCTTCTTATGCTTGTGTGTTTGAATTTCTTGTAGATCTATAGGAAGAAGCATGGAACCAGTTGTTATGTACTTATCAATGAATTCGATAACATCTTCATTGGGATCTTTTCCATAAATAGAAGCATACTCTATCCATAGTAGTCCATGATCGTGCTTTGAAACTCAGTAACAAAAAAGTAATCTTTTGGTTTTTCTAATATGGTTATATCCTTGGCTAGCAATTTTTTCATCCCGTTCAACCGATTCGAGGGGCTGTTGTTACAGGGTCGGCTCGTACCAAATCTCGTACATATGATGCTTTTGTTTGTGTGCCTACACGCACAATGGGGTTGAGCTTAGTAATTGCTCCAATCAAAGGTTTCCAACGTTTCTCAGCCGCAGAAAATGTGACAAAGAATGTTGGTCCAAGCTATCTAATTATAGCGAAGGTATTTTTTTTTTCAATTTTTCCTTGTAGACTGTAGTCAAGTGATGTTTGAAATGTCTCAAAGTCACGTTATCCAAGTTGGGAAGATAAGAGCTTCTCAATGTTAGTATCTGCAACAACTTGTGTGGCCACTAGTGTACTGTGATTTAGCTTGCCTTTGCACATACAGATCCAAATGGACCCCATGATTTTTTAAGTCATTACTTTGATCGTTTTGAAAAAAAAATCTCTATATTTAGTGAGAATATTCTATCACTGTGCATAAGTTCCCATTGAGCCACATGTTGATATCTATGCTTAGCAAGTGTATGGTATTTATGGGGTTCACTGTAGAAAATAGTAGGAAAACTAAGTTCTTCACAGTATTCATCTTTGAAAATACTCAAAGGATATTTTCCTCAGCAGGAGCTACGAAGAAGATTTTTGTCGTTGTGATCCACTACTTGTTGTGAGATGATTCAATTCCATGAAGCATGACATCTGTGGCTAGATCATCTTCTTCTGGTGATTGATGTTGTTGGCAAAATCAGGCAAAGGGTAATGTAGACTATGGAAATGGCTTAGCCACTAGTTGTTTAAGTAATTTTTTCATTCTTGTATAAAGATGTTTGCAATAGTTGAGCAGTGGCTTTCATTGTAAGCAATGGTCGGACAACGCCAGAAAGGTAGCAATGATTGTACTGTAGACGACGCTTAATACCCACTAGTATCGAGGCTTCATCATGAATAAACCTCGGTAGTATTTGTTGTGTTTTCCCCAAGGATGCCAAAACATTAACAAGGCTACCTCGAAATCCAAAGTACCATCGTATGTAAGCTCCCTAATTTTGGTGAAAGGTAGCTTGGCACTATTGATATATAGGAACATCATTTGCTGTTTCTATGTACTGTTGTATAGCTTTGTTTGATGGGGAGGCTTGTTCAACGTTTATGTTCAAGGGAACTGTGCGGTGTAATTTTTTTTAAATTTTTATTGTTGTTGCACCTATTTCTAGGGTGGTTCTATCACCCAAGCAAGCAAATTGCCTCGAGATGGAGGCAGGGAGTTTATTCGGTTGCTGGAGAAGCAAAGCTTTCAATGATTCCGTTTCTTTTTTGTCCCATGTACGATACTTGCATTTGTGCAAGTATCAATTGTCCCCCAAGTAAAAAAATAGGCAACCACTTTTATCGACAATGATGATTTTGTGCAATGTTGTTGGATCGGCTCCACTATTGAATGTTGTCTTTTTGGGTGAAGTTATTGTCACATCATAAATATGGACATCACATGAAATACTAAATCTAAAGGAGAATACATGGATAATATCAGGCGCAATACCAATAGATGATGTGTGGCTATTCAATACTTGGGTCGAAATGGAGGAATCATGTCTACTCGAAGCCAAATGCACCAAAGAAGGTGTCATCATTGGCGTTCGCTCCAACGCTACTCTCACCACGTCTGCCATGATGTTGTTAATTTTTTGCAATGACGAGCACGACTTAATTATTTTATTGAGCACGAGGAAAAGATTATTATTCCATGGGTGACTAGCTAGCAAAGCACTATCGATATCATTAAGAATGAGTTGTTGAAAATATGCATTTTGGCTGCTTGAGGAACCCATGTACGTGGAAATTTTCCCCTCCCCTTGGGCTATGGGGAGGGAGGAAGGTAAGTAAATGAAACACACACACATGTGCGCGCACACACACAGATGGGAATTTACAAGATGAGCAATAGACGAAAGCAATATAATATAAAGAGTCTTTTTTTGCGTGGAGGTGATCGAGCTTCAATGTTGTAGAGGAGGAGTGCTACTTTGTCTCCTTGACAAAAGATGTGACAAGGCTTAACTTGTTGATGATGAATTTACCAGTTTGGACAAGGAAGGCTAGCAGCTCACATGCATCCAGTACATCAGAAGCATATAAGTCAACAAAGTTTTTATCAAAATGCAATACTTTGTCGACTATGTCACCCGCTAATGAAACACCAATTGGGAAGCTTTGTTGGTCAAAATCCTTCCTTCAAGCTTGGGCACCAAAACAATAGTTGTAGATTTTGAGCAAATAGAGAAAAAGTTTGCCTCTTGTTGGTGGTGAATCTTAGTAGATCTGCATTGACCGCAAAAACGTTCCACCAAAATTGAGTTCACATTCACAAAGTGCAATGTGTCAGTCGCCTATGTATAGCCACTTGACAAGTTAGAGCTTTTCTGAGCTATTATGGTGAAAAAGTAAAAGCAAGAGCAATCCTTACTTCTTGATTGTGACCAACATCAAGAATATGGTCCTTATATGCTTCCTCCAAATGATGCTTGAGGAATTAGGGTTGCAGAGAAACGTACATAGCTTGGAGAAGACGAAGGAAGCTCAAGGCACACGATAGAGAATGTATTACTTAGTGTGCAATGGAAAGATAGATAGCCCTAGAGTGATGGGAGTATATACAATTCACGGGAGAAAAAACCTCCTAAAGAGGGAAAAAAAGCCCCGGCGGTCCTAGTGTGTTCACAAACATCACTACCACATGTATATGGTAACAAATCCCCCCTGGAGTGATGCGGCGAACAAGAGCTCGCACATGAGTAAAGGGAAGTGCCATGCCCTGAGGACATGATCACTCCACAAAGGGGAGTAAGCGCAAAAGCTTTGCAAAAAGCTTTGAGCTTCTCATGAGACAATGCCTTTGTGAAAATATCTGCAAGGTTGTCATAGTGGTAATGCACCTCAATGTGCCTCTCCCTGACATAGTGGTAATGCACCTCAATGTGCTTTGTGTGAGCATGAAAAACTTGGTTCCTCGCAACTGCCAATGCGCTCTAACTGTCAGTGTAGATAATGTTGCCAGTTTCCTATCCAACACCCAAATCATCCATAAGGCGTATGAGCCATACACACTCAACCGTAGCTGTGAAGACTTCCCTGTACTCAGCCTCACAACTCGAAGTGGCCACAGTAGGTTGCTTCATGATATACATGAACTGCCAAGCATGAAACAAAAACCACTTGTGGACACTTGCTGTCAAAACAAACAGCCCAATTTGAGTCCAAAAAAGCATGTAAGGCTGGCGGCAATGATCCCCCCTTGGGATAAAACAAGCCAAGATGTAAAGTGCCACTAAGGTAGCAAAAAATCCTCTTGGCAGCCTGCCAATGCTTAGACCCTGGGCTATCCATAAATCTGCTAAACTATGAGACTGCAAACTGAATATCTGGCCTAGTGTTGCATACATAAATGACGTATCCAACAGTAGTTTGGTAAAGAGTGACATCAGCACGATCACCAGAGTCATGAAGACTCAATTTCAGCCTGTTTCCATGGGAGTGGCAATAGGTTTGCAATCCTCAAGTCCAAAATTACATAGCAATGTCTCTATGTAACTTTTCTGACACAAGGCAATACCACCATCACACTGCTTAAACTATATACCCAAGTAATGATGCAATAGCCCAAAATCTTTCATCTTAAAGGTAGCATTCAAATCAGCCTTAAATTCAGCAATATGTATTTCATTTGGTCCAATGATCAGCAAATCATCAACATAAAGAACCACAATGAGAAGTACATCATCCTCACGCTTTACATACAATGTGCTTTCGGTTGGACTGTTACGAAAGCCTCGTTTAACCAAATGAGTGTCAGCTTTCTCATACCAAGCACGAGGAGATTGCTTCAACCCATACAAAGCCTTCTTACATCTGCACACTTTTTCCTCTTGTCCTTTTATGACAAAACCGCGAGGCTGCGTTACATAAACTTCCTCAAATATGTCACCATTCAAGAAAGCAGTAACAATGTCTAATTGATATACATCCTAACCAAAATGAGCTGCCAATGCACATAGAAAATGCACAGTACTCATATGAAAAGTGGGAGCAAAAGTTTCTTCATAATCTATGCCTTTTTGCTGTGCATAACCATTTGCAACAAGTCGAGGCTTATGGCAATCGATCTCACCATCCAGCTTGCATTTCAACTTGTAAACCCACTTCATACCAATGGCCTTTTTGCCAGGGGGAAAATCACATAAATTCCATGTGTCATTTTCTATAAGTGCATCATATTCTGATTGCATGGCAGCCATCCAATTTTTTGAATTATGTGCTTCATCAAAAGACAGAGGTTCCTCAATATCATGTAAGCTAGACACAGCCAAAGCATAACAATCTGATGTATAAGATGCATGGCTAGAGCCTGAACGAGTACGACTAGACAAAGGTGCATCCAATTTACTGTCACGCAATGTATGCACCAACCATTTTGGAATACCTCTAGCATGCTCATTTTTAGCCCGTTCCTCATCAAGTACATCATGTACATCTACATCAGTAATAGGCTGATCTGAAACATTTTTTGAAACCCCCATAGGCTGTACATTTACTCATTGGAATTTACATTCATATTTCCACCACTGAAAAGAGGCAACAAAGTGTCATAAATTTCCTGTGAGCTTACATTACTGTCTCTAGTACATGACAGCAAGGGTTAAACATAATCTTCCACAAACACTACATCTCGTGAAACCAGAATACGTTTTGTTTGCGGATGATACAACCTGTAACCTTTGCTTTCAGCACTATAACCAACAAAAATACATTTGATAGCCTTATCATCCAATTTTCTGCGCTGTGTTTGTGGCACCAAAGCATATGCCAAACAACCAAAAACATGCATGTGCTCATTAGAAGGCTTTCTATCATGCCATGCTTCATATGGAGTAATAGACTGCAAAGCTTTTGTACGACACTTGATTAGTACATAAGTGGCACAGATGATGGCCTCAAGCCAAAAAGAATGCGGCAAAGCTTGACTTTTGACCATACATCATACCATTTTTGTAAGTAACTGATTTTCCTCTCATCAACACCATTTTGCTGAGGTGTATAAAGCACTGAACCCCTCGATCGGAATGGAGGGTGCCCATAGTACATTTTGAGGCATTTTCAACCATAGCCAGAAATTGTTTGAAGCACATAAAAACTTCGGACTTCTCTTTAAGCAGAAATACCCATGCATGCCTGGAGTAATCATCGATGAAAGTCACGAAGTAAATGTAATTGCCCAAGGACAGAGTTTGCATGGGCCCACAACCATCATTATGCACAAGTTACATGTGGCCCTAACTGAACCATCCTTTGGAAACTTCGAACACTGCATCTTACCTAAAATATATCCTTCACAAACATGTTTGACAGGTGCTTCAAGAGGTGGCAAAGAAGCAACCATATTAGATTTCTGCAAACGCAGTAAACTGTCAAAATTTAGATGACCAAAACGTGCATGCCAAAGTTTTGCATCTGAAATAGCCCTTGAATCTACAATTGCATTTGCAAAATTTTGTCCACACTTGTCATACAAAGTGAGCTTATACAACCCACGACACAAAAGCCCAGATGCAATAATCTCATCACAAAAACTGAGATCATGAACTGTAGATCTATCATCCACAAATTTGACTACAAGTCCAAGTCTAGCAAGTGCAGATACAGAAAAAAGATTCTTCTTGATCCCAGGTACATAAAGTGCATCAAAAAGTGTGAAAGAACTACCATTTGCAGCAGTAAGCACAATCTTTCCAACTCCCTGAACCGGATAAGAGGCATTGTTGGCACAAGTGACTGAATTCCCATGAGGGACAGACTCGAGAGAGGAGAACAATTCACGATGTGAGGTAATGGGCTTTGTAGCACCACGGTCGAAATACCACACATGTGAATCTGCACCAATTGACATGCATGCGTCATGGACAACAGGATTGTAAGTGCACTCTGCAATAAAAGCCCACTCTGTATCAACATCAGCAACATAGTCTCCTTTCACAAAAGACACAACAATGGCTACATTTGTAGTGGAACGAGCATTTGCAGTGAAACCACCCTCTTTCTTCTTAGCCTCTTTGGCCTTCAACTTAGGAAACTGCTTGATCAAGTGATCATTAGCTTTCCAATAATGGCAACGCATCTTCTTTTTGTCCTTATCACCAGAATTTCCAGACGAATTGCTGCCAGCAGAAGCATTAGGAACAGAATTTTTTCCACTCGCAGTACAACCATAAGAAGTGGCTACATTGATGTTACCACCCTTTCTTTGAGAAGCAATAAAAGTCTGTTCAACTGCACGCTGCCTAATCCTGTTTTTTTTGGAAAGTGACTCTTGCAACAACAATGTGCATAATGCATCAAACTTGACAACTTCAGGATTTCCTTGGGTGATAAGTCTCCAAGTACTAGCAAAAGTCTGGTAAGAATCTGGTAAGGCATCAAGAACAGTCTGCACAAGGGAACTGTCTGAAATGACTTCACCTGCAGAAATAAGTTTCTCATTGATATCCTTGACACCAGCAAGGAAGGTGTACATATCATCTTCCTCATGCATAATCTTTGACTCCAGCTCTTTACGCAGCAAAGCAATTTTAGCCTCATTGCGACTTGCATAAAGACCAGCCAAAATATCCCAAGCCGGTTTTGCAGATTTTGCTGAACGAATGTGAGGAACAATGGTGCGCTTCACAGACAATGCAATCAATGCATGAGCCTGCGCATCTTTTACATCCCAACGAGATTGTTCTGTCTTAGGCAAATTAACAACTCTAATAGCAGCAATCCTTGCAGCAAGACCTGCCACATCCTCAGAACCAGGACGTACATCAATGCCCTGCACAATATTCCAGACGCCCTTTGACACAAGGACATGTTGCATCATGTAAGTCCACATAGGGTAATTGTCCCCATCCAATCTGTCCTTAGTAGCAAACATCTTGAACACATCGGTGTTATTGTCAGCCATGGTAAATGCTGCACCTGATGTGAAAACTGCCCGAAAAGAGGAGAAACAAAGCGGGAACAACACGTGCTATATAGCATAAACCATAGAAGACTGTAAGGCACCTGTTATGTAGAAAACGCTACTAACAAAAATTTTACGCAAAATGACGAAATAGCGTGTGCAGTACTAGTAGCCTGTAGTGGAAACGGAGGCCGAAATGAGCCCGAATCAGAAATCTGAGCAGACTTGGCTCTACGAGCCTTCTCGAGATATTTGTCGATCTACGCTCACCAAACCTCACTGAAATCGAAGAAAGTGAGCAGGCGTGTGCTCGAGCAGCTGGCGACTAAGCCCAGGGAGGACGCTCTGATACCAATTGTTGGAATTAGGGTTGTAGAGAAACACACACAGCTTGGAGAAGACGAAGGAAGCTCAAGGCACACAATAGAGAGTATAGAACCTGCTCTGATACCAATTGTTGGAATTAGGGTTGTAGAGAAACGCACACAGCTTGGAGAAGACGAAGGAAGCTCAAGGCACACAATAGAGAGTATATTACTTAGTGTGCAATGGAAAGATAGATAGCCCTAGAGTGATGGACGTATATACAATGCACGGGGAAAAAAACCTCCTAAAGAGGGAAAAAATGCCCCAGCGGTCCTAGTGTGTTCACACACATCACTACCACATGTATATGGTAACAGGAACCTATGTTTTGTGCAACAAACATAGGATGCACATCGGTCTCAAGAGCACAAAAGATAGCGTAATCGTCTTTGCGTGCATTCACGAAGCTAAGTTGTGGATGGCAAGAGAGGGAAAATATTAGAAAGCAGCAAATCTATAAAAGGGCAAAGATAAGGAAGTCTTACAGTGCCACGATCCTCAACTGCTAGCCCATCTGCAACAACAAGATCACCTTGGGAAACACCAGCTTTTGAAGTGCTAGCATGGCCCTGTATAACGACAAAAGCTACAATTCTAAAGTGTGTACGGGTGCCCTGTGCATGCAAGGACTGTGCCTCATCCAAAAATTGACACATTTTGCTCTCTAGGTAGAAACTAAGGTTGACTTCAAAAGGAGCCCAGCACTAAGGCCTTTCCTTAGCATGCCAAAAATGATTCACTATATAAGGGTGTTTACACACTGTGAAAGCACCTCCACCTGCTATAATCAAAAAGCGTAAATTGACGGAGGGGGTGTACACTAGGTGGCCGCTATGTGTCTAAAACATATTCATTAAAAGTTAAATCGACGTCCTTTACAACACACGAACGTACTCTATTGGTTAAGCACTCTATTCATGGAACGAGCAAGGCCCAAGTTCAGCTTTTAGGGGGGGGTTGGGGCCGTCCAAAGTTTAGGTGGCCCCCTTTTTGTGAACTGAATGGTTGTTTGCCGGGTAGCACACATGCAACCTCACGCCCCTACGCTGGAAATATAGCGGGATACGGCGATGTGTAACCAGCCTAATTGATTTTAGGAGGACAAATGTGTTCCATACTACTTTTTATTCTCATGATGATATAGGCTAAGTATTGTTTAAAAAAGAAGTTTCCAGCAGTTTGCCAATCATATGATTTTAGTTTGATTCCACCATGAAAAAATGTGTTTTATAAAACTATTATTTCTCATGTTGATATAAATGTTGTTTAAAAAAGAATTTTCAGGAAGTTTGTCAATATCTACTAACATAACATGGCGGAAGGGCTCCCCTTTACACGTGTCACAATCTGCGACCTGAAGGCTAAAGTCCAAAAAGAAAAAAAGCCCAGTTGCACGCGATAAAGAGGGAGAGAGGGGGAGAGAGAGAGGTTACCGAAGGCGGCCGGCCGTATTAGTATTGTATAAAGTTCCAAGCAATTTGCCATTAATGATTAGTGGTCTATTATTTTTTCATAAATGACAAGGCCTGACCAGCTTTTTTTTCCATGGAATCACTGGAAGATACAGGCATCTTCCAAATCTTAAAATAATACCATTATTATAGCTTGAACATAAAGCACTCGCAAAGGTTGAAATTAGTGAGAGGAGGAGCATAGAGGCCATTTTGTGAGCAATGCCTAGCACGTTCCATAATACAGCTTCATGTGGCACGTTCCATGACTTCTCTCACAATCACAAATCACAACAAGGAAGGTCAACCATGCAAGTTGCTATACCACAATTAGCACACAAAGCCCACAAGCTCTTGCATATATAGAACACTACAACTACACTCATCTACATCCATCCTCTCTTCATCCCTATCATCTTAGCTCTGATCAAGACATGGGAGCCAAGAAGGCTGTCCTTGTCGGTTGCAACTACCCCGGCACTCCCTCAGAGCTCCCCGGTTGTGTCAATGATGCCAAAAACATGTACTTCACCTTGGTCAGTAAATACGGTTTTGCCGAGGACGATATCACCGTGCTCATCGACTCCGGAAGCACCACCTTTGATGTGCCCACCGGTGCCAACATCAAGCATGCCCTCCACCGCATGGTTGACGGTGCTGTCCCTGGCGATGTCCTCTTCTTCCTCTTCAGCGGCCATGGCTGTCGTGTCCCCGCGACCGCCCATGACGACGTCACGGGCTACAATGAGTGCATTTGCCCCACTGACAACAACCTCATTCATGGTATATCCTTGTATTAAGTGCATGATTGTGCACAAGGACACTAGTGTTGACAGTGAAGATTTGAAAATGCAGTTTACTTGAACTCTCTGTATGACTTTTGCTCTGTTTTGTAACCCCATTCTTTCGCGGCAGATGACGATTTTCAGGAGCTGGTTGACAAGCTGCCGCCACGAGTGATCTTCACAATGGTCTCTGACTCATGCCACAGTGGCGGATTGATCGACAAAGCGAAGGAACAAATTGGGGATAGCTTCGTAAAGAAAGAGAAATTGGGAGATGAAGATGGGAATGCAGATTTAGTTGCTGTGGAAACAAGGGAGGCCTATGAGGATGATGCCGAGGCCGAGGAAGAGGACGAGGAGGCAGATGCAGAGGAGGAGAAGGAAGAGGAAGAGGAAGAGGAGGACACAAAGGAATGGGCAAAGAATTATGGTGGTGAGGAGGAGGAGGAGGAGGAGGAAGAGGATGATGAGGAGGAAGAGGAAGCAAGCAGCAGCAGCAGTGAGGATGAGGCCCCAAAGAAGGGGAAATCAAAATCAAAGAAAGAGGCAAAGAAGTCGTCATCGAAGAAGGGCCGTAAAGGGACGTCGTTAACAGCCGCTGCGACAAAGAAGAAGGGGTCGAAGGCGGCATCGAAAGGCACCACAGCGGCGAAGGCCGGGTTTGTGAAGTCGATGCCGGTGGAGACGCTGGTGAACAATTTGAGGGCGCAGACGGGGAGGGAGGATGTGGACGTGGGCAACATAGAGGCAGTGTTGTATGAGACATTCGGGGAGGAGTCAAGTGCAAGGGTGAAGAAGGATATGGGGGGTGATGTGGGTGCTGCTGAGGGGGGGAAGAAGAGGCTGGGGGAGATGGGGGTGCTTGTGAGCGGATGCCAATCGTATCAGTACTCGCGCGCGGTGCCGAGCTTTGACGGCGGCTATGGCGCGCTGACGCGGGGCCTCATCACAGTGCTGGAGGCCTCCCAGCCGGGCATCACCAACAGGGAGCTGGTGCAGAAGGTGCGCCGCTTTCTGGCCTCCATCGAATTCGACCAATTGCCTGGCCTCTACTGCAGTGATGATCTCGTCGACGCCCCTTTCCTTGGCAGCCTAGCAGCTAGCTAATATAAGCTCATCTTCACAATATTTTTTCAGCTAGAGCCTAGGAATCAGGATATGGCTTTCAAAGCTCAATTTTATTCATTAGATTAGAGATCAAGTAAATTGTGCACCTGCTCATCTTTGAGGTCTCTTGGGATTGTTCCTACGACGTTTTAAACTCTCCTCTCGGCCTCCCTCGTGGATGTACCTTTGAGGTCTCTTGGGATTGTTCCTATGGCGTTAAAAACTTTTAACTCTCTTCTTCTTCTCTCCAAGCTCTCCTTTGCTATATCTCATTGTCTACTTCAACTAATTTTATGTTTTGACTAACCATTGTCTTCCCTTCATCACTTTGATCGTAAGATTTTCCTTGAATAGTAAGAAAAACCCAGCTCAATGTTTGCTAATTTCTAGGGTAACGTTTAGTTTGCCTTTTATTAGAACGCCTATCACTTCGACCACAAGAGATCTGTTCTTTTAGATTTAGGGCTGCAAGAATCCACATACAAAAGCTTCTAGGATAGCATTTTTAAAGGCACATAATGTACTACCAGTAGGTCCGCTCAATTTCCAAAATGAGGCTCATTAGATGGAATCTCGCTTGATGCTTTGTATGGTTTGGGGGGAAAAGATTCCTGGATCGAAGGATCCAAGATGTACACTGCCACTCAAGACGTAGTAAAAAGATCCTCCTTAAAACCCTTCCAATGTTGTGCCATGCATAAATATGCTCACCTATGAAGCTACATAAAAAGTGTCTGGCCTCACAATGCATACATAAATAAGGCAACAGACAAACTTTCATAGACATTGACATCAATGTAATCTCCGACATTACCATGACTAAGCTTCTAGCCTATCGCCAAATGAGTAACACTTGGAAGTGCACTGCTCGAGGCAAATATTCTGCAACCAATGTCCCAATATACTTTGACTCCACAAAGCAAAGCGTCCATGGCACTGCTTAAACTATATGGCCAGATATTGATGCAAGATTCACAAGTGTGACATCTTAAATGAGGCATTTGACTCCTCCTTTAAACCAACAAAATTCGTTTCATATAGTCTAGCATGTCATCAACTTAGAGAACAATGGTTAAAATTGCATCATCAGCATGCTTGACATACAAAGTGCTCTTAGTTGGACTATTCTAAAAACCATCTATAGCCAAGGAAACATGTACCTTCTCATACCAAGAACAAGCTTGCTTTAAACCATACAAACCCTTTTTCAACTTGACTTTTGTATTTCTACAAATGCTATGTGTGGTAGTCGTATGATGTGTAGAAGCAAAAGCACCACAAAATTAAGGCCTTTCTTTTGACCATGGCCTTTTGATACAAGTCTACCATCATATCAATCAATTCTACCATCCAGCTTGCTAGAGCCTAGGATAGATATGGCTTTTGCTCTTCTTCAAACTCACAAAGGTCAAATTTGTTCATCAGATAGCAAGTAAAGTGTGGACGTGCTAGTCTTTGAGGTCTCTTGGGATTGTTCCTGGACATAAAAAAATCTTCTTCTTTTCTCCCGCTCCTTTGCTATATTTGTTGATATGCTTCAACTTCTATTATGTTTTTGATTGATCATTGTTTTCCCTTCACACTTTGATCATAAGATTTTTCTTGAATAGCAAAACCAAGTTCAATGTTTTCTTTTTAGGGTTACATTTAGTTTGCCTTTTATTAAACGTGTATCACTTTGATCACATGCGACATGTTCTTTTAGATTTAGGGTTGCAAGAATCCACATAAAAAGCATCTAGAATAGAAATTCAAAGGCATATACTATAACTAGCAGTGTTACTTAGTGTTCAAGTATAAGATTTCCCTAAGGCTATAAGGCTATGGGCATATATATATATATATATATATATATATACATGTCATAGAAATAAAAAAATCTCTTAGTGAAGAAAAGCAATTGTGTGGTGGAGGTCCTAAGGGTGTTTGTTCACACACATTATTACTTTATCATAGTAACGAATCCCCCTTGGGAGTCATGCTAAGAACCTGAGTTGGCATTCACATATAGGGTAGAGTGTTGGGTCTTAAAAATTGTTTTCAATCCGCAAAGGAGAGAAAGCCCAAATCTTTGTAAAAACATGATCTGCAAGATTGTTTTGCGTAAGTACAAATGTCAAATTCATCTCTCCTACAATGACTCTCCGTGACCTAATGATAAAGCACTTCAATGTGCTCGGTGAAAGCATTAAGCACTAGTTTCCTCACAATTGTCAAGGTGCTCTAACTGTCAACGTTTAGATAATGGTGGCAGACTATTGTCCATAAACTATGGATCACTAGACACCAAAAAAAAAAAGCGAGACATTTGAACCAAACATTGCCTTGTACTCATCTTCACAATTGCAAGTGCCCACAATAGGATGCTTCTTGCTCAATCGTAGTATGCACAAGTTACCAAGTATGAAGTAAAAACCACCCATGGACACATAACAAACAGCCCACTTTGAGCATGAAAAGGATGCAACTCTTGCAATAGAGATCCTTACTTGGGACAAAATAATCGAAGATGTACACTATCACCACGCAAATAGTAAAAAGATCTACCTTAAAACCCTTTCAATGTTGTGCCATGCATAAATATGCTCACCTATTAAGCTACATACAGAATATATGGCCTCATAATGCATACAAAAATAAAGCAATGGGCATCCTTTCATAGACATTGGCATCAATATTGTAATCTTTGACATTACAATGACTAAGCTTCAACCCTATCGCCAAATGAATGACACTTGGAAGTGTAATTCTCAAGGCAGATACTATGCACCAATGTCTCAATATACTTTGTCTCCACAAAGAAAAGCATGCAGGGCACTGCTTAAACTATACGGCCAGATATTGATGCAAGATTCACAAGTCTGACATCTCAAATGAAGCATTAAACTCCTCCTTAAAACTAACAAAAATCTTCTCAAATGGTCTAGCATGTCATCGACTTAGAGAACAATGGCTAGAATTGATTCATCCACACACTTGACACACAAAGTGCTCTTAGTTGGACTATTATAAAAACCATTTGTACCTTCTCATACCAAGAACAAGCTTGCTTCAAACCATGCAAACCCTTTTCCAACTTGTTTTTGTCCTTTCTTTTTGAACAAAACCAAGGTTTTTTTAGATAAAATTTCTCATTTAAATCATCTTTCAAAAACATAGGGTTACTATCCAACTAATGTATAGTCCAATCATTATGCGTAGCCAATGCACATATGCTATGTGTGGTAGTTCTAATGGCCTTTTTTTTCCAAGAGGAGAAATACGAGAAAAACACACAAATACCAACTGGCATTCTTCATTATACTTCATGCGCAATATGCATAGTAGCCGATTAAATTTTGAATTTTGGAGGTCATCAACAAAAAAGGTTGCTCCTCATCACATAGATGTGAGACAACTTAAGCAAATTTTAGCATAAGAAGCATGCTAAGAATATGATCGACTAAAAATAGCGACATCCATTATTGTGTGACTTTACATTGGCCATTTTCATATACTTCTAGCATTATCATTTTCAGCCCTTTCCTCATTAATAACTTTCTTCACATTTGCATCAATAATAGAACAATTTATGACATCATTCAAAGACCCCACATGTGCATTTTCTACCTCATAATGCTTTATATGGCTATTCACCCACCACCATCAAAAACAGACAACAATGTATCACATGTGTCTTGTAAGTCAACATTTTTCTATTTGGTACATTCCACCTCTTGAAAAATGCTACTCAAAATGCACATGGATGAAATCTCTTTGAATTCATCCCTCTTTCACTTCTCTCTTCTTTTTCTTTGCTTTCTTTTTTTCTCTATTTCCCATTAGGACCCGCCAATCTTAGAAAAATAAAAATATTTTCAAGATATCTTAAATGCTTAAGTGAACGGTGAGTTTAGGAAATGAAAAGACACATGAAGATGAAAAGTCAAAAGATTTCTTGAATCCATATAAAGAGGTGGTAGGTGCACATTAGTACATTTGTGTTTCTCTAGCTTCTCCTTTATTTTCTCTTAGTTTATAATATATATGACATTATATCATTTTCAAATCCATATCAAAGAAAATATTATATATATGACATTATATCATTTTCAAATCCTCAAGGCAACCAATGAGGATCGTGGGATCGCATTGTGGTAACTACCTATGAATTGGACCCAGATTCTAAGTAGGGATTGGGTTCCTATCTTGAGAATGCATGGTAAAGCTAGGGGCTCACTGGTTGACCGAGTTGGAGTGTGAGAGGACACCTCCCACTACCATGAGTTTCCAAAGCGAGGATGGTGTATATCCCCATAGGATATAAGTTGGTACACCGAGGGTAACTCAACTAGACCAATTAGTTGAGGGGTGTGTGATTGTTGTGCTATGATTGTTTATGTTGTGGATGTTACACTATGAAGTTCTCTTGCCAGATGATTATACAAGATTGAAAATGTGGAGTACTGGGATTTTTTATACTAATAATGTTAACTCTATTGTATCATCCAATTGAGGGTTTTACCTCTGTTTCTCAAGTTTTGGACATGTGAGATTATTTCTTGCTTGTGGTAAGTTATCTTAGACATTTGCATTGTAAAATGGTTAAAGAACATGCGTTAAGGAACTTGGAAATCAAGCCACACCCAAGGAACTATGTGTTCTACATTGTATAAGTGAAAATATATGCTAGAATGAAAAGGGACATCTCCATGCTAGATGAGTCGCTACTTCAAGAAGTCAAAAAGCAGCTCACTAGGGATGAATACTAGGGATAATATATTCCAAATTGCAAGGAGATCAAGCAAAAATTCCCCTTGAACACTATGATGCTCCATTAATAGGTCACCTCAATTATGCAAAAATGATAAATTTGGTCCTAAATAATTTCTTTCGGATTAGTTTGAAAAGAGATGTAATCAAATGCATTACCTAATGGCTAAAAGGCTCAAGCTACCCAGTAAGTAACAACTGCTCATCACATAAATGATGTGGGAATGTATTAACATGGATTTTATAAAAAGTCTACCTATAGTTGAAGGTGGTTATGATTCCATCATAGTGGTGGTGGATCAACTAACTAAAGTGGCACATTTTATCCTTGTCCAAAAAAAAATTCAGCAGCTGATATTACTAGGATCATCAAAGTAATTTTTTGACTTCATGGACTTCCTAAGATAATAGTAAGTGATGGAGACATCAAATTCACTTCAAAATTTTGGACAAGTCTCTTTGAGGACATCGAGGCTCACTAAAGTTTAGTATAGCTTACCATCCAGAGACCGCGACGATCAGATTGAGAGAGTAAATCAAGTCATTGAGAAGACATCTTCAAGGCCTACTATGCCACAGAGAGCCACAACAATGGATGAATTACTTACCCTTGATCGGGTTTTCTTATACCTCAGCTTTACAAAGAAGCATTGGCATGTCTCCATTCAAAGTTATATGGTCAAGCTTGCATCACTTAGCTGGCTTGGTCAAATCCCATGCACATGGTGGAAGAGTGTGAACAAAACACCCGACTTTAAAAGCAATGCTTCAAGAAAGGAGACCTTGTCTTTCTTTGATTTCATCCAAAGAGGAGTTGTCTATCTCTAGGGAAGTACAAAAAGCTTAGTACTACAAGATATTTTGGGCCATACTCTATCATCAAGAAAATCAGCAATCAAGCATACAAGCTTGACCTTCCCCCTCATCTTAAAAAACACAATGTATTGCATGTAATATTGCTAAAGTTCTATGTGCCTAGCCCTGACCATATACTAAATGGAACAATGGAGCTGAGACTAGAGAAAATTTTGGATACTAAGAAGAAAACCATCAAGGATAGGATATTCTTAGAACATCTTATTTATTGGCATAACTTTCCCATGGAAGATGCCACTTGGGAGGATTAACAACAATTGTACAATGACTATCTAGAATTATTCTCTAGATGAAGAAAGAATAAGAGGAAGGACAAGAAATTATATTAACCCTCTACATTCTTCACAACAAAGCCTTTCACCCTTCTTCCCCACCTCTTGAAAATTGTCACTCAAAATACACACGCATGAAAGCTCTTTGGATTCATCCCTCTTCCACTTTTTTCTTCTTGTTCCTTGGATTCTATCTTTTTTTTTTTTGCTATTTCAAATTTATAATTTATAAGCATATAATATATTATTTCATTTTCAAATCTACATCAAAGAAATAGAAAATTTTCATTTATCTATAAATAAATTATTTATGTTGTTGTTGATTAATCATTACACATCTTATTTAAGCTCTCTTATAGGACCAAAACTAAGAATCGCATGGGAATTATATTTTTCCACCTCTTTAAATTATTAGGATAGATTATTTGATTTTTTTGAGGGTGTAAAATAAGACCTAACCTATAGCTTATTGATGGGACAAGGTATTCATGGCAGTTATGTACATTTTGGAGGTCATATACCCATTCAAAATTTGACAAAAAGTGAAAAAAGAATTTTGAATATAAACTACACACACACACACACAAATTGAAATCAAATTTGTTAATAGACTTAATTCATATTTTTTAAAAAGATAAACATACGACAATATAAATTCTTTAAGAAGTGGTCCAACTTTGGCTTTTCTCTCATGTGGACAAAGAATTTTCAAACTTTCTTCACACCTTCCCTCTCTACCTCTTTCTAAACTTGGTTGAAATCCACTCTTTTCTTCTCTCTCATAAGTGAGAGAGAAGAATGGTTCTATGCTCACAACTTACCACAAGTGGAGAAGGATTTCTTAACCCCCCATTTTTCCTATAAAATAAAGCTGCATTCTTGCACTTGGGGCATGTTGAGAGCTCTCAAGCTTGATGAGAGTCCTCCTTCACCACTTGCTACCTCCATTGGCAAGCATCATGCTACCTTTGGTCACCATCTCTAGCCACTCTCTTTCTCTTGCTAATCATGCCTTGGTTTCAAGAATTGTCAAAAACTCTCTCTTGCTCCCTCTACTAAAGCACCTCTCATTTCTAAACCTTAATTATATTATTATTAGCTTACTTAAGTCAATATTCTTGATATAATCTATCTTTGTCACACTCTATAATCCGTGTTTCCTTTGTGGCCAAGGGCAACAAAATTCTCAAATCCTCTCCTTACCAAGAACCTTACAATGTCACGGAGGATGAGGTCATGGGCAATCCCAAGGATGACATGGACAAGTCTCACCAACCGTGGAGGCTAACGTCATCAAAATGACTGAAGTAGAGACTTCTTCTCTCAAACCTCTTAGCAACAATGGATCTACTAACCCTCACCATGTAGTAGTGTCTTACCAAATGTCTCCTCTTTGTGATGAAGTTTGGAATGAAAAATGCATGCGATATAAATATCATTTATTATTTTTATTTTCGATTTTACATGGATAAAATATTTGAAGATGCTATAATGATTGGTACAATCTTTGTTTGAGGTAAGATCTAGAAAGCTTCAATTACCAAACATTTATTAAAAAGTTTTTTAATAAACTGGCACTACCAAGGATAACCTTTATCAAGGGGCCAAGAAGGGGTAATTAATACCAAGTAAGTGCATTGGGCTAATTGCGATCAAATCCCAAAGATGATTGAAGGATCACATTGGGGTTACCTACCTATGGATTGGACCCGGATTCTAGTTAGGTGTTGGTTTCCTATCTGGGAATGCATGGTAGAGCTAGGGGCTCGTTGGTGGACGACTTGGAGTGTGAGAGGATGCCTCCCTGTGCCATGAGTTTCCAAAGCGAGAATGGTGTATATCCCCACAAGAGATAACTCAGTGCACTAAGGGTAACTCAACTAGACTGGTCAATTGAGGACTGTGATTATCTATACTAAGGATAAAGGGGGAGGGAATTCCAGTTCCCCCCCCTACCACACGTCAGAACTTGCTTCAACCGACGGATGTGGCCTGCAACTCTTGGGGCACAGTGACGTACACACACACACACACACACACACACACACACACACACACACACACAGAGAGAAAGGGCGACGAAGCCGCCAGCTATACTAGTTTGTGTTATGATTGTTTATGTTGTGGTTGTTACACCATGAAGTTCTCTTGTGAGATGATTATACAAGATTTAAAATGAGGACTATTGGGATTTGTTTGGCTTTAACTCAATTGTACCATCCATTTGAGGGTTTTTATGTGTTTCTCAAGTTGTGAACGTGTGAGATGATTTTTTGCTGGTGATAAGTCATTTTAAATGTTTGCATTGCAAAATGGTTAAGGAACACGTGACTAGGCACTTGGAAATTAAACGACCTCAATTAGTTGTGTGTTCTGTAGTTCATAAGTGAAAATCAAAATCAATGCACAATTTACTTTTCTCATTGGAAAGCGGGTAGATGGGTGGGCCCGAGTATGTGGATACTTTTCTTGAATGGTTTAAACAATTGCTTGCTATGACGTAGAATCCTCATCTGGAGGCAATCGCTATAATAAAAAATGCCTATCATCTTGGTTCAACAGTACAAATTTTTAAATATAACTTAAAAAATAATTTCCAGATGGAACAAGAAAAGGATCCCTTTTATTAGTGAAAATTTTATAGGTAAAAGGTTTTATAAATAATCCTTGAACGCGCGTGATATATAGCTTTTACATATAGTGGAAACCCCCCCCCCCTCCGCGTCCCCTCCCCCCTGAGATACTCATACACGAAAATCAACTTATGTTCCCTCGAGTTTAGGATAGACCAAGGAATAGACAACCGCTTCAATTTATGTGAATGGACTACCAAGTGGGATACATTCTGGAATTTGCCTTATGAGATATGACGAGGTAACTTACGTCACCCCATCTCCATAAGTGTCTTTATTCCTCTCAACAACATTTTGCTCAAAGAACTGTGCAATGGTATATTATCAAAGAACATACTGGGTCCATTTTGCAAACATTAATTAATTTGTTTTGAAGATTCGGTTCGAATCTTGCAATTTGAAAGAAACGAACTGTTGTCCTATCGCTCCACAGTTCGCGCCGAGATCATGCGAAGGCAATCCTCTGCGGCTCTGCCATGTGAATCCCCATCCAACCAAACCCCCCCCCCCCCCCCCCCCCCCGCGGGGCCCTTCGCCCCTCCTTCATCTTGCGAGTGCGAGAGGGAGATGCAGCCTAAGGACTCCCCCTGTCCTCATTCACGCATACGAGGATGCATCCCTTTGCTCATGAGAGCCCCATAATGGGTGTGCGTGATCAGAGATGCAATGGAGCTGCTCCTCTTCTCATCAACCATGCAGAATAATCAGAATGACTGAGACTAATCTGGGCAAAATACATGCATGCTGGCCGCAGATAAGCCTAACACAAGATCGAACATAGCTGGCTGCAATTGCACCGCCCATAGGGACCTGTCCTAGCAATGATGGGGCTACAGTCAGCGCGCCCAGACCCTGCAGCAAGAGAGAGACATCCACAGCAACATGAGTGAGAGAGAGAGAGAGAGAAACGGCGCTCTATCGCATGCATATCTACTGCGAGCGAGAGAGAGAGAGAGAGAGAGAGAGAGAGAGAGAGAGAATCGCTCTCTACGCCGTCGTGCAACTAGCCTTACCATCCTCCCTTGCCTGTCCATCTAGTCCTGGCTCCATCCTAATCCACAACCACGGACTCGTGCTCTGACGAATGACAGACGGACGAAGAGAGAGAGAGCGAGAGAGAACATCTAGACGCCCGGTGTGTTACCTTTCCCCCTTTTCTTCAGCTTTACCTTTACTATTTAGCATCACCAAATTATGGGGTCCAAAATCCGTTGCACGTGTCATCCTTGCCTTTTGAGACCCTGTTGGTATCTAAATAGATTCTTATCAAAACTTCATTGGTCTACTACTTGGGTCTATTTGCCGTTTCATTAATTAATTAGGCCCTAAGATTCCTTCTCCCAATCTTCCCAAATCAAATGCCCGACGTTCGCCCCGGTTCCCGCCTGCGCACTGGCTCCAGTTCCCACTGTTTTCTACTACGTCGCTAGCACAGCCCTGCAGAGAAAACAGGCTTTGCGCTCACCATTGTTCCCCTAACCATCCTCCTCTCCATGTTCTCTGCTCCAGATGCCCCCCATCGGCATCCTACACCCCTCCTCTTGCCATGCACATGTGCCACCAGAATGTTTACAAAATTCTTGCATTGACTCAGCTCCCACCTCTCCGTTCACTCGAGTGTCGACTCAGCGCCGTCTTTGTCATGATCCCACAAAGAGATAGATGACCGCACAGAAACTCTGATTCCCCTGCTGTCCATATCACCATCACCTCCAATAATATTGACTGTTTGAGCAGATGAAGGACCGAGATCTTTCCATGGAGACGAACGGGCAAATCCATATGCCATGCCTTCACTCCTACCTCCGCTATTGCAATGAGATCTATCTCTCATTGCCCCTTTGGCTTGCCATACACAACCCTTACCGTGCAGACAGACAGGAGGACAGAGACGGGGATCTGCACATGGCCTATGCCGTCACAACAATGAGAAAGAGAGAGGCGCAGACATGTGTAAAAAGAACAATTTTTTTTTTAATAGACTCTCTCTTCGTCTCTCTCCACCACGTGCCCTCAACCCTGACCAAATATTTCCTCCCACTCTCTTTTGATATCAAACCAACAAAGCATCTCCGTAGATGCCACTTAATGAACCCAAAAAAAAGTCGTTTTCGTCTCTACCTCTTCAAAAAAACTAGAAATGTATTAAACTAGAAATGTCCCACATTGATAAAAACAGAGGATGTTTGAGGGTGCAATCGAATACGTTTTAGCCATTAAATTATTATTTTTGAAGCATGTTAACATTATGTTTAAGTTTGAGCTATTTAAGTGGCTTAAGGATCGGGTACTTTTTGAAAAACCATAAACATAGCACCTATATTATTGAGGTCAACTTACAAAAAAGTTACGAATAGCCACAAATGTGGATCTTGTTTACACAACCCTAATGTTAGCACTGTGGACTTTTCCTTGAGAAATGGTACCCATGCATGACTTTGACTTATTACTCCCAGCATATGGCACTATACACAAGCTGCCATTTGGAGTAGCCTACATAGACCATCCTTTAAAAACTTACAATGCTATATATGTCTCATGAGAAGGGAATGAAACAACCATCTTCAGTGTTTGTATTTGGAAAATTTTAATGATAAGAGTGTGCATGCCAAATTTTTACAATTGTAATACCCCGTGCACATGCTAAGTAATTTGACAAAGAGAAGACTTCTGTTTTTTAGTCCAAAACAAAACCATCTTGAAAATCTAAAACAAAATCCCTAGAGCCTTCTAATTGCCAAGTTGACTTGGATTCTTGGCAATTAGAAGGCACTAGGGATTTTGTTTAGACTTTCAAGATTTTGTAGAAGTCTAGACCGAAACACATACATGGATGTTGGAATTAGGGTTGTAGGAAAACCACACAGCTTGAAGAAGACAAAGGAAGCTCAAGACACACAACAGAGAGTGTATTATTTAGTGTGCAATCAAAAAGATAGATAGCCCTAGAATGATGGGCATATATACAATGCATAGAGAAAAACCTCCTAGTGAGGGAAAAAATGCCCCGGTGGTCTTAAATGTGTTCACACACATCACTACCACATGTATATAGTAACAAATGAGGGTTGCAAGAAAACACACACAGCTTGGAGAAGATGAAGGAATCTCAAGGCACACAACAAAGAGTGTATTACTTAGTGTGCAATTGGAAAGATAGATAGCCCTAGAATGATGGGCGTACATACAATGCACGGGGGAAAAATCATAGTGAGGTAACAAACACATGTATATGGTAACAAACCCCCCTTACGACTGATGCAGTGAATGAGAGCTGGCACCTAGAGTAGGGGGAAGTGCCATGCCTTGTGAGGACATGATCAGTCCACAGAGGGGAGTAAGCCCAAAGATTTGTGAAAAGCTTCGAACTTCTCACGAGACATTGCCTTTGTGAAAAGATCTGCAAGGTTGTCCTGCGTTGGCACATAAGCCAAGTTGATCTCTCCCTAGTAGTAATGCACCTCAAATTGCCAAGCATAAAACAAAAACCACTTATGAACACTCATGTGTCAAAACAACTAGCCCAATCTAAGTTTGAAAAATCATGCAAGTCTGGCGGCAATGATCCTCCCTTGGAATAAAACAAGCCAATATATACAGTGCCACTCAAGTAGCGAAAATTCCTCTTGAAAACCTGCCAATGCTTAGACCTTGGGCTATGCATAAATCTGATGACTTGTGAGACTGTAACACTAGGAAGGGAATGGGGTCTAAGGGGGCCTATTTAGTTGCCATGGGATTAAAAAAGAGATTATGGAAGGGGCGAAAGGGTGGATGCCATGTGGACTAAAATGGTAGGTATGGTAGGGTCTAAAAGTAAGTGGTCAAACTTATACTCTTTTCTAAAATATAAAGAGAAAATATCTTATAAATTCGAAAAACTGAACTTTTCTCTAAATAGTTGAGTAAAAACCAATCCTTTTTCTCTCTACTAGTGGCTGCGAGTTTCTCCCCCTATCTCCTAAAAGGAGGTCCCTAAAAAAAGGTGATGATCATTCCCTCTCTCTCTCTCTACTATACCATCTCTCACTTCTCTTCACTTCACCTTGCAAGTTGCTTCTCTTTACTTCTATACCATCTCTCACTTCTCTTCACTTCACCTTGCAAGTTGCTTCTCTTTACTTCCTTTAAGTTTTCCCTTCCAAAAGCTCTACAACAAAAGTTTGAACCTCCTTTCCCTCCTCAAGATTATTGCATTCTCCTCAAGCTAAAGTTCTCCATTTCTCCATGAGCCTCACTAAACACCTCTATCTAAAGCTGAAGATCTGCAACATATCCTTCTGCTAGATCATCCCTCTTTCTTTCCTCAATAGGTTTCTTGCTCCTTCTCCATTAATCTCCCTAGAGAGGATCTACTTCCCTCTCAAGCTTTGCAACATTATCTTCCCCATTAAGCCAACAAGAAGGTGGAGCAGTATAGCAATAAGTGGCATCAATCATCTTTGTGTATCATCAAGAATCTTGATCTTTATACAATTGAGAACATGGATGTGCAATTTCTGATCATAAGTGTTTATCTGCAGGTTGTGCCACTATTCCCCATGGCATCATTACGTACTC
This sequence comes from Adiantum capillus-veneris, assembly GCF_014529385.1. NCBI lineage: Eukaryota > Viridiplantae > Streptophyta > Polypodiopsida > Polypodiales > Pteridaceae > Adiantum > Adiantum capillus-veneris. The sequence continues at coordinate 30,313,993 of NC_140938.1, forward strand.
AACGACCTAAGAGTGTCATTGACTCCATTTCATGTAGTAATGTACAAAACGACAGTGGATGTTGGGTGACAATGGAGTTCAAACGAAGGATGTGGATGACAATGTAGCCCAGCTCAAGAGGTACACACAAGGTCTCAAGGAGACACATGGCTTCTCGAGCACACCATTGGAAGGGAAGAATCATGGAGTTCAAGCAAACACAAGAAGGAAAGAGGCTTGCGAAGGTGCATCATGTGTATGTTGCTTCACAATTGAAGCTAGAGACAACAGTGGCTCCATCGAGGTTTCTTGCAAACTGTATTTTACTCCTCTTTCAAGTTTTTAGGTTGTCTATTTAGTATTTTTGCCTTGTAAGTTGCTTTTAATGACTGTGAGATTCCCATTGCTTGTTCATGTTTGCAAATGTTTTTCCATCCGATTTTGTAGAGTGGGAATCAATAGAATCCTTCACAGGAACTTTTGAGGCCATCCACACTGACCTTGGTAAGTTACTCTATGTTGGTTGTCCATCTTCTGAGATTGCCTCACGTGACTTTTTTTTTTCATCATACTTATGTCACACCTAGGCAAAATGGGTATGGTAATCTTTCTCTGGTTCACTCGCCAACCTTGGAGAGTTTGGAATGGCCTAAGCCAGACAATGCCTTGATCGTATCAACCAAAAGGAGAATCAAGGTGGATGTGCAAGCAGCACAATGAAGTCCACCTATGGTTCCCACAAAGCCACAGTAATATGATTTATGTCTCTTCATGTGTTAGATCTGATATTGCTGCTAGAGAATCAGTTGACCTACAAATGGGAGACTAAGGTGGTCAACCACTAGGGAGATAGAATCAAGTGCTCTGTAGTTTCTAACAATGTGGTGTTTAGATACCATATTGCGAAGCAAATCTTGTCAATGGTCTTTCCCTATAGAAGATGAAAGTTGACAATGGGAGAATGGGAGGCACTAGACTCTAATGTTGCTGCTAGAGAATCAGTTGACTTGCAAATATGTCTCCAAAATGATGTAGTGCACGACATTGCAGTGAATAATGACTGGCACCTCAGTCACCTTTCCGAGTATCTTAATCAAATATACCTTGCCCAAGCAATATCTCTTTGTAATCAATGAAAAGGTTGTTCGCTCCAGAAAAGAGAAGAGCTTTCTATTTGAGAACATTCCATTTTCGTGATGTATTTTTTAAAAAGCTTGTAACTGACATGGATTTTTCTCCCATTAATGCATATGGTGTTTTGAATCTCGTTTCTGCGCATACTTGTTTATTCTCAACTTGTTCAAGTTTTTTATTGAAACGTGCAATTTCTTTGATGTGGAGCACAAATGTTTTCAATGCTAGTGTATTCAATGCTTTGTCGCATGATTTTGTTTAAAATTATAGTTTTAAGTTATTTTGACGTTAATTTTAAGTGCTTTTTAAAAAGTGAATTTGGGTATATAAGTGACTTTCTAGGTTTTAAGCTTCATTTCTTACATTCACAAAACTATATCTCTAAGCTCTCTTCGCATCTTCTTTGCGGAACGAACCCATGGCAATGTCTTCTTATGCACTTCTCAGACAACCAAAAAAGGTAGGACTTGCGGAGCTACTCAGTGTGTTCGAGGGGACAATTGACATGCAAGCCACTTCCAACCTTCATGCATAGGCATTCAAAAGCTTTCTTGACTACATGGCGCAGCATATGGAAGAATATGCCATAGTCTTTGAGGGATCCGACACGGCGTGGTTGCTAGTGGATTTCCTCAAGCATCTCTATGCAGCCAACAAAAACTTTTTCTTTTTCTTGTTGAGGTTTATTAAAGGTCTCATGGAACGGGAATAAAAAACAGAGGATGAGGATGATCTCATAGATTTGGGCATGGGGTGTATAGGCACCCAACACATTTCTTGGGACATGGTTCTGGCCTTACTTGTGCTTGATGGCATGGATAAGGGAAAATCAAAGGAAAAGGTCAATCAAAGATCACTTGTGACCATTGTGGAGGAATCAAATGAAGTTATCAAAGAGATTGATGAGCAAACTGAAGCATCTATGGCACTTGTCCTCTTGCAAGAGCCAGATTCACTAAGGAGGAAGATCGGATGATAGAGGGAGATGAGGTGCTAGAGGAAGTCCTACACCTTCAAATTCTCACTTTGCATGCAGTGGTGGTCGATGATCATCACTTTTTGTTCCTTGGCGACATTGCAAAAACATTAGGACTCATAGAAGATGAGTCGCTCGCACTCGCAGTGCTTGCTATTTATGCGGGCATGAAGGATCCCAGTGGCAAGGAAGAGAAAGTCAAATTTCAAATTAATTTTGAAGAACAAGGTCTCCCAGCAAGCCTCTCTTTCCTCCCCAATGAAAACAAGCAGAAGCTGGTGCAAACAGTAGCAAGTACACTTGTGGAAATCAAATCATGTGCCTCATTTTACAAAAGCTTCCTGAAAAGTGCCTTTCATCCACACAAATCACTGATCGCAATGGGTAGAGATGATTGGTCTAGCATCAATCTTACAAAGAAAATCTTGAAGAGAAGGATGAAAAATTTGAGGTAAACATATCTTAACTTGGTATATTGTCTATTGTTCCTTACAAAAAAAGTTAGTCGTTTAAACTTTTTTGCAGACAGCATACCATGTTGATAAGTTCGCAATGCGTACTGGAGGTTCACGCAACGCGCCCATGGGTAGGGATAGCTCGCTTTGGCACTACCTGAGCCACCTGGGGCCATTGATTCTTCGAGTTTCTCACACGGAGTTCTTCAAGAATAATTTGCGGAGTTGCTCAAGTGCAAAGCATTAAGTGCCATATTCGGTGAAGATTACCTCACTCTAAATGCTCACAAATGTATATTGGTGGACCGAGAGGTGGCATTGTATGCATTTACAGGCAAGCAGCCAGGCTCATTCCTTTCCCACTGCGCCTTGAGTCTAGGTCAACAAGGGTTGACAAACCTAGAGGAAATTGTAAAATCCCTTGGCATCAAGTAAGCCATTTGTCACATACCCACATATTTAATTCATAGTAAAACTAATCGACCATGATGTAATATGCAAATCAATACATAATAATTGTTTTGTTTAACGATTTCTGTCAACATTCTGTACATGTTTCTTTTTTTATTAATATTTTCCAATAAATTTCATTTTTGCAACACATGCACAGAACCTCAAACATGCAGCGACTCGTCGATCGAGGGACACATTTTGGGGATTTTTTTATGAAACCGGGCCACGAGGGGGCCTACGGGGTCAACGGAACCACCACGAAGCATGACGGTGCCGAACGGGGTTGAACGGTGCAAAAAAAATCCATGTGCACCACGGAGCGTAGGGGGTACATCTGTCACTGCCATTTGACCACCCCGTCGGGTGTCGTCGTGCTCCGTGGTGGTCCCGTTGACCCCTCGTCGCTCGGTTTTGTAAAAAAATCCCCGAGATGTGTCCCCTGATCGACAAGTCGCTACATGGTTTTTTTTTTTGCATCGATCGACCCCGTCAAGTGAGCAGTGCACCGCGGTGGTCCTTTTAAATTTAATATCTTGAACAATTCAAATACTTAAAAAAAGTAATGTACAAAATCAAGTTCAACAATTGTACGAAAGATGATAAGTCTAAAGATGGAGTTGTAATCTCTTGCTATGCGTGCTGATGAAAACATTGCATCTTTAGTCAACCGTCTCAAGAGTATTAAAACGCAACTTATTTATGTCGAAGCCCCAGTGCCAGAAGAAGATTTCATAGTTGTTTTGTTAAAAAGTTTTCCTGATAAATTCCATCATATTGTTACTATTTTAAAAGAGAAAGATCCGCTGCCCTCCTTGGATGGTATCATCAATTCATTATTGCACGAAGAAGAAAGAAGGGTATCCCATACCGATTCTCCCATTATTCCTAGTGCATATATTGTCTCCCATGCAATATCCCCCATCAGTTCTTCTAATACTCCCAGTGCCTATGCAGTCACTAATTGTGCTTCTACCTCAGCTTCATCTTGACCATCCATTGGTACCAGACCTTGTGCCATTTATGGGTGCAACAATTACCAGACAAAGAACTGTTTCAAGAAGAATCCTTGTGTTCACTATGGTAAAACAAATCATCCTTCAAATAAATTATTTCAAAAGGGTAAAAATCAAATTCATGTGATTGAGGGAGACACCAAATCTTTCATATTTTCTGTTGACAATGATATTTTTTAGATCAACTCTTTTCATGTTTTTCCTAGTCAAAATAAATTGTACGAGCTATAGACACTGCCACACATGAGTGGTAAGACATCCCAAATTATCAGTTTTTATTCAAGTCCTATTTTGTTTAGCTTCTCATGAGGTTACTAGGTACACCTTAAACCCAAGGTTTGGCAGTGAACCAAAAACTCCATTTGTTGGTAGCTAATTTTTCAACCTACACCCGGTCTGTTCAAAGAGGGGGTTTACTATCATAGTGTCAGTTTATGGATACACCAAAATCCTTGGTTGTGAGAAAGCCTAAAACTCACAATTGACGAGTACACCAAAAACTCAAGGTATCATGAGAGTGGTCTGTCTAGTTTGGGCTTGAGGGGGCATTTTTAGGTTTCAATCCCTAGCCTCGGCTATCTATCCGTGGTGGAAATTGCCTCATAAGCCATGCAACTGCAACTCCAATTATGTTAAGAAGCTTAGCATGGTTAATATTTATATTGTACTAATTTTTACACAAATAATACAAGCCTGTAGAATCTTTTTTTCTCTCTCTCTCTCTCTCTCATTACCTTCTACTCTGCATGGTCTCTACACAGCTGCATCCACCCTAGCTGCACCCAGAAATGATCAACAAATCATCCAAATAAAGAATCACAATGAGAAGTACATCACCCTCACGCTTTACATAAAATGTTCTTTCTGTTGGATTGTTACGAAAGCCTCGTTTGACCAAATGAGTGTCAGCCTTCTTATACCAAGTAGGATGAGATTGCTTCAACCCATATAAAGCTTTCTTACGTCTTCACACTTTCTCCTCTTGTCCTTTCTTGACAAAACCACGAGGCTGCGTTACACAAACTTCCTCAAATATGTCACCATTCAAGAAAGCAATAACAATGTCATATTGATGTACATCCCAACCAAAATGAGTTGCTAATGCACATAGAAAATGTACAGTAGTCATACGACAAGTGGGAGAAAAAGTTTTTTCATATATTATGCCTTTTTGTTGTGCATAACCCTTTGTAACAAGTGGAGCCTTATAGCAATCAATCTCACCATCCGGCTTGCGTTTCAACTTGTAAACCCACTTTATACCAATGGCCTTTTGCCCAGGAGGCAAATCAAATAAAGTCCATGTGTCATTTTCTATAAGTGCATCATATTAGATTGCATGTCAACCATCCAATTCTTTAAATTCTTTGTTCCATCAAAAGATAGAGGTTCCTCACCATCATGTAAGCTAGACACAGCCAAAGCATAACAATCCGATGCATAAGATGCATGGCGAGAACCTAAACGATTATGACTAGACAAAGGAGCATCCAATTTACTATCACGTAAAGTGTGCACCAGCCATTTAGGCATACCTCTAGCGTGCTCATTCTCAGCCCTTTCATCATGAAGTACATCATGTACATTTGCATCAGTAATAGGCTGATCTATAATATTTTGAGAAACCCCCATAGGTTGTATATTTGCCTCATTGGAATTTGCATTTGAACTTCCACCACTGAAAAGAGGCAACAAAGTGTCATAAATGTCTTGTGAGCTGACATTATTGTCTCTAGTACATGACAGCAAGGGCTGAACAGAATCTTCCACAAACACAACATCACGTGAGACCAAGATACGCTTTGTTTGCGGATGATACAACCTGTAACGCACTATAACCAACAAAAATACATTTGACAGCCTTATCATCCAATTTTTCGCGTTGTGTTTGTGGCATCAAATCATATCCCAAACAACCAAAAACATGCATGTGCTCAATAGAAGGCTTTCTATCATGCCATGCTTTATATGGAGTAATAGGCTGCAAAGCTTTCATAGGACATCGTTTAAGTACATAAGTGGCACACATGATGGCCTCAAGCCAAAATGAATGTGGCAAAGCTTGCCTTTTGACCATACCTCGTGCCATTTCTGTAAGTGATCTGTTTTTCCTCTCAGCAACACCATTTTGTTGAGGCGTATATGGCATTGTACATTGGTGTTTTATCCCATGACTAGCGAGAAATGCATTAAATTCATGAGACATATTCTCTCCCCCTCGATCGAAATGGAGGGTGCCCATAGTACATTTTGAGATATTATCAGCCATAGCCAGAAATTTTTTGAAGCACATAAATACTTCGAACTTTGCGTTAAGAGGAAATACCCATGCATTCTTGGAGTAATCATCAATGAAAGTCAAAAACTAAAGGTAATTTCCCAAGGACGGATTTGCATGGGCCCACAAACATCACTATGCACAAGCTGCAACCTACATGTGGCCCTAACTGAACCATCCTTTGGAAACTTCGAATGCTACATCTTACCCAAACTAAAACCTTCACAAACATGTTTGACGGGTGCTTCAAGAGGTGGCAAAGAAGCAACCATATCATATTTTTGCAAATCCAGCAAGCTGGTGAAATTCAGATGTCCAAAACATGCATGCCAAAGTTTTGCATCTGAAATAGCCTAAGAATCCACAACTACATTTGCAAAATTTTGACCACACTTGTCATACAAAGCGAGCTTATACAGTCCACAACATAAAATTCCAAATGCAACAATTTCATCACCACAAAAACTGAGATCATGTATAGTACATATGTCGTCTACAAATTTGATTACAAGGCCAAGTCTAGCAAGTGCAGATACAAACAAATGATTCTTCTTGATTCCAGGTACATAAAGTGCATCAACAAGTGTGAAAAAACTGTCATTTGCAATAGTAAGCACAATCTTTCCAACTCCCTGAACCGGATAAGAGGCATTGTTAGCATAGGTAACTGAATTCCCATGAAGGAAAGACTCAAGAGAGGTGAACAAATCACGATGTGAGGTAATATGCATTGTAGCACACTGTCAAAATACCACACATGTGAATCTGCAACAACTGACATGCATGCATCATGGATAGTAGGATTATAGGTACACTTTGCACTAAAAGCCCATTCTACATCAACATCAACATTGTAGTGGAACCATCATTAGTCGTGGAACCAGACTCTTTCTTCTTAGCCTCTTTGGCATTCAACTTAGGACACTTTACAATAATGGAAACACATCTTCTTTTTTCCCTTATCACCATGATTCCTAGACAAATTGTTGCCAGCAGAAGCATTAGGAACATGTGATTTTCCACTCGTAGAAGAACCATAACAAGTGGTTGCATTGCTATTATCTCCTTTTCTTTGAGAAGAAATATAGGCATATTCAACTGCACGCTGTCTAGTCCTGTTTTTTTTTTAAAAAGAGACTCTTGCAATGGCAATGTGCATAATGCATCAAACTTGACAACTTCAAAATTTCCTTGGGTCATAAGTTTCCAAGTACTAGCAAAAATCTAGTAAGAATCTGGCAAGGCATCAAGAACAGTCTGCACAAGGGAATTGTCTGAAATAACTTCTCCTGTAGAAATAAGTTGCTCATTTATATCCTTGACACTAGAAAATAAAGTGTTCATCATCTTCCTCATGCATAATCTTTGACTCCAACTCTTTACGCAGCAATGCAATTTTTGCCTCATTGCGTCTTGCATAAAGACCAGCCAGAATATCCCAAGCTTGTTTTGCAGATTTTGTTGAACGAATGTGAGGAGTAATGGTGCACTTCACAAACAGCACAATCAATGCATGAGCCTTTGCATCCTTTACATCCCAATGAGCTTTCTCAGCCGTAGGCAAAACAATTGTAACAACAGCAAGACTTGCAACCTCCTCAACATCGCCTGTATCCACAGAACCATGTCGTACATCAATGCCCTGCAAAATGTTCCAAACACCCTTCAACACAAGGACATGTTGCATCATATAAGCCCACATAGGGTAATTATCCGCATCCAATCTGTCCTTCAGTAGCAAACATTTTGAACACAACTATGTTGTTGTCAGCCATGGTAAATGTTGCACCTGATGTGAAAAGAGGAGAAGGAAAACGGGAACAATAAGTGTGTGCTGGAGCTGGTGGCAACTAAGCCCAAGAGGATGCAACCTACTTTGATACCTATTGTTGGAATTAGGGTTGCAAAAAAACACACATACCTTGCAGAAGACGAAGGAAGCTCAAGGCATACAATAGAGAGTGTATTACTTAGTGTGCAATCGGAAAGATAGATAGCCCTAGAATGATAGGCGTATATACAATGCACGGGGGGGGAAAACCTCCTAGTGAGGGAAAAAATGCCCCGGCGGTCCTAAGTGTGTTCACCACATACATCACTACCACATGTATATGGTAACAATGGATACAATTCTAGATATGCCCAAGGCTTGGTCATATTACACCATGCATGCATCTACTCTCTCTCTCTCTCTCTCTCTCTCTCTCTCTCTCTCTCTCTAAGTCGACATCTAGGAGCACATATTCCTTTTAATTCATAAAAACTCTCTTAAAATTTATTGTTTGTATCTCTAGGTCTATGTAACCTTGTAGTGTACCAAAAATTTATCTATTGTTCAAACTGATAATTCTGTACTATGGACAAGTCACCTACTAATGAGGATTATGTTGGGATTTGGCATGCTATATCAAGGTAATAATGCCCTTAGAAAAGATAACTAGCATCTCTAGATGTATCACCAAAGGCCATAGGCCAAGGGTCAGTCGAAAACCCAATCTAAACCAAGCTCAAGGGTTGCCTATATAAGGGGTAGAGGTTGGGTTGAGAGAGAGGTTCTAGACTCCCTATGGTCTCACAGTGGTATTAGAGGAGCTAATTTGGGAAAAGGCAAGTCATGGAGCTAATTGGGAAAGCGCATGCATGACATTTCTCTATCTCCAGCTCTTGAGGATGAAGAAGTCATGCAAGCATGGCCGCTTAGAGGGAGGAGGATCATCGGTGGGTCGACCACCAAAAAACCACGAGGGGTCGGGCTCATTAGATTTGCATTTCCAAGGAGGAAGGTACCTTTTGATTCTCTCTCTCTCTCTCTCTCTCTCTCTCTCTCTCTCTCTCTCTCTCAGCGTTGCGAGAGAGAGAGAGAGAGAGAGAGAGAGAGAGAGAGAGAGAGAGAGAGAGAGAGAGAGAGAGATGTCGTTCAAGGAGAAGGGCATCATACCACAAACTTGGGGGGCCTTTGAAAATATGTTTAAAAAGGAATTTTTCCCCACAAATGAAGCAGACAGAAATATGTCCACATGGATAAGTGCTCTATAGTTCACATAAGACATTGTTGGAGTATATCTTTCACTATCATGATGTGATTATCAAGCTCAAGCGTTTACATATCCTTCAGCAAGTGCATGGGTTCATACATGGGTTGACACCAGAGCTTAAGAAACATGTTAAAACACATGACCCCAAGATGCTTGAGGAGGCTATAGTGCAAGTGCATATACAAGATGATCCCAATGAAAAAGCATTGCATAACACTCACCTCTTGAACACCACACATGCAAATACATGAAGACAACATGAGTATAATAAGAGATCATCTATAGTAGATGCATCCAATGCGTCTAAGAAGCCCAATGGGCCTAAGGGCCATCTGTCTAGTGAAGAGTTTGATAAGGCTCAGAAGGAAAAGCTATGTTTAACATGTTTAGGGAGTGGACACGAAAAAAAGGATTGTCCCAAGCAAAAATTTGTTTCCCAACCTAAGGAGAAAGCGGTGCACAAAGTGCAATTGTTGCCTCTGGAGCTCTCTTCTTCTTTTTCCAATGTGGAAGTAGCACACACCAAAGCAGTGCACGAGTGCTATATCACAACCTCAATGTGGTAGTCCACTTTTGGTCCACATGAGTTCGTGTGTATGCAGGGGGTTTATGCAAGGTCACTAGTTGATAATCTTAGTAGACAATGGTGCTTTGCACAATATCATTAGCTATAAGTTAGTGAAACGGCTCAATTTTCCCCAGACTTTGAGTTTCCACTGTTACAAGGTAGTGATGATTAACGACCATTACTTAGATGCATGGCTGACTCAATCGCATAGGGAAGACACTTCTTGGAGTATAAGAATTTTTTTTTAGCTTTTTCAGCATGTGTTCCCTTGGCGCAAAAACTTTGTATACGAGTGGCTCTCCATGCATTGTATTTTTGCATAGAGAGGACACATTTTTGAATTAATCTATTAGTAGTAATGTATATCTTTCATTGAACTTGTGTCCTCCCTACATGAATTCATTTTTTTCAAACTTCCTCGAGGCCTACTAAAATCACATAAGGAGGACAGTTCTTGGAGTATAATCTTTTGATCAAGTTTTTTCAAGATTACACGAAAATTATGTATATGGGTGGATCTCCATGCATTGTATTTTTGCTAGGTGTATTAAATATAGAATGTTTTAATTTGGACAACTTCCATATGTATTATGGAATATGGTGTGATGCATATGGTTGAGTGATCTTAATACATGAATTTCATTTCTTTTCTCTTTTTACAGAAAATGCTTCTAGTAAGAAGCGGTTGGAAGGCATGGAGATTGAAGAGTTTGAACAGATAAGGGATGATAGATGATGGTCCTACTCTACCAAGTCAAGAAATTATCAAAGTTTTCCTATGTCAAAGAAATAATTGATGTTTCTTTTTAGTTAGAGGAATTTCTTGAAGGCTGAATTCAACAATGAAATTTGTAGATAATATGTTGCACAAAAAAGAGAAATCCTTTATTCACTTATGCAAGTGTTGAACCAAGGAGTGTAATATGTTGCACATAAAAGAGGATTAATTTAGCCACTTATGCAAGTGGATTAATTTGTATGAGAGTGTTGAAGAAAATTAGAAGAATCATTATTTATAACTAGTTCCTAGTTTTCCATGGAGTCCTAAGAAGGTCCTAGCCTTCACCCCACTAATAAAATATCTCCTAGGAACGTTATTTCCACCAGATGACCTCTTTTATAAATGGGGTGAATACTCTAGTCTTCACCCCACTAATAGAAGCTTTCCTAGGAACATTATTTCCACCAGATGACCTCTTGGGGTTTAACTCAATCACCACAATCCCCCCATGAAGTCCAATAAATTTTGTGACAGATTCTTTGGCTAATAAAGGTTGTAGTTTCCAGGCAAACCCTATGTAAAGGTGCACAATCTTACCAAAATGATTATACACAATGCATGCAATGTGCACATGTGGACATTTGGAAGGGGAACATCTAAACCATCTTGAAAGTTTGGATCTTTAGAGTTTCTATTTGGGGCTTTATTATAATTAGCAGGATTCTACTCCTTTGTTGCACCCATATAGTAGACAAAAGGGATTTTGTCATTGGAACCCTTTGACACATCGTACATACACTTTAGTGTCTATAGGTCTTCCCCATGTGCCATTCCACCTTGTATCTTTCAAAACCCTCAACATCTAACTTCTCCCTAGCCAATTGGACTTTGATTATTGCAGGCCTGCTAGTGTGGTGGAACACCCAATTCAACACATTAAAAACCTCATTATCAACCTTAAAGGCACTCAAGCACCAAATATTCTTCTCTTACTACACACTTAAATTTTAGCCCCCCCCCCCCCCCCCCCCCTTTTGTGGTATCAAGCACTCTATTCATGAGGGTCATTGCGACCCTCTCAAGTTTTCTATCTTCACAATTTCATTTTCATATAATTTGATCACAAGAATGGCTTACCCATTCACCACAATATGTTGAAGATCAAATAATTTTATCATTTCCCTTTGCATAGTTCTCAAGTTAAAGAACAAATTGTTGAAAGAGATCAACTTGATGTCTTTCTTCCTATTAGGATATATGTGATTGATGTGGAAAGGCTCTGCAAGGTTTCTTTGTGAACAGTCTGATTAAAGTAAGGATCTGAGGTAAACAAAACTTATAAAGACTAAACTAAAGACTTGAGATAAACACAAACTTAGTGTTGCTTAAACTAAGGACCTAAGGTAAAACACAAAATTACAAAGATTGTAGCACCCAAAGATACTCACTTATAAACAAAAACACCAATTTGAAAAGTAAATTAGTTTTACCTCACTACTTTGATTGTTCTATTGCAGCCTCCACCTCCTCTCTTGAGACTCTCAATATTTTTTAACTTCCTTCGTCTTTGTTTAAGACTAAGCTCTGTCCTCTTTCTTCTAGCTATATTTAGCAATAAATGTAGGTTCTTTACCTTTTCCTTGCTTTCTTGGAGTTGATGATTAACAGATCCTTGAACTATCGTAGAAAATTGTTCTCCATCTTAAGAATGTCCATTTCTGCTATAAGGTTTTGTGTATACCCTAATAGCCCTTTCATACCATCTCCTACAAATTTCATCAATGAAGAATAGTTGAAAAATGGTGGGTTGCATTTGGTGATGGGGCCTAGGGTAGAGGGGCCAATAAAAAACCGGCCCCCTATAATGGGACCCTAGACTCCCCAAGTTTTGACATTGTTATGGCCCAATTTTGGGACACAAGTAGCCTTGTGGCAAGGTGGTTAGCTCAACTCAACTTTAAATCTTTGCCGTTGGATCTGGGTTCAAGCCTTACTGGCCGCCATGTCTCATTATATCCCCTGGTGTGGCTTTCCACTCACATCCATTTTTGTTACACAAAAAATCTTCGACGTTGTTGCGTGTCGTCGTCGAAGCACTGTTCATGGCAAGATTTTAACTGTAGGTAGGCGTTGATGAGCTCTTTCAATTGCGTCCCTCCAACCTGAAAACGGTGGAGTATGCTGGTAGCAATTTGTAATGCCCCTTAGGTGGCCTTAAGTTGGGGGTTTTACCCTATGGGATACAAACTATTATCCATCCATAGGTCAATATGTTTATTTCCCTCTGATCACATTGCTTCAATTGCAGAAGGAGGAGTTTCACAAAGCCTATGTAACATGAAGATGATAGATACCTCTCTTAGTAGGATTCATGGCCAAACTTGGATATGGGGAAGATGATGGGTTGGATATGGTGCAAAGAAAGGTGTAGAGAAAGGAAAAAAGGAGCACGGAAAAATTTGAAATTTGGACCAAAAGAGAAATCTGGTGCTTTGGGAGGAAGAATTTTTTAGATTTGAAAAATGACACTACATGTGGGGCCCCAAAAAGTGACATCCCATGGACCTAGTAAAAGGTGGAGTTTTCTTCTCAATTTTGGCTTTTTGAATATCTTGTTCACATTTTCAAAAATGAAAAGAATTTTCTCTCTCTACCATTTCTTATAGAGCGAAAAAGAGACCTCAAACTTCCCCTAATGATAATGCTAAGCATGTGGTGACGGGTTTTAGTCCTTTCATGCTTATGAATGGTTTTCAATGTAGGTCATCAGTTACTGTGGGGTTGGCAACTAAGAAACTTCAACAAATCAAGGATTTTCTCCAAGACCACATGGAAATGCCGAACTGGCTCGTCAAAATGTTTCACAAGCACATGATCGATACAAAAAGATGTTGATGAGAAACGTTGGCGATTTATCTTCATGGAAGGAGAAGATGTATTTTTGTGTGTGCCAGAGCATTCAGAAAATCTAAAGTCGGCGCAAACACCTAGATTATCTTCAAGATATTGTGGGCCTTTTAAGATACTCAAGTGAGTTGGAGATGTCTCTTACAAACTCTCATTACTTGTGCAATGTCGTATTCATCTGGTCTTTCATGTAAGTTATTTACATAAACACATGCATAGGGATAACAATGTCATTGACCAAGAGGTTTTGGTTGATTTTATTGAATCTTCAACCGAGCCGCATGAACTTGAGCATATTCTCGGCTATCATGATCTACATATGCGTCATCATGTGCGTCGACAAAGTGGAAAGATGGACCCAAAGAAGGAGTCACTTGGGAAAACATTAGTGTTCTTAAGAAAAAAAATTCACTTTTCTTTTGAGGACGAAAACACTTCTCCAAGGGGGGAGTAATGTCAGGCCAAGGGCCAAAGGCCAATCTGAACCAAGCTCTAGGTTGCCTATATGGGTGGAGAGACAGGTTCTAAACTCCCTCTGATTTTGCACTAAAACCTAATAATCTGTTACCAAATTTGCATGAATCAAAATAGTGTTTCATTTATGTTCTTGACTCATACACGCACACAGTGGTTTTTTAGAGATATAGGTTTAACCTAATGTATAGAGCGTGCTTAAGTGCATGGTTTTAATAATTATAGAGTTGACCTAAAAGACTAACGAGAGCATTTAATGAACAGAACTAGTAGAATACCCTCTAGTGAGCATATATCTAGGTACGCTCATCATGGAGAAGCAGTCTGTTGTGGTCATGAAAGTAATCCCAATGTATACATAGGAGTCTACTGCTTCAACTTTCCCTCCAACTAGTATAAATAGTACTCTACTCCTAACGTGTTTGGGTGCATGAAAAATCAGAACCTTGGTCCTTCCAGGGTGATGATAAATTTTGAGCGCTACTGCCTATATGGCAAAAGCGCTCACCATTAAAAATTTCAAGATTAAAAAAATCAATCATTGTCATTGGTGCCATGTAGGCACCAATGACAATGATTTAGTGCCATGTAGGCACTAGAGCTCGAGATTTAACTCCGTTGGTCTTTCCAAGGTGCATTGTTAGTCCTCTTTGTGTCCAAACTCATCCATAGCCTACAAATGGAGTTGTAGTCCCTATTGTGAAGGAGATACTAAGACAATATCATATGCATATAGTGTTATACGAATTGGAGTACTTGCCACATCTACACACACTTTGCTATTTTCCCTTTGCTTTATAGATAGCACAAAGTAAAAGGTGGTTGATGGTGGAAAAGGCTCATCTAAAATCAACATGTCCAGTGGCTCGTAGGCCCTTGCTCTTTGCATATGAGCTCGACGTTGCCTCCAACATTGCTTAGTGTAGAGTTTAGCCAATGTGTGGCCAATCATGATGGTCCATAGTTGCCTTGGGCAAGAGTGTCCTCAGACTTGTTGATAGGCCCAATGGCATGTCTTGAGCTTATTGTAATGTACATTTTGTCTAGTCAATTGGATTTTTCAAGTTGTGTATTGATTAAGGTAATAGGCGTGCCTCGCTTATCAGTATTGTCTGCTCTCAAAGAGTGATATAGACATTGCCTGCTTATAGGGAGTGATATAGGCGGGTGCCTATCAAATGTTGTACACATTTTTAAAGCTTTTAGAAGCTATTTTAAAATGATTCTTTTCATAGCATTTCCTTTTAACAATGCTTTTATGCTTGTAATAAAAATAGTGTTGGAGTAAATAGCCTGTGTGTGTGTGTGTGTGTGTGTGTGTGTGTGTGTGTGTGTGTGTGTCTAGATAGTTTCCTATGACGCTAAAAATTCTCCTCTTCTGTGTGTGCGCGCATGCATGCACGCGGTCCGCTCCCTGTCATTCAAGAGCTCTCTCTTCGCTGCAAGGTAGCAGCTCTTTGCCTTGTAAAGCAAGTGTAAGGACACGGGTCCTATGGGCAAGGCCATCGGCACGGCCGGACAGTGTGTACGCTATGGGGAGGCTATAAGATAGCACGGTTGGGTGGAGACAAGCACACGCATTACCACCGCCCTTTCACTGGTATCCGAGCTATTTTTGGGAGGAGGCTAAAAGCGGCTTGCATGTGCGTGCGACGCCCTGCTTCTCTCCCATGTTCCGCAGACAGCGACGTCCCCGTTGTGCAGCAAAAAGAAGACAACCACAGTTGACCTGCACCCAACTAAGACGAGCGACCAAGGAAAACTCGATTGGCAACTCGACGACACCGAGGCTCCGAAGGCTTCCGTTGGCGCCGTTGGCTACGCACGTAGTAAGGCCCGCTTAACCCTTGCATGAAGGAGGGTTGAACCCAACCCATGAAGGTAAGAGACCAACACTTTACCATCAAGCTATTGGCCCTTGTTGTGTCAACAAGGAAAGATAGTCTACTTATGTTGAAAGGAAAACTAGAAGGAAAGGGAAAGCTTCAAACTTCAAGGAAGTAGCTTTACCCTTCCTTTTCACTTCTTGAAGGAAGGAAAGTTTTCCTCCAAACATTGTTTTTTCCTCAAGGAGGTAGCTTCAAAGTGAAGAAAAGCCTTCACAAAAGCGACGAGTTTTTGTGAAGAATCATCAAAGGTGTTCTTACAAGGAACGACAAGTGAAGCGCTCAAATTCTCGCAAGGCAAGGTTCGCATGCAACGCAAATCGCGGAGCATACAAAACACAAAGACTTCAATTTCTCAAGGTACAAGTTGTCGTTTCTTTATTTCTCTTTGTATTAGTGTGTGTTTACAATGGCCAGTGAGGATATCCCACCTACACACACGTTTGATTTTGAGCACTTAGATCCAAATCAGGGCACCATGGGTGCTACTGACACTAATATGCATGATGATGATGATCCAAGAGATCATCAGCTTGTAGATATGGGTTATTTCAAGACTTTGGAACATCACCAAAGCGTACTTGAAAGAAACCTCTTTGCACTCAATGCAAATGTTACCAATCTTACAGAGTTACTTGTGAAATTTATGAATTCACAGACAACTCAAGGAGCCACAAGCGGCACGGTTCAAGGGAACCAAGCTCGCACGACTCAAGGAGTCCAAGAGACAAGTGCTGCAGAAGATGTAGAAGGTAGCAATGCATTACTTAAGAATATCACCATTCCTGAGTTTCACAGGGAAGAGCGTGATCGCAACAAGGATGCGGTCAATACGTTCTTACACAAATGGAATGATATTCATGGATTGAGACATACCTCGGATATAAAGGCGGCTGTGGAAACAAGTCTATCTCTTAAAGGCAAGGCCTATAAGTGGTGGATGACATTTCCAATAGATGCTCGTCCTTCGTCTTGGGCTGCGTTTCAAGCTTCTTTCTCCAAAGAGTTTTTGGACTCCAATGAAGAAGATAAGAATAGGTTAGCATGGGATGCATGCCGCATGTCTGGCCTCTCTCTCACACAGTACCTTTTAAAGTATCGGGAAATCATATTAAAACTAGAAGGTCTAGGTGAATTCCAAAAGATACGGGGTTTTAATAGGGGTCTTGACAAAGACTATCGTCTTCATGTCAAGATCCAACATCCAAAAACTTTGGAACAAGCCATTAGTCATGCACAAAGATATGATGATGACCAAGAGAGGAAAGGAAATGTTCCCTACTCTAAGAATACTTTTGCTAAGAGCAATGTGGCTAAGAGCCAATGGCGAGGTAGATCTTCCACACGTTCCAAGAGGAATAACAGAGGTTAAAAAGCCTAAGCAATCACGAGATACTCTGCGTGGGTCTCTCAGCACTGCTGATTTTGAGCGTGCAAAGAAACACAATTTGTGTTTTAGATGTCTTTCGGACCAACATAACAAGAAAGATTGTCCTCTTTTGCAAGGCAAAGAAAAGGCCATGCACACAGTACAACGCCTCACATTAGATTCATCTCCTAAATATTGTACTGTAGAGGTTCTTCATATGGAATAAAAGCACGTGTTGTGTACCTGCTTCAATGTGGCAACCCACCTTTGGCCCCATGATTTGATTCGCATGCATGGCACTATTAACGGACAATGTGTTCGTATTTTAGTGGATGATGGTGCAACTCATAACTTCTTGAACTATAAGCTAGTCAAGAAATTGAAGCTTACACAGACTCCCTGCTCTCACAAGTATGTGGTGGAGCAGATGTCTGGGAATGATAAAGAAGTATGGGACACGGTAGTTCAAGGGGTTGAGCTTATTGTTCAAGATCATACGGTGACCCTTGACTTCCAAGTTATGAACATGGACCGTGATGATGTAGTTTTAGGACGGGAGTGGCTGCATGGTTTAGGAAACACATTGCACACTAGTTATGAACACAACTCCTTATCCTTTATGGCCAATGGTAAACATGTGCTTTTGCTTGGTGAGAAAAATATACCATCTGTACCTCTTATCTGTAAAGCCGAGCTTTCTATTTTGCAGAAAGAAAATTTAATAGATGAAGTCTTTTTGTGGTACTGCTTGTCTCCAAGTCTTGTGAATTCTCAAGAGCAAAGTGCGGTGAATTCTAGTAATGGTATGCAAAGTGCAATGAATTCTAAGAATGGTATGCAAAGTGCAATGAATTCTAGTAATGATATGCAAAGTGCAATGAATTCTACTGATAAACAAAGTGTTAACAAATCTAACGAGCAAAGTGCTCTCAATTTTAATTCTATAGAGCAGCGTGCAACTGTTGTAAAACAAACATTACAGGAATTACAAGATTCTCCATCCCAGTGTAACTCTAGTTTACTTTCTCCTTTTGCACGGCAAAAGTTGACTCACTTACTCACGGAGTATAGTGATGTGTTCTCAAGTGATTTACCACCGGGTTTACCCCCTACAGGTGATGTGCAGCATGGCATAGATGTCTTGCCAGGCACTAAACCAGTGAGTAAACAACCTTATCATATGAGTGCTAAAGAAGCCAAGGAGGTTGAGAGTCAGTTGGCTGACTACTTTGCTCGTGGGTTCATTAGACCTAGCACTTCGCCTTGGGCATCACCAATTCTATTGGAAAAAAAGAAATATGATACTATGCGCATGTGCATAGATTATCACGGATTAAATGCGATAACCATCAAGAACAAGTATCCTCTGCCTCGAGTGGATGAGTTGTTTGATCAAATCCATGAGGCAAGATACTATACAAAGATAGATCTTTGTTCAGGATACATCCAGGTACATATCCTACTGCAATATATCTCCAAAACTGTCTTTAGAACACGGTTCGCACATTTTGAATTTTTGGTTTTGCCTTTTGGTCTAACCAATGCTTCAGCTACATTTATGACACTCATGGATAGTGTCTTACGTCCCTATCTTCGAAAATTTGTTGTGGTTTTCCTTGATGATATTCTCATTTACAGTAAGACTGAAGATGAACACATAGAACACTTACGATTAGTGTTTGAACAGCTACGAGCTCACGTGATGTATGCTAAGAAAAGCAAGTGCAATTTCTTTAAAACAGAGATACATTACCTCGGTCATGTGATCTCCAGAGATACATTTCCTCGGTCATGTGATCTCTTATTCTGGCATCAAGATGGACACTGACAAGGTCGTTGTCATTCTTCGATGGCCACATCCCAACACGGTTGAGGAGCTTCAAATATTTTTAGGCATGGCTTGATTTTATCAACAGTATATCCGTGACTATGCCAAAATCATTGTTCCTATGATGGATCAACTTAAAGCAAAAGGTAAGACCTTTTCTTGGGAAGAAGCACAAAAAAGCAGTTTCGAACAGCTCAAGGTAGCTATAGCCACTGCTCCCATCCTAGCAATCGTCGACCCACTTAAGCCGTTTGTGGTAGAGACTGATGCTAGTGATAAAGCCATTGGTGCGGTACTTCTCCAGGAGGGAAGACCTACATCCTTTAAAAGTAAAAAGTTAGATAGATCTCAACATAATGATTATGTCTATGAGAGAGAGCTCTATGCCATAATTCACGCTTTACAAAAGTGGCGACACTATTTATATGGTGATGAGTTTGAAGTAGTTTTTGACCATGAGAGTATCAAATAGTTTATTACTCAAACAGACTTGAAGGGCCGTAAAGCTAGATGGGCAGAAATCCTTGAAGATTATGATTGTAAGCTACGATATCGCAAGGGTCGATATAATGTAGTAGCAGATCCTCCCCTTTAAGTGCCACGGGGTCCCAAAGCATGGGATCAATGGCTCTTGTGCAAAATCAAAGGCGCGCGCAAATCTCGACCGTCGACGAGTAAAAACTAAACTCGGGATCCCGAGTTTAGTTTTTATGTCGAGATCTCGAGTTTACCTTCAAATAGATGTGAAATCACATCTATTTCAACGAGGTGCACGCGGACATGTTGGTCAAGGCGTGTGCCTCCCAAGCTGATGACGAGGGTTCAAAACCTGGCTGGGAAAGCGAGGCGTCCCGAGATTAGGCTAACCTCCCGAGATTAGTTTTTTGAAATCTAAACTCGGGATCCCGAGTTTAGATTTTAATCGATCAACGATCTAGATCGATCGCCATTCCACCTTTCAATTGGGACCTTTGATCCCATGCTTTGGGACCCCATGGCATTAAAGGGGATAAAAACTAAACTCGGGATCCCGAGTTTAGTTTTTACCCGTCGACGGCCGAGATTTGCGCGCGCCTTTGATTTTGCACAAGAGCCATCGATCCCATGCTTTGGGACCCCGTGGCACTTAAAGGGGAGGCTAGCGGATGCACTAAGTCGGATGCCTCATATTAATTCACTTGCTTTCACGGAACTAAAGAGTGAAACTTTTGGAGTCATTACGTCGCAAGTGTGCACAAGATCAATCATATGCTAAACTGTGGAGTGTAGTTTTAAAAAGACACTCACATGTCTCTGAACAGCTAGATCAACATGTCTCTGCACGCGCGATAGAAACTCCAACACACAGAGCTCCACCCCTACTCAGGAAGAGCTTAAGCGATGGAAGAATTTTTCCATTGATGATGGCTACTTACTCCACAAAGGTAGAATATGTGTGCCAAAGGACTCAGACGCTAAGCGCAAAATCTTATTTGAGTGTCATGATAGTCCAAGTGCTGGTTATCTAGGAATCCGTAAGACGTATGCCTTAGTTCGACGGCAATTTTATTGGCCGGGCTTACATCATGATGTTCAAGAGTACGTACTAAACTGCCAACAGTGCCAAGTTAATAAGGTAGAGCGCCTCAAGGTAGGTGGCCTTTTACATCCTTTAGAGATTCCACAAGGTAAGCGGGAGAGTATCTCTATGGATTTTGTAATAGGACTACCTACTACAAATCGTGGCCATGATGCAATTTGGGTGATTGTAGACCGTCTCACAAAGATGGGTCGATTCATTCCCACTAAGACTACGGTTAAGACACCGAAATTAGGACGGCTATTTGTAGAGCATATATATAAACTATACGGTCTTTCAGCTAGCATCATTAGTGACAGAGATTGAAAGTTCGATAATCACTTCTGGAGAGCTGTGTTCCAAAAGTTGAAAACTAAACTTAATCTAAGTACGACTGATCATCCGAAAACGGATGGTCAAACAGAAAGAGTTAATCAAGTGCTAGAAGATATGCTACGAGCGTACGTTAGCAAGAAGCAAACCAATTGGGAAGACTACTTACCTATATTGGAATTTGCTTATAATAGTTCAAAGACTACAGGGTTTAGTCCATTTATGTTTTTGTAAGGATTTCAACGTAGATCACCCGTTACGATGGGGTTGGCTAAGGAGAAGATACAACAAGCGAACGATTTTCTCCAAGACCATTTTGACATGCTTCGAGTTGCTCGACAGAATGTTAAGCAAGCTCAAGATCGATATAAGAAGTACGCAGATGAGCATCGACGTCTTGCTACTTTCAAAGAAGGAGACAAGGTTTTCCTCAAAGTTCCAGAGCATTCAGAAAGTCTGAAGACCGGAAAAGTTGCTAAACTTTCACCACGCTATTCTGGACCGTTTACCATTCTCAAACGTATAGGTCAAGTGGCCTATGAGTTAGCTCTTCCAGAGCACTCACGAGTTCATCCTGTTTTTCATGTTAGCCGTTTACGAAAACAGCTAGGACAGAATGATAATGTCATTGACACAGGTGTGTTGGTTGACCTTATCACAACGCCAAGCATTCCTTATGAGCCCGAAAAGATTTTGGATTCTCATGAGCTTCGCATCAGACATCATGTCAGACGACAAGTGTTGGTAAAATGGCTAGATAGACCTGAAGAAGGTTCTACATGGGAGAATGTCTCCGCACTTAAGAAGCGTTTTTCTACGTTCGTTTTCGAGGACGATAACGATTCTCCAAGGGGGGGGGTAATGTAAAGACATGGATCCTATGGGCAAGGCCACCGGCACGGCTGTACAGTGAGTACGCTAGGTGGAGAGTATAAGATAGCACGGTTGTTGGGTGGAGACTAGCACACTCATTACCACCGCCCTTTCAGCAAGCAAGATCTCTCTCCCACAACAAGCACGACATTAAAATTCTCTTCTTCTTCTTTTTTACTCTCTCTCTCTCTCTCTCTCTCTCTCTCTCTCTCTCTCTCTCTCAGTAGGCAGAGTGATATAGACACTGCTTGCTTGCATGGAGTGATATAGACATTGTCTGCTTATAGGGAGCGGGTGCCTATCAGATGTTGTACACATTTTTAAAGCTTTTAGAAGCTATTTTAAAATGTTGTTTATCGCAGCATTCCCTTTTAACAATGCTTTTATGCTTGTAATAAAAATAGCGCCCACTACACCATCTATTCGTGGGCAGTCCCAGCGCATGGAGCGCTACTTAAATGAGTATGGTGTGGGAATCTGTTGAGGTTTGATGTGTGCAAAATGGGTACTGAGTGTCTCAAGAGGTTCTACTCTGGTTGGTAAATGCCATCATGGACGTGCTGAGTATTTATTATACAAATCATGTGAGCAGTATATGATGGTGTGTGGGCTGCATGTCCATGGTTTTTGTCAAGGAGTGAGATGTAAGTATGATCAGCACCAATAGGCGATGTGCCACCCAAGATCCATGGATGTATGTCACCGTGGTACTTCCTCTATTCTGGTGGTGGAGTACATGTGAAACCTCCTGGACCTGGCTCTGTTGAGACCCCTGACTCTTGTGATAGAGTAGCCACAGTTCATGCTTGTAGTGGAAGACCTGTCTGAGGCTATAGTTCTCCATGATTCCATCTGAGAGAGAGAGAGAGAGAGAGAGAGAGAGAGAGAGGTAAACATTATCCACAATCTTATCAATATTGATTACGGTTTGAAGCGCTCCGACATAGTAAAGGTCATGTAGAAAAGAGTCATGATAGTGGCTCCAAACTCGAGGAGGACACGAGAAGAGAATCTCAATCATGCAGCTCACTTCGACAGAGGCAGCTTCCAAGTCTCAAGGTTCCATCTAAAAAATGAAGTGAGGAGCAAGTGTCTTGCATGATTGATGGGTTTAGCCTAAAGCATACCAATAGAGATAACAAATTTTGCTTCACAAATGAAGCCAAAACCCAGCCGAGTGCATTGAGAAAACTCTGCGGTCTCCGTCAAACCTCAGCTTTTAACTAATTATAATTGTGGGTTAATGTTGCATCAAATCGCACAAGGATTCGCCTTAAAAGCTTTCAACCCTAGATCAGAACTAGTAATGGTTATCTTCAAATCTTTGTTTCTTAGTTTGTAACTTGGATCTCTTCACAGCTTCACTCCCAGCCTCACATAACTTCCTTTTCATATCCATGTTTGGAGCGTCTTCACCATGTCTTTTCAAGCTCTTTCACAAGGATGGTCACACTCATTTGGTGCTCACACTAACCATCATCATGACCATTGTAGCAAAAACAAATTATATCCATTTTTGTGTGGTTATCATTGGCACTCTTAAAACCCAGAAAATCTGTCGCAACGTATTCACGTTACCATTAGACAGAGCTTCGGAGAAGGTCAAATAAAAAAATCCTTCCATGGTTGAAAAGAATGACAAATAATACAAGGGGTTGGCTTGCTGGAGGAGGAATTCCTGAAGGAAGTAAACAACCACCTAATCTTCATACACACGGCATTCATCTGTCTCGGGGTTTGTTTTGCAGAAGGCATCCAGAGGATCTCCGCCGCTGGTGGTCTCACTGCCAGGCCACTTTGCGGCCACCAGATGAGCCAAATCTACCACCCTTTGACTGCACACACCAATCACCATTAGATTTTTTAATTGTGGGTATGCATGTACAAGGCCATTTCTATGTTCCGCATTATACAAGACTCCACAATCAAGCAGACCTTCTCAAACCTCATTCACCTACAGACTACATGTGAGACCTTTGAAACATCAAGAGAACATCATTTTGCTTCTGCTGCTAAATGCCTGTGAGAGAGAGAATAGTAAACAATACCTGTAACCCCACTCATTATCATACCACGCAACCACTTTCACCATATCATCGCCCATAACCATCGTCAAGGAGGAGTCCACGGTAGAAGAAACGTCGGAGCATCGGAAATCGACTGACACCAGAGGCACATCACAGACAGCTAGGATTCCCTTGAGGGGACCGTCAGCAGCCTTTCGGAATGCAGAGTTTACGTCCTCCGCTGTCAGGCCTTTCTTGCTCACATTGACAACAAGATCCACCACCGACACATTAGGGGTTGGGACGCGAAGTGCAATGCCATTGAGCTTGCCCTTCAGCTGAGGTAGCACAAGTGAAACAGCTTTTGCAGCTCCTGTGCTAGTTGGAACAATGTTAAGAGCCGCTGCCCTAGCTCTCCTCAAGTCTCGGTGAGATGCATCTAATAGCCTCTGCAAGCATAATCAGTATGGATGTTACACAAAATCAGATTTTTCTCTAAAGACAGATTTTGCTCCAAAGAAAAATCAGTACAAACAGTGATTCGGATGCAAAGGAAAGCAAAAACACTTTTCTAAGCCCATTCTGGTAGAGTCAAAACGTAGGAATGCACGTGCACGCACGCACACATTATTGTTACAGTTCTGCTCTTGTTGATGCAACAATACACTGAGAACCAAACTCTTATATCACTACTCGATATGTACAATTATATCCCGATTCAACACATTGTGTTCCCTGCATTCAACCCACAATTACATGAATACCACCCAGCAAGCATCAGTCATCAAGTACCTGGTCGCCAGTGTAGGAGTGGGTGGTGGTCATGGTACCCTTCACAATGCCTGCCACGGAGAGAGATAGAGTCAGCCCTTACCAACAGATTTTGGAAGTTCAGGGCATCATACGACAGCACTCACCGAACTCCTCATCCAAAACTTTCACAAAGGGGGCAAGGCAGTTAGTCGTGCATGAAGCATTACTGTCAAAAGAGCGAGCATTAGTACACAGCTGACAGCAGACCCGGACTGGATCGAGTTTCAATGGTACCTGATGATGTTGGCAACCTCGTGACCGTAATCACCTTCATTCACCCCGACGACATATGTTGGGATATCTGCACCTTTGGCAGGAGCCGTGATAATAACTTTCTTTGCCCCAGCTTGGATGTGCTTGCCAGCTCCTGGACCATCCACAAAAACTCCAGTTCCCTGCGCGCCAACGCATTACATTCAAATTATCCAACATGCGGATTAGCCAATGCCAGATTCTCAAACCATCAATCACATATGGACCATTACTACATCTTCAGGTTCCTTGGATGCATACTGAAGCAATTCACTGACAAAGATTGCTAGATACCTCAATGACAATATCAATTCCCATATCAGCCCATGGAAGCTTGAGTGGGTCACGGCTGGAGACAACAGTGATTGGTTTTCCATCCACCGATATAGTTGTGTCATCCACAATTTTAACATCAGCCTTGAAAGTTCCGAGCATGGAATCATACTTAAGCAGATGAGTAGCCTGCACAAACCAAGAAACTTGAGCCCAGTGTAATGAACACAAGGTGACACTACGATGGTCAATTCAACCCATTGCAAGTGTAGTGAACTGTCACAGCTTATTACATTCTTGACACCTCCACTGTCGTTCACGGCAACAACCTCCAGAGGAGAGTCTGTGCGCCCATGCCAGCATCTCAAGAAGTTCCTACCAATTCGACCAAATCCATTAATGGCAACCTTGAGCTTGGCTTCTGTTTCACCCTTCACAGCTCCACTCTGCCCAGCCTGACAACCAGAGAAGAGCTGGTATTGATAGTCTGACAATTATGGCCACATGTACCCAACTACCTCATAGCATGCGTACACACACCAACACAAGCCCGTGTATTCACTCAAACAACATGCAGTCCACACCATGTAAAATCTCAACCACCACACTGGTAATTAATTGATGCCTAAGTTAGACAAACTTCTTCAAGCTCAATTACAGTACAACAAATAGCCAAGGAAGAAATATAAATGAGAGCCTTTAAATTGTTGCGAACCTTGATGGTGAGCTGCCTTGCCACAACATCAAACAAGCTGCTCTCAGAGTAGCATTTTCCATATGGAGTAGCAGAAGAAGTCTTCAGGCCAGAGAATTCAGCCACATCAAGTCTCTGTCAAGTGCACCCAGGAATGAAGTGAGCGAAATCCGGTTAAATACTCTCTTCTTCACAATCCAAAAGCATAGGAAATCTCCACGATGCGGTCGTTAAAAGTGATTCGTGGATATGGCCGAGGCGGTGTGAATGACAACAGAGCCCTTGACACTACTACTGCCTTAAATCACTTGCAAACTCTGTTTGTTGACTGTTGTGTACAATGAGAAAGAAAAGACGCAATCTCTTCAGGGACTCCGTCTGATTTCATAAAGGCTCCGCAGTCCCAAAATAATGGATGAATCACTGGCCATAGCCTTCCACTTATTGGCAGCAGCTGGATTGTGCCAAAAACGGAGACCCCAATGCGGACTCTCAAAGCTAGGATCACTTCATGTGAGCAAGAAGCGACAAGAAGCAGAAGCAAAGAGCTCCAGGAGATACTGAGGACCATCCGAGCTTCCATGATTTTGAACAGCCTTTGCCCAAAAAGGGTAATGCGATCCCGACAACACGGGCGACTGATTCACAGAATGCAAACGAAGAAACGGCCGAACTACCACTATACATACCTTGCCGGAGCAGACAGGGTTCAAGACGGTGGAAGCAGAGGCCGCCATGACTCACACAGCAGGAGCCAAGCTGCGGCCGAGAAGAGGGGATGCTCGGCTACTCCTATCCTCTACTCAGCTCAGCTCGACTCTCTCTACTCTTCTCTCCAAGCTGTTCCTTGCAATTAAGTTAACTCTTTTTCAATTCTTTAGTGATCCAACCATGTGGATGAGGGTGTCCCTGCGTGACACGTGTGTGGCTTCCCCTTCTCCTTCTTTGGTGTGGCTCTTACACTACTTGCCCCAATCATCATCATCACACACTTTATGTCGAGGGTGATTTAAATAAGATGAAAAAAGTGATAAAATCACGAGGCCTGCCATAGAAATTTGTCTTGTTAACAGAAAATGAAAAGTGAAGATTAACCGAAAAAGAGAGACAAGTGGTAATCCATTGAATCTAGTAACAGTTACTTTGGAAGACAAACATGTTAGAGATGAAGTAATTGCCGTACACGCATGCTGAGCCTCAAGATCGAGCAGAGGGAAAAACTATGTTGACCAAATGGTTGTAGGTTACAAAAATTGTGTTTGATACATATGGTGGGATGAGTTGGTATACATCAAGGGAGGCAGTTGGATGGCATGAATGTAGATTTCCTTTGCTTCGATAGGTTGGTGGGACGGGAAGGGAAAGGGAAGTGGGAAGGGCGGGAGGTGTCCCCTCCTATGATCTTTGGTTTATTTATTTTGGAATTAGTATATATGTGATTGAATGATCTGACCAAAAGCAAAATCTTGTGACACAAATGTAGTGAGGTTGTTGGCTTCTCACCCAAATATGGTTTAACATTGAACTATAGATGGTTGTTGTTTCTTTGATTTGTTGCCAATAGTTCTCCGAATGACGTAGAGATTCCAAATGTTGGTATTGGGTGTTTGTAACAATTAGTGGTCTATAAAGCTCGTAAATAGCGGAAAATAACTTAACATAGTGAGCATTTCATTAAGAGCAAATTCCTAATGAGCATACAAGAGTGCTTGGTTGGAGATAACAACATTAGTATAACACCTAATTAGTTTGGCATAACAATACTTGAAAGAGGGAGAGAAATAAAACAATTGACAACTATTGAGGACCGGATTTACATGGACCGGTCCCCCCTCCATTAGGCATTTGTATTATAATTTCTCCCATTAAGAGAGACTTTGTACAATACAATTCTTTGTGTTCCTTGGTAAAAACTCGTCAGTGCTATGAAGATGGAAGCTTCATGCACCAAACTTACACATGATAACACATAACATCAATTACTCGTTGGTCTCAGACCCAAGACCTCACACACCTTCGAAGATGGTGAGAGCTAGCGGGGTATGAGAGTAGATCTAGAGGAAGAAGGAGTATTCTTACGAGAAAGAAGTATTTCCTCACTTAATTACTCTTGTAGCTTATCTTAGCTTAGTAATTAGATAATAGAGGAGAGAAGCATGGCTTTGAAGCTTAGCTCTTGGTTGGATTTGCATTCCATATCCAAGAGTTGTTGGTGTAGGCCTCCATTCTCAAACTTGGAGAAGAAGATAAGTTTTCCATTAAAGCTTGGAGAAGGAGATGATTTTCTTGCTCTACACATGAGTTGTGTGAGTGTGTGTGGAATAATGCCCTTCAAAACAGCCCCCTCTCTCCTCTTGGTTGACCCCCCTTGCCAATTACTCATGAGCATTCCTATTGGCCCTTGAAAAGCCTAGCCAATAGTATTTGAGTATGAGTTTTACTCTTGCTAGCTTCCTGTTGGCCCGTAAATAATTTGGCCAATAGCCTTTGAGAGGCCCAGTCAAGAGCCTTGTGACAAGTGTCCATCCTTTTTTTCCATTTTGTAAGTGCCAAATAATTAATTTAATTATCTGCTTTGCTATTGGAACTTTTAGTCCTTTGGCCAATAGGAATTAAGCAATTTTAGGAACTGCTTAATTATCATTGGACCTTTTGACTGTCCAATAGTCTTTTAGGGAGACTATTTCTTATTGGTTATTTTTTTGAGCATTTATAAAGATAAAATTTTAGTTTACACTAGCTAACTTCTCATTGGTCCACCTCCTGTGCCCATCCAATAGGATTCAGGCAAGAATTGGGGGTTTCTTTGCATGCCTGACATGTGTCCTCTTTACTTTGTGTCAAGGGTAAGCTTAGGTGTATAGTGTGTGTGTGTGTGTGTGTGTGTGTGTGTGTGTGTGTCTAGTCACTTCTCAAGCTTTGTCATCTTCCCTACTCGCCCTCTAACTTGTCCTCTAGCTATTTGGATTTTTGTACACACACAAAGCATCCAATTCCATTAACATTTGACCATTGGACTTACACTTTGAAATTTTGGAACTTAACCTTTTGGAAGTCTTAATGGGTTGAACCCTAAGGTCTTTGGAGCCCATTCATTGCACATTGCACATTGCTCTTCTGCAGATGGTACCCCTTTGGATCCCTAGTGTGGGCCCCCCTACTGTGACCAGTCTACTAGCCTTACTAATAATCTAGCTTTTTCTCCCCTGGTACTTCCCCATATTAAATGATCAGTTTAACATGAGAAAATCATTTAGGAGAATTAGATATTAGTTATTATGACAAGTGTTTGTGGTGCCGATGTCGATGTTGAAGCCCCCTAGTATGATGCTCAAGTTTTTTTTATCGTTTTCTTGTATCAAGTGCTGGAGTTCTAAAAGAAGTGTCTTTATTTGTGTCTTGGGTGATTTGTATACATTCATGACATGGATATGAGTTGAAGTTTGATTTTTGAAAGAGAAAGTTGCATGGATTATTTCAAGTCCTGCTCTTGAGACAGTTTTTTGAGATATGGATTGAATGCTTAGATGGTGGAATATAGATACACCATAACCATTATAATGTTGAATATGCTCAAAGTTTGGTGTCAGGGGGTTCGTACTTCTTTTTTTTTTTCTTCTTGGAAGCACAAGATACTAGATGACATGAAGTTTGGGTCGCCCTTGATGTGGTCAATGTGTTTGTTGATTGAGATGATATTTAATGATGCAACAATATGGTGTGTTTGCGCAATTGCAACCAGGGGCTCGTTCAAGTAGGACCACCTAGCATCTGTTCGGAGGCGTTTGATTTCTTTCGGGACTATGGGGTCAGTTTTGATATGGCTCTTGAGAATGGGACTAAGAATATGTAGATTTGTAGGGTCTTTGATACATGATAGAGCTGTGTAGACCAGGCCATGAGATTGGATCCCAGTAGGGTCAAATGTGATTGTTGTCATTGTCAAGCCTTGGGATCTATGGATTGTGCGTGCGTTCACTGCTTGTATTGGGAGTTGTGTTCTTGAGACTAGTTTGAGTGGGTTCTTTCCTACTTAAAAGTCTTTCGTGACTTGAAGTATTGGTGTCCATTGTTTATTTATGTTTACATGGTAGAGATGTGTATTTTGAGATCGTTGTCTTCTCCCAATTGAGGTATCGAAGAACTCCACCCAAGCTATCAATGATTGCGCTCCTTTGTTTGTTGTTTGGAAGATTCCATCCGCACCATTCACCAAACCATCAAGCACATTTATATTGCTAGCACAAAGTTCGACTATCATTCTTGGCTTTAGCTCAAGGATGAAGGATAATCCAACAGTTACTTGAGGGTTGTTTGGAATGACTAGGTTCTTTGAGCATGTTTTGTGGAATTTGTCATGAGCCTTGATGATGTATGGTGTCTCTTGCAAGTTCTCAAAGACCGTTTGGTTGTGCTTGGACCTTAGTTTATTTGTGAAGAAAAGATGAGGTGTTGTAAAAATGTCGAAGTTGTTGTTTGCAAATGTGTCATTGATAAATGCCAAGTCTCTTTGTGTTTGCTCTGCAACATGTATCCTATTTAAGACCTCTATAAATAGTTCATTTGATTGGTGCATTGGTGTTGTTAGCTCAGCGCATGTGACATGTGTGTTCCAGCTTGATGGTGTGAGGATGTCAAGTGTATTGTTTGTGTCGTTGAATATCCAACGATCGCAGACAGGGCTTGCTTGGCAAAGATCGCCACAGAAGATAATGTCTAGACCACCGAAGGGTTCGTTGTGTTTATGCTTTATAGATCAGAGTCTTGTGTCAACAATATGCAACAGCCTGTTACCTATTAAGGAAGCCTCGTCAAAGACAACTAGTCTGAGGTTTGCGTGTGTCTGGGATAGGTCATTGAGGGCGTCGTTGGAAAGAAGGACCATCTCAGTCAGCATCAATGGAAGGCGCAACGCAGAGTGAATTGTTGTGCCACCAAGGTTGAATGTTGCTTTGCTTGTATACGCCATCAACAATGCTGTTGGAAGCTCAATGTTCCCTTCTATCGAAGGTGCATAGTGC
Organism: Adiantum capillus-veneris; assembly: GCF_014529385.1. Classification (NCBI taxonomy): domain Eukaryota; kingdom Viridiplantae; phylum Streptophyta; class Polypodiopsida; order Polypodiales; family Pteridaceae; genus Adiantum; species Adiantum capillus-veneris. The sequence continues at coordinate 30,344,892 of NC_140938.1, forward strand.
CGAACCAGGCCTTGGACGATTGCACGCAAAGTGAAGGTTTTCCCTGTTCCGGCGCCTCCTATTGAAAAAAGGTGGATTTTGTCATTAGGGTATACTCTCTTTCGTGTCATGATATCATCATAAAGATGTCTTTGCTCTATATTCAAACTCATGACAATTGAGTGATATTCTTCATTTGGCATGCCAAGGAATCTGGATGATGTTGGTAGTTGAGTGGTATGATGTCTTGTGCTTGGTAGGTCAAGATCAAGCTCATAAGTGAATCGTTCTTGTTGAGTTTCTTGTGAGGAGATTGAGCATGATGTTGATGATTCTTGATTGTTGATTTCTAGTTTTGTGAAAGGCTCCATGTTTTGTGCAATTGTAGCAATATTAGACTCATATCTCTCCCTCCAAGTTGATGTCAAAGCATCAAATGTGAATTCATTGCTTGTGAACGGCAGAAACATCAGACATAGTTGGTGGTAATGTCTCTCGCTGTCAATCTCCTTGTTGAAGTTTGTATATCTGATTGTTCGAATTAGGGTTGCAGAGAAACAAACACATCTTGGAGAAGACGAAGGAAGCTCAAGGCACACAATAGAGAGTGTATAACTTAGTGTGCAATGGAAAGATAGATAGCCCTAGAGTGATGGGCGTATATACAATGCACGGGGGAAAAAACCTCCTAAAGAGGGAAAAAATGCCCCGGCGGTCCTAGTGTGTTCACACACATCACTACCACATGTATATGGTAACAAATCCCCCTGGAGTGATGCGGCGAACGAGAGCTAGCACATGAGTAAAGGGAAGTGCCATGCCCTGAGGACATGATCAGTCCACAAAGGGGAGTAAGCCCAAAGCTTTGCGGAAAGCTTCAAGCTTCTCACAAGACAATGCCTTTGTGAAAAGATCTGCAAGGTTGTCCTGTGTTCGCACATAAGCCAAATTGATCTCTCCTACTGAGAGCCTCTCCCTGACATAGTGGTAATGCACCTCAATGTGCTTTGTGCGAGCATGAAAAACTGGGTTCCTCGCAACTGCCAATGCGCTCTGACTGTCAGTGTAGATAGTGTTGGCAGTGTCCTGTCCAACACCCAAATCAGCCATAAGGTGTCTGAGCCATACACACTCAACCGTAGCTGTGAAGACTTACCTGTACTCAGCCTCACAACTCGAAGTGGCCACAGTAGGTTGCTTCTTGCTCAACCATGATATACATGAACTGCCAAGCATGAAACAAAAACCACTTGTGGACACTCGCGTGTCAAAACAACCAACCCAATCTGAGTCCGAAAAAGCATGTAAGTCTGGCGGCAATGATCCCCCCTTGGGATAAAACAAGCCAAGATGTAAAGTGCCACTAAGATAGCGAAAAATCCTCTTCACAGCCTGCCAATGCTTAGACCCTGGGCTATGCATAAATCTGATGACCTGTGAGACTGCGAATTGAATATCCGGCCTCGTGTTGCATACATAAATGAGGCAACCAACAGCAGTTTGGTAAAGAGTGACATCAGCAAGATTACTAGCATCATGTAGACTCAACTTCAAACCTGTTTCCATGGGAGTGGCAATAGGTTTGCAATCCTCAAGTCCAAACTTACATAGCAATGTCTCTATGTAACTTTTTGGACACAAGGCAATACCACCATCACACTGCTTAAACTGTATACCCAAGTAATGATGCAACAGCCCCAAATCTTTCATCTTGAAAGTAGCATTCAAATCAGCCTTAAATTTAGCAATATGTCTCTCATTTGGTCCAATGATCAGCAAATCATCAACGTAAAGAACCACAATGAGAAGTACATCACCCTCATGCTTTACATACAATGTGCTTTCTGTTGGACTGTTAGGAAAGCCTCGTTTAACCAAATGAGTGTCAGCTTTCTCATACCAAGCACGAGGAGATTGCTTCAACCCATACAAAGCCTTCTTACATCTGCACACTTTGTCCTCTTGTCCTTTTATGACAAAACCGCGAGGCTGCGTTACATAAACTTCCTCAAATATGTCACCATTCAAGAAAGCAGTGCCAATGTCTGATTGATGTACATCCCAACCAAAATGAGCTGCCAATGCACATAGAAAACGCACAGTAGTCATACGACAAGTGGGAGCAAAAGTCTCTTCATAATCTATGCCTTTTTGTTGTGCATAACCCTTTGCAACAAGTCAAGCCTTATGGCAATCGATCTCACCATCCGGCTTGCGTTTCAACTTGTAAACCCACTTCGTACCAATGGCCTTTTTGCCAGGAGGCAAATCACATAAAGTCCATGTGTCATTTTCTATAAGTGCATCATATTCTGATTGCATGGCAGCCATCCAATTTTCTGAATTCTGTGCTTCATCAAAAGACAAAGGCTCCTCAACATCATGTAAACTAGACACAGCCGAAGCATAACAATCTGATGCATAAGATGCATGGCGACAGCCTGAACGAGTACGCCTAGACAAAGGTGCATTCAATTTACTGTCACGCAAAGTGTGCACTAGCCATTTTGGCATACCTCTAGCCTGCTCATTTTCAGCCCTTTCCTCATCAAGTACATCATGTACATCTGCATCAGTAATAGGCTAATCTAAAACATTTTCAGAAACCCCCATAGGCTGTACATTTGCCTCATTGGAACTTACATTCGCATTTCCACCACTGAAAAGAGGCAACAAAGTGTCATAAATGTCCTGTGAGCTTACATTACTGTCTCTAGTACATGACAGCAAGGGATGAATAGAATCTTCCACAAACACTACATCCCGAGAAACCATAATACGTTTTGTTTGCGGATGATACAACCTGTAACCTTTGCTTTCAGCACTATAACCAACAAAAATACATTTGACAGCCTTATCATCCAATTTTCTGCGCTGCACTTGTGGCACCAAAGCATATGCCAAACAGCCAAAAACATGCATGTTCTCAATAGAAGGCTTTCTATCATGCCATGCTTCATATGGAGTAATAGACTGCAAAGCTTTCGTAGGACACCTGTTAAGTACATAAGTGGCACACATGATGGCCTCAAGCCAAAAAGAATGCGGCAAAGCTTGACTTTTGACCATACATCATGCCATTTCCGTCATTGACCTGTTTTTCCTCTCAGCAACACCATTTTGCTGAGGTGTATAAGGCACTGTACATTGGTGTTTTATCCCACGACTAGCCAGAAATGCATTAAATTCATGAGACATATACTCCCCCCCTCGATCTGAACGGAGGGTGCCCATAGTACATTTCGAGACATTTTCAGCCATAGCCAGAAATTGTTTGAAGCACATAAAAACTTTGGACTTCGCTTTAAGCGGAAATACCCATGCATGCCTGGAGTAATCATCAATGAAAGTCACGAAGTACAGGTAATTGCCCAAGGACGGAGTTTGCATGGGCCCACAAACATCACTATGCACAAGCTGCAACCTGCATGTGGCCCGAACTGAACCATCCTTTGGAAATTTAGAACGCTGCATCGTACCCAAAATACAGCCTTCACAAACATGTTTGACAGGTGCTTCAAGAGGCGGCAAAGAAGCAACCATATCAGATTTCTGCAAACGCAGCAAACTGGCAAAATTCAGATGACCAAAACGTGCATGCCAAAGTTTTGCATCTGAAATAGCCCTTGAATCTGCAACAACATTTGCAAAATTTTGTCCACACTTGTCATACAAAGTGAGCTTATACAGCCCACGGCACAAAAGCCCAGATGCAACAATTTCATCACCAAAACTGAGATCATGAACTGTACATCTGTCATCCACAAATTTGGCTACAAGTCCAAGTCTAGCAAGTGCGGATACAGACAAGAGATTCTTCTTGATCCTAGGTACATAAAGTGCATCAACAAGTGTGAAGGAGCTGCCATTAGCAGCAGTGAGCACAATCTTTCCAACTCCCTGAACTGGATAAGAGGTGTTGTTGGCGCAAGTGACTGAATTCCCATGAGGGACAGACTCGAGAGAGGTAAACAATTCACGATGTGAGGTAATGTGCTTTGTAGCACCACTGTCGAAATACCACACATGTGAATCTACAACAACTGACAAGCATGCATCATGGACAACAGGATTGTAAGTGCACTCTGTGTTAAGTATGGAGCCAGATTTACCCTTGTAATTTTTTGTGGTAAAAGCGCACATTTGTAAGGCCCCCATTATGAGGAGAAGCCATCGTGCGTGAAGGAAAATCACTCACCGGAAACCAAAATTTTCGCGGACAAGAATCAGGGAAAACTTTAAAGGCCTCGGGGGTGGAGGCCCCCAAGACTTTTTTTCGCCGGAATATTCTTTTTCGCCGGAATATTATGGTCGGACGGCGGCCGAAAAGTGGTCGGAAAACAACCGGTCGGTTGGCTGGTGGTCGGTAGTCAATGGCCGATGGCCGGTGGTTGGAAGTCAATGGCCGGTGGCCGGTGGTCGGAAGTCAATGGCCGGTGGCCGGTGGCCGAATTCAAAAGTGGACTTGTCTTCTCAAGGGCGGCCACACATGGGCGGATTGGAGGGTCCGATTTGGACTTATTTGCACAAGGGCGGCTACACATGGCTGTCTCTCATAAGAGAGGGCAGCCCTTTTGGCGTATAAAAGGAGGCCATTTCTACACACATTTCATAGTGTGAAGTTGATGCAACAAGGTGAGTGTGAGGTGGTGAGAGTGAAGCAAGGCGAGAGCTCCATTAAGGGTATAATCCCTTTGTAAACTACTTCTTGTTTTGAAGTACTAAAGCCATTGAGTGGCTGCTTTCCCGTGGACGTAGCCCACATTGGGTGAACCACGTATATCGTGTGTACTCTCTCTCTCTCTCTCTCTACTCTATAATCTCGTGTATATAAATCTGTCTCTCTCCATTAAGTAATCTACTCAATTATCTATTTAGCTACGTCTTATTTCCTAACACTCTGCGCTAAAAGCCCATTCTGCATCAACATTAGCAGCACAGTCTCCTTTCACAGAAGACTCAACAATGGCTGCATTTGTAGTGGAACCAGCATTTGCAGTGGAACCACCCTCTTTTTTCTTAGCCTCTTTGGCCTTCAACTTAGGACACGACTTGATCAAGTGATCATTGGCTTTACAATAATGGCAACGCATCTTCTTTTTGCCCTTATCACCAGAATTTCCAGACGAATTGTTGCCAGCAGAAGCATTAGGAACAAAACTTTTGCCACTCGCAGCAACAGAACCATAAGAAGTGGCCGCATTGCTGTTACCACCCTTTCTTTGAGAAGCAATAAAAGCCTATTCAACTGCACGCTGTCTAGTCCTATTTTTTCTGGAAAGTGACTCTTGCAACAGCAATGTGCATAATGCATCAAACTTGACAACTTCTAGATTTCCTTGGGTCATAAGTCTCCAAGAACTAGTAAAAGTCTGGTAAGAATCTGGTAAGGCATCAAGAACAGTCTGCACAAGGGAACTGTCTGAAATGACTTCACCTGCAGAAATAAGCTGCTCATTGATATCCTTGACACTAGCAAGGAAAGTGTCCATATCATCTTCCTCATGCATAATCTTCGACTCCAGCTCTTTACGCAGCAAAGCAATTTTAGCCTCATTGCGGCTTGCATAAAGACCTACTAAAATATCCCAAACATGTTTTGCAGATTTTGCTGAACGGATGTGAGGAACAATGGTGCGCTTCACTGACAACGCAATCAATGCATGAGCCTGCGCATCCTTAACATCCCAACGAGCTTGTTCTGTTGTAGGAAAAACAACTCTAATAGCTGCAATCCTTGCAACAAGACGTGCAACATCCTCAACATCTCCTACATCCTCAGAACTAGGACGTACATCAATGCCCTGCACAATGTTCCAGACACCCTTTGACACAAGAACATGTTGCATCATATAAGCCCACATAGGGTAGTTGTCCCCATCCAACCTGTCCTCAGCAGCAAACATCTTGAACACATATGTGTTGTTGTTGTCAGCCATGGTAAATGTTGCACCTGATGTGAAAACTGCCCGAAAATAGGAGAAACGGAGCGGGAACAACCTGTGCTATATAGCACAAACCGTAGAAGACTGTAAGGCACCTGTTTTGCAGAAAACGGCACTGATAGAAATTCTACACAAAATGACGAAATAGCATGTGCAGTACTGCCTGTAGTAGAAACGGAGGCCGAAATGAGCCCAAATCAAAATTCTGAGCAGACCGGGAGGATCTAACTTGCTCTGATACCAATTGTTGGAATTAGGGTTGCAGAGAAACACACACAGCTTGGAGAAGAAGATGGAAGCTCAAGGCACACAATAGAAAGTGTATAACTTAGTGTGCAATGGAAAGATAGATAGCCCTAGAGTGATGGGCGTATATACAATGCACGGGGGAAAAAACCTCCTAAAGAGGGGAAAAATGCCCCGGCGGTCCTAGTGTGTTCACACACATCACTACCACATGTATATGGTAACACTGATGATATGAGGCTTCTTGCACTTGTGGTGTGTCCCTTGTGAGATAGTGTAGTTGCTTGCATACTCTGCCAAGCAAAGATTTTCTATGCTAGCTGGTCTTTTTGTGTACTTTGTTACGAGATCATCAAAGAATATGTATGTGTCATCAGGATGAAGTGTTTGCAAGGAAGTCTTCCTCTTTAACAATAGTGTTCTTTGGGTTTGGTAGTCTGCATTGATGAAGATAAATTGTCTGCTTGTGCTATGCAATGGAAGAGATAGTGAAATGTACGTTGCTTGTTGAGCTGTGATTTCTTGAGCATTGATCAAGGAAGGCACCTCCAATTTGCTTAAGGTGCTCCATTACGGGAAGAATCTCTTTCTTGCATTTGTCAAGGATTTTTTTGATTGCTTTGCTTGTGGTCGAATCTGTTTTTGTCATGTATGATGTGCAGTATGCAGCAACTCCATGAGGGTTGAAAATAAAATGAATATCAAGATTGCCATCCCACAATGTGCACATTGTTTTGTTGAAATTTTTTGTGTATATATCTTTTGGTTGTCTTTTGAGCAAAAGTGTTGGTTCTGAGAGTGATACTGAGAGTGTCTCAAGTTACATGTCTTCATCCATGCTTAAAGAGGATAACCAATCATTAAAACTCATTTCAGGGCAATGTGGCAAAGCTGCAAGTTGGCTTTCGAGTTGTGTCTTATTTGCAAGAAGCATGGATTTCCTTTCTTCACTTGGTTGTATCGGGCGCAAGATAGTCGTTTGCTGTGCAGGTGGTCTTGGAAATCCGAAACGGCAATGCTTCTTTCTTTTTGCATGTTCTTCGATGGGAATGGATTTGTACTTTTTGTAGGTCAACACCTAATTCATCTTTGTTACTTGAGATGTATTTATCAACAAAGCAATCACTTCTTTGCCATCAGAAATCCCAAGCTTTGGAGAATTATCAATCCAAATTAATCCATGGTCATGTTGGCTTCCCCTATGCTGAAATTCAGTGACAAAGAAAAAATCCATGATTTAGCCAAGTATTTTTGAATTTCGTTTCAACTCTTTCTTGAGTGCATTGAATCTATGGACATATTATCGAGCTGTAGTGATAGGATCTGCACGAACCAATGCGTGGATATAGTGTGCACTAGATTGGAAATTAGATTCATTGATTTGTGGACTAAGCGTAGCAAGACATTCGTGCAATGGCTTCCATCTTTGCTCTGCACATGATAGAGTGACAAAAAAGGTAGGTTGACCTATTTGTCGAATCATGGCGAAGACATTACGCTTGAGTTTGGCCTTCTAATCAGATGACGTTCGCAAAGATTCAAAGTCATGATATTCTAGTTGGGATGATAGTATTCGCTCAATGTTAGTGTTGTTCTGAACATCTTTTGCGCATAGTTGCATGCCTTGTAATTTTCCCTTACGTAGACGCACCCATATAGAACCAAGCACCTTGCCGATGATAATCTTCATCACTTTGAAGAACAAATTTCAATATCTAAGGCAAAGTGTCTATCCTTGTTTTTGAGCTCCCATTGCGCCACCTTCAAGTAATTTTTTTTCGCAAGGTTTGCGTAGGCTCTTCTTTTCCCAAAGAACAAAGCTGGAAATCATAATTCCTCGCAATCGGCATCATTGAATAGGCTCAAAGGGGAAAATCCTTCACAAGGTGCGACGCTATGGACATGTGCACTGTGATCGATGACTTGTTGTGAAGAATAGATGCCTTGGACAAGGGTGTCTGAATGTTCATTCACTAACTCATCAACCTCATCTTCTTCATGCAACACTACATCTGGACTCATGTGAAAACTAGAAACCCAAGCTTCATTAATGGAGGCTTTGTGCTCTATGTATAAAGGGGTGCCAATCAAATCTTTCAATGCTTGGAGCACGTAAAAGGGACATACACCACCACTAAGGTATGCATGGGCATACTCAAGTTTACACTTAATCTCCACAAGGATTGTAGTGTGCTCATTACTAAAACACGGCAAGATTGCTTGAATTCTTGTTAAGTCTGCCATGACATTAACGACACTGCCTTGCAACCCAAACTGACCCTCATAATTGAGTTCTCGTATTTGAGTGAAAGGAATGCGAAGTGATACAAGGCGTTTCTCAATTGCATTTAACAATGCAATGCTTGCAATACTTTCATTGAGCAGAGAATGTGGATAAATGCAAAAGAGCGGCCTCCTTTGAGATTTCAAGCTTTGCTTGCAAGAGAAACAAACTCTTTTGTCTGCAGCAGAGTTAAATGTTTGCAATCCCGTCAAGGTTTGGAGAAAAGATGCTTCGAGTAGACTGAAACGATGCAAACTCTTTTTGAACACAAGACTACCACGACTTAAACATGCATATGCAGGAGTGTCTTGTATTTCCACTACATATTTCTATTTCCTAGATCTTTTATTTGATTGAGGCACAACATTGTCTTCATGCAACATTTTCCATATTGAGTAAACTTTGTTTTGAATTTGTTTCAAAGCATAAGAAGAACAAACCTGTGTTCGAAATTGAGAAGCTATATGCAATGCTGTCTCATTTGGAAAAGTCTTCACAACATCAACCAATCTAGCGGCAAGATCTTTAGGCCAAGAGCAACGCTACGTTTCTCGATTGAAGCCGATTGTGGAAAAACAAACAATCCACCTTGACAAATAAAGACCAACAAGCCATGAGAAGAGGAAGAAGACCAACACAAGGATTAGCATTGAAGGAATGTTGACGATTTTGTTCTTGAAACACATGAACAATACATTGAAGCTCCAAGACATGGCAAGCTAGAGTGATCAAATTGATTGTTCTTGTACCCATACGTTGGCAAACTAAAGATTCAAGAGTTTTATCGTCAAAATTACAAGCCACATGCTTATCGTTCCACAATTTCAGCCACACACTTGTGATCTCCAAGTCTTGAGAACGAATTTTTGCAACAATATGCTTGGACATAATATTTTCTAGTGAATTGATAGAGATATCTACACCACATACACACAACAATGCCCTTAAAACATCTTGATTACAAGAAGATGTCTTCCAAAAAGTTGAGTCGATTGAACATTGGATGCCATTTATACAAAAAATAGTTTTATCGCCAAGAGGTAATCCCGCCATAATGCTTAGATACAAAAGGATATTCAGCAAAATATGACCTTCCTAGAGGAGTGCAAAGCACATTAGCAAAGCTAGCATCTTCCTATTCCGATTTAAAGCTTGTTCCATACCCTTGTGCATCAATTGAGAAATGCCCAGCTCTCTTCATTCCCACCAAGGAAGCTTTCAAACTCACTAGATCAGTTTCATACAAATGCAAAAAAGAAGAGGGTAGGCGAAGGACTTGGTCAACAATCTTCCCGTGCAAGGTGACGGAAATACCTTTATCGTCACGAGGAACTAGCTTTGCTTGAAGAGTAGGAACTTTCCAAATTTCAACAACTTTGTTACAAGAGAAACAATGAGGCTTTGAGCTTTGGCGACTGACTTGGGCAGATTTGCAAACTCCACATAAATACACCAATCCAACGCTGTTGACGTTAACAACCTCAAGAGAACCGAACACCTGAAATTAACCTAAAAAAATCACACGGTGCACAATCAATGCAAACAACCTACGAATAAGAACTCACCATTTTTCCAAATCCCATATTGGCAATTTGCTTAACACGGATATCTTTGAAAAGCAACTTCAATTGAGAGGGCAATGGCAGCAGAATAGTGTAGTTCACGACAAACAATGTGTTGGAGAATTGTTTGAAGACATTTATGTTGTGAACCACACAATCATAAAATCCATTCTCTTTGACTTCATTGGATATGTTATAAAAGTCAGCCTTTCGAGAAGGTACAAACAAAAGCTACAGCAATAACAAATAATCAAAACACTATTAAGAAGACTTAGAGCTGCGTATAGAAGCTTACCGTTGCTCTATCAACATCAGCAAGACCATCGGCAACAATAAGTCTAGTGCCACTGACATAATAATCAATATCTAATTCTCCTAAATGATTTTCTCGTATTAAACTGATCATTTAATGTGGGGAAGGCCAGGGGAGAAAAAGCTAGAATATTGGTTAAGCTAGCAGACCGGCCACAGTAGGGATCCAAAGGAGGGAAAATAGGGATCCAAAGGGGGGGCCATCTGCAAAAGAGCCATGTGCAACAATGGGCTAAAAAGACCCTAAGGTTCAGCCCATTAAGACTTCCAAAATGCTAAGGTTCCAAAATTCAAAGGTTGTGTCCAAAGGTCAACCCTAGGGAAAATTGGATGCTTTGTGTGTGCCCTAAAAGTCTTTGCACATCCCTACATGGGAGGGGGCGAGCCCTAAAGGTAGGGGATGAGAGAGAAAGCCACACACACACACACGCAGGCTCCCTTTACACAAAGGGAATGAGGGACACATGTCAGCTCCCTAGGCCAGATGCCCACAAGGTGTGCCCAATTTCTATTGGATGACCCTTGAAGTGGACCAATGAAAATTAAGCTAGAGTAAATATAGTTTAATTAATTTTAAAAATTTTAATAAAAGAAATCAATGAGAATTAAGTCTCCTAGAAGACTATTGGGCAGTCTCCCAAGGGGTCCAATGAGCATTCACGAGCCCCATGGCTTGCCTGATTCCTATTGGCCAGGAGGCAAAGGGGTCCAATGAGAGTTTAGTTTAATTATTTAATTACCTAAATCTCTCACAAAAGGGGAAAGGGGGACACATGTTAGAAGGCTATCACTTATGCTGCTTAATTGTAATTGGCTTGACTTGGGGAGGGCCAATGAGGCTTCAGGAAGAGCATTTAGCAAGAGGGCTCGCCCAAGAGAGAGAGGGGGCTGATTTTTGCAAGGCATTATCACACACACACTCACACAAGCTCATGTGTGAAGAAAGAGAAGACTATCTCTTCCCAAGCTTTAATGGAGAACTCATCACCTACTCCAAGCTTGTGAGATAGAAGCCTACATCAACACTCTCTTGGCATGTGGATGCAAATCCAACCAAGAGCCAAGCTTCAATACATGCTCATCTCCTCTACCAAGCTAATTACTAAGCTAAGCTATGCTACATATGAGTGATTATGTGAGGAGATGTACATCTTTCTCGTAAGATACTCCTTCTTCCTCTCAATCTACTCTCATACCCTGCTAGCTCTCACCATCTTCGAAGGTGTGTGAGGTCTTGGGTCTGAGAATGGGGATAATTCAAGTTGTGTTTGTTAAGTGTTTTGCTTAGTGCATGAAGTTTCCATCTTCATTGTACTAGCTAGTCTTGAAGGAACACAAAGAATTGTATTGTACAATGTCTCTCTTGATCGGAGAAACCATAATACAAAGCCTTTTGGAGGGGGGACCGGCTCCATGAAAATCCGGTCCTCAACTGTTGTCAATAGCTTAATTGCTCTCTCTTTTGAAAGTATTGTCGATGCTATCTAACTAGGTGTTATGCTTTTTGTTGCTCTCTCCACCCAAGCACTCTTGTAATTCTCATTAGGAATCTACTCTAATGAAATGCCCACTATGTTTATGCTAATTTCCGCTACACATAAGTTATTAGGCCATTAAATGTTACAGCCACTACTGCCATCACTTTTGGCCATGTTCTCCACCTTGATAACAGTAAAAGCTACAGTAGCCACACCATCTTCAATTGAAGAAGTCCATGATGAGACAAGATCTTTTATCTTGTGCTTGGGAAAGAGAGTGAGCACAAAGTCGAAGGAGCCTTTACAATAGATGTAGTTGCATCAGCATAGAGAGCAAGCTGACAAGTGCCTCCATCACTAGGATTCTTTTTTTCCTCACAACAGGCCCCTCAATACGTAAAAAATCACCCACCACAAATGTGTTGACAAACTGTTCGATATAATTTTCTGCCACAACAAAAGTGATAGTATGATGTGCAACCTTGTCCACAAGATCAACCTTCAAAAATCTGCTATAATTTGCTTTTTGGATTTTATATGTGCCATACTTTGCGAGCACCTTGCCAACGAAGACAAAACGGTAGTTAATAGCATCAGAAAGCTCAGATATAAGAAGCTCAGGCGTAGATTGACTCAATGCAAATTGAGATCCAAAGGAATCAACTATAGGTCTTGGCTCTTCTTTAATAGATGCTAAGTCCAATGAACGACTCACACCGGCGGAGGGAGTGGCAATCCCGGAAGAGCTAAGCGGTGTTCGCCCTACAACACATGGCACATGATACTATTATTATCAATATCACATTCGTAAGCCACAGAAATTGGAAACAAATCTAACCTCTCACAGAGGCCATCCCTCTTGCAATACTAAGGACCTTTTGAACAGATTTTGGAGACGTTTTCTTGAGCTTGGCTTTGGGACTAAGCTTTTTAAATGGTGAGTTTGGAGAATCCACTGAACTACTTGACAATCCATGGCCCCCACTTCCAGACACAACTTCGTGCAAGTTTTCAGTACTAGGAGCTGCACTTAAAGTTTTGAAGTAGTCATTGCTTGAATTTGTTGTGAAAGCATCTATAATCAAGATCAAATTCAAGACAATTTCCAAAACAAGCAAGACAACAAGACTCTTAGGCAACAAAAGAGGAAACGAAATGCAGAGGTATATTACCATCCATATTCGAATCCATAGGGCCTTGCTATAGAGAGTAATGCTATCGCTTTGATAAAAGATGTGGCTGTAAAGTTTAAGAGACTGTACTATAGAGGGAGTATAACTCTCAACAAGAGTGATCTCAGAATAGGGAAGCTTGTAAAACGTGATAGTTCTTCAAAATACCTTTAGCTTTTTTATACTTACAACTCAAAGAGTGAAACTTGATGCATAATCTTGAGTATTTCAAGAAAGATAGTTTGAAAGTTCCACTCAAAGGTTGGCAGCAAATGTAGATTTTTACATTTGTTATCATCTATCATTATATAATATTGGGTCACGGCCTGTGCACTCCATAGAGAGAGAAAGAGAAAGGGCTCCTCTTTTCATTAACTCTACCTCGACTTTTGCGATAATAATAAAAGCTACAAACATAAATGAATTTTAACTCAACTATTATTAGAGAGGAGAGAGAGGAGAAGAGAGGTGCAACCTAAATAAACTCAACTATTATTAGAGAGAGGAGAGAGGTGCAAGGTTGCAAATGAAATGAGAACTACAACTAAAGCAAATTAGGGCAACTAAAGAAGAGAAACTAATAAATTAGAACTTTATAAAGATTTGAAGTAAATGATTCTAAATCACCACATCAAAACGGATTTATTTCCATTCTTACTTTACAATATTAACAATGAACCTTGAGATCATTGAATATAATATTCAAAGTTAAATCATTTTCTTTTTTTTCTTACATTAAAAAAATAACCACAGAGCCATAAATTTTCAATGTCAAATCCCCAAACCCTAACCACATGCTCAGCTAGTCCAAATAATCCATCAATAGGATTAAATCATGGACCAAGATTGCATAATAGAATGTGGATTTAATCGTCTTAGATTAAGAGCTCCTTGACACAATACCAAAATAAATTTTCTATAGCAAACTAAAGCACAAAATCTATCAACAAAATAGACAAACTTCGAGAAATAAATAACTTCGAAAACATTGCGCAATTTTAAACTCCATCAACACCATAAAAGTTACATCTACAATCTTCAAATTATTCAGCCCGCAACATACTGTGCTTGACGTCCACATACAATCAGCCAACCAAACCATGCAATCCCGTCAATGGCTCCGTACCACCCTGCAAGAAACAGAGTAAAACAGTAAATAAAATAGCCAACTGAAATCAAAGCAACAAATTAAATTAAAAAAACTTCTCTTTGATGCATACCGGAAATTAACACAAAGATGTCGTCGACAAGCCACATACGACACCGAACCGCCATAGACCGACAGGCGGGACGACACAGCAGAGCAGCGCAACACACCACAGCAGAGCTGCACAACAGAACGACCCGATCCACCACAGACCGACGGAGAGGAGGACAATGCAGCACGACAACACCGGAAATAGCAGCAGCACAACAGATGCGCGTCCAAGGTCCGTCACAGATCAACGAAGGGGACGTCCTAACAGAGCAGCACAACCCCGATGCACAGAGTAGCATGGCACCACGTCTTCAAGACCTGCTTCAGATCGGCGAAGGGGACGAGCAAACAGAGCAGCACAACCCCGAGGTACAGAGCAACACAGCACCAAGGCATGACCTGAATCCACCATAGACCAGCGAACCAAGAACACGAGGCACCCACAGAGAAGCACAACAGAGCACAAGCGCGGCCCAAATCCGATATAGATCGGCGAGCAGGACAGCAAACCACAACAACACAAGACCGCGGAGAGGCAGGGCATTGAATCATGAAGGAGTACGAGCGGAAGTGCGACGCGAGAGAGAGTGCGAGAAGAAGAGCACGACGATATGGTGAACTCGCTCTAGTGTAATGTGTAGAGCATAGTGAGTTCTTATTAGGTTTTTACATATATTCTTTTGTAAAAACCTAATAAGAACTCACTATGCTCTACACATTACACTAGAGCGAGTTCACCATATCGTCGTGCTCTTCTTCTCGCACTCTCTCTCACGTCGCACTTCCGCTCGTACTTCTTCAACTGGTATCAGAGCTCAGATCGAGACTCGGGACAGCACTGCAGGAGGCTAGAGTCACCAACTCAGATTGGAGTGAAATTCGACAGGCGAAGACACGGCCCCAAATCTCGTGGGACAGCCCGAAGGACTTGGTGTTGTCAAAATTTCATTCTGAGGTCATCTCGGCCACCATTCGGCTTCGACAAAGGTCTACGCAGGCCATTTTCGACTACGTGGTCTCGACGGGCGCAGATCCGACTTTGCAAATTTGGGGTTTTCGGCCTACGACTGCAGGTGCTGAGGATATCGACACTCCCAGAGTGTTGATTTGTGGCTGTCTACACATTGAAGGACGGCTCACAGTTCTTGGAGGCGTGTCACATTCGACACCGGCGCATCTACACACAGACTGTAGGCGACATCCACTAGTTCATCAGGTAGCTTGTGTTTGCTGCTTGATATTCCAGATTTCATCCTAATATTGCAGGTCCTTCCACATGGGATGTATTGTCAGAGATGATGTATGTCTGTTGAGGGTTTGCTGGCTGTGAGTCACGCAGCAAACAACCGCCAGCGGTTACAGCATACAATGGGAAATTTGTGGATGTATGACTTTGTGGGAAGTCTATGTACTGTCAGATTTACTGCAGCCTTTGTTGAGGGTCGAGTGAGGTTTTATTGAGCTGGGGGATTCTCGAATGTTGAGATCCTTTCGGTGATACAGGTCTTGGAGCGATCCCTCGAGCACCCTTAGATAGGCAGTTAGGATGTATTGACTGTGAGTTAGACAGTTGGGATTGCATCTTTGCTTTACTGCCGTTTAGGCATTGTCGTAGTCTATGCTTACAGGACAGTGACAGGACAGTCAGAGACAGTACAGGTGCAGGACAGGTTTACCCACAGCTTACAGTGTTAGCGAGACAGTGGTTTTTTGAGCTGTTTTTTTTTTGGTCTGTTTTTAGTACACCAGAGCCATTTTACAAAGGAGACTCTGCCAAAATTTCTGCAGAATCTAAAGCTTTCTTGGTTTATTTGACAGGTTGATATTGGTTCAGAGGTCAATTTACAGGGGAAACCCTGCCGAATTTTTCCCAGGAAAGTAAACTACTGTGAAGCATAGCTATGGCTGGATCACAAGACACTGTTCTGATACCAATTGAAGGGGATCAGGGAGCACCACAGACGGAGAGTGAGAGAGAGAGAAGGAGACACACATGATGTGGGTGGGGAGACTGTGAAGTGGCAGCTCCCCCTATACAGTATACTCACTATAAGTATAGGGTAACAGTGGGCGGGCGCCCATGATCTGGGCGACCGGTCAAGGCACATAGGCCTTAACCCCAACAAATCACGCCCAATAACGCCATAGACCAGCGAGAGGAACCACGCTAGACAAGCCATCCATTCCTCAACAAGCGCATGCAAGAAGCAGGACAGCAGAGCACAAGCGCGGGCCAGAACCGCCACAAGCCGGCAAGCAGGGCGACATGCCGCCATGGCTTCATGCACGAAGCAGGACATCAGAGCAGAAGCGCGGCCCAGAACCACCACAAGCCGATGAGCAGGACGACAGACGAGAGCAACACAAGAGCGCGCAGAGGCACCCCATGCACAACGCGCACGCACGACCAAGAACCGCCATAGGCCGACACCCTTGAGCACGCTTTGCTAAACCTACTAGGGCTTCATGAGACCTAAACCTAATGAGAGCTCCCTCCATGGAGTTCAAGGAGTCTCCACTCCAAAAGAGGTAAGAATGAAATGCATCCACTCATTATATGCCCTCCCACCAACCTCACTTTAAGGCTTCCAGCTTGCAAAAACGCCTCATTCAAGGCTTCCAGCTTGCACCTAACTTTTAATTTCTAGGACCACTCAAAAGGCACGGAATCCAATGAGCCTATCCTCTCAAGAGCCACT
Organism: Adiantum capillus-veneris; assembly: GCF_014529385.1. Lineage (NCBI taxonomy): Eukaryota > Viridiplantae > Streptophyta > Polypodiopsida > Polypodiales > Pteridaceae > Adiantum > Adiantum capillus-veneris. The sequence continues at coordinate 30,361,767 of NC_140938.1, forward strand.
CAAAACTATATAGGTTATTTTTTATTTCTTACTTTTATTTTTAAAATACATGTGACATTTTTCACTAAGGCAAAAGGGAAACCACCACTATGGCCTTAGCCCTTTGAGCAGGCCAAAAAAAGGGGAATTTACCAAAATAACCCTCTAATTTGTGGAAATTCCCAAAAATACCCCTCACATTTCAAAAATTCCCAAAATGCACCCCGTATTTTATAAAAATTTTTCAAAATGCCCTTAAAATTTTCCAAAATTCCCAAAATACCGAGACTAAACATCTCCAAACACAATTTCTTTTGTGCCTTTTCGCAAGAAGATTGGTTGTCTATCATAGTAAGATGTTAAAACAAGAATTTGAGCTGGTTATATAGGCTTTGACGATGAATTGTTTCATTATTTTTTGAGAAAAATGCCTTTTTTTGTTAGCTAATTTACGAGAAATTATGTGTTCAACAATCCAAAATGGATCTCAATTGTCAAACAAATAAACTTTAATAAATCCAGAGCAATCCACCCAAAATAGACACAAGGGTATTTTGGGAATTTCCACAGATTAGAGGGGTACTTTGGTAATTAGTACGGCCGGCCGCCTTCGGCGGTCTCTCCCTCTTTATCGTGCGCAGAGGATTTTTGGACTGTAACCTTCATTTCACAATTCTCGACACGTATATAGTGCACTCTCTCTGCTGCTGTTATAGAATACATATAGATTTCCCCTTAAAAGAACCATATTGATAGGTTTGCGGTTTTATTACACAAAATCTTTATAGATCCTAGATGCCGAGTGAAGCCTCGGCTAACCTGTGCACGGGCGGCAACCAAACAGTCCCCAAAACTCTTAAAGAGAAGCGAACTCGGCTGAACGCATTCAAAATTTCAAACAAGTTGGAGTAACCACCTCACCGAAGGGATTTTGGTGCCCCACCGTCGCCCGCACGTGTAATAAAAAAAACACCTCTGCATCAGCTCCTACACGCAGCACTTAACCCAAACCCGCCCTTTCCTCAACTGTTCTCTGCCTCTGCCTTCGCTCGCGTCATGTGTTTTTTGTTGGATTTTTTTCCCAACAGCTTCGTCGGCATCTACTGAAGATTCGCCCCATTTCAGATTTTGCTAAAATCCTTGCTTTAGTGTTGCACATTGCAGACCGTAAGAGTGTTAACATTCCGGACAGGCAACTCCTGAAGAACTCCTTGTGCTTTTAATCTCTCCCCCTCTTCATTTCGTGTTTTTAGGCCAAGAGGCCACATCTAACTCCCCCTCTCTCTCACAGCGGAGCGAAGGCTTCTTCTAGAAAGTGCAGCGCCTCTCTCTCTCTCTCTCTCTCTCTCTCTCTCTCGCGAGGCAGGGCTGGTGCGCAATGCAAGGCGTTTGGCTTGATGTTTTTTTGTGTGTGTCTCTCTCTCTCTCTCTCTCTCTCTGCGCAAGGCAAGGCAGGGCCGCTAGGAATTTCTCTTTGCCGGATGAAGAAGGGGACAGAGAGAAAGGAGGAGGGGAGACTGGATGAAGGGGGGGATCGCTTGCTAGGGTTGTTGTAGATGGTGGGGGTTGGAGGATCTAGAGAACGAATGAAGAAGCGGGGACAAGGCTAATAGGGATTTTTTATTTTATGTTCGAGAAAGCGAGCATAGGTGAGGATAAAATGCCCTCGCTTGTCGGCCACAACTTGCTCCCTATCCATGATGAGCATATCCTGCAATCAATGCACTTCAAGTGATAACATTCCAGACATACATGTCGACCAAGGCAGTGCCACATGCCTTCAAGACGGAAGAATAGGTAATTGCATCTCCTTGTCATTGTCTCGCACGGAGTTGGCTAGGGGGGTTGTAGGGCCCAAATTTGGGGCACGGAGCGGCTTTGATCGCAAGACCTCTCGCTTGCCACACAAAAGCAATACCATCATTCTAGCGAACGTCGTTGCCAGTATCGGCATAGCAGACGATCACACCCTAGTTTACTTGCCCCTAGTTCACTCCCAGTTTACCCCTTACTTCACCCCTAGTTCACTTGACGATCCGACAATTGAGATTAAAACCACTTCTCCCTGCCAAATTTGGGCCTTGGATCCCCTCTGGGACATACCCCCGTGTCATATATGACAAGGATTGCATATGGAGAGATGCCCTCGCTTTGCATCTAGTGAAAATGGTATAGGGCTCTCAAGCTCTGCCACATTTGGCATACATGTTGACCAAGACAGTGCCAAGCATGACGCTTTTTTAAACAACTCCTGATGACTAACAATATCATCATGAACATTTTGGCCCATGTCAGCATCTGGCATAGTGCCACATGCCTTGAAAATGCAAGCGTAAGTGATTGCATCTGGAGAGATGCCCTTGCTTCACATCTGCCGAAAACAACCCAGTGCTTCTATGCCCCGTCACATTGATGGGCATATCTTGGAATCAGTGTGTTCCAAGTTACGACTTTTCAGAGAAGAAGCTCATCAACGACTTGTTGAGCTTTGAGAAGCTCTGACAGGTAAAGGTATTGACTAGCGGGTGACTAGCTAATTAAATCGTTGTTGCACTTAAATTATATCGTCACCGCAACAATGTCAGCGACGATGAAAGACACTTTGCTTTCAAAAAGCTAGTAGAGCAGCACATAGTTGAAAAGCAAAGCAGGGCAACCGTACGATTATGGCAGTAATCAAGCAATAGTCAACTCCTCTACGTGGACGACCCTACAGGGTGATTTGTAGAAAAGGCCTTAGGCCAAACAAGTAAAAAGGGATCAGTGTTGTATCTTTTACTTCATGTGCTCAAAGCTTTGTAGCATCTCTCCATTTCTTTGCAAAGCTTTTTCCCAAAGCTCTACAACTTCGTCACACAATTAGAATTAGAGTTAGATGATGTGTAAAGGAGAAGAAGTTGCAGAGGAGAATCTCTAAAAATGCAGAGAGATTTGTTTCGTGCACGAAGATGCTTGCACCCATTAAAAAAAAAAAGATTTAAAAACCATACCTATTATGGTGTGGAGTTGACACCGTCCTCCACATAATTAATAATAGCATAGGGATATGCCCTTCCCCCACCACTTTTATCCCCTTTAATTTTGGAGGGGGACTTATGCTTCTTCTGAGTGCTAGAGGGACTTTTTTTTCCTCAAACATCATAGCTACATGTAACTAAATCATTACCTCTAAGCTTGTGCCATCTGATGAGCTTATTGTCATGGATGTCATGTCACGCCTGCATCCTACCCTTCATTGTATGTGCCACTTCTCATTTTGAACAACCATTCTTTCATTTGACATTTGATGCCCCCCATACCAATTTTTCACAGCAAACGAATTGTCTCAACCATTTGCATACAACACGCACGCTTTCAACCCGCACACACTCAACACAAGTATATGTGCCAATGACATATTGTATCCTTAGGAAATGCCACTTGCATGCTCACAACCCACACACTTGATTCCATGTTTCTTACATCGAACAATTCACAACCCTCCTTTTATATGCATATGTTAGTCAACATAATTGTTCCTAGGCCAACCCACCTTGCAATGACTAGTACATCATCTGCTTGTCTAAACTATTCAACATTCCCAACCAAAGTATACCACAATCTTATTGGCGATGGAGTCAAGTTGTTATACATATCCATTCTCCATGTAAGAGAGTATATCTCAACATCTTTACAGACCTCATTCTCCTTTAATGGGCCCTGTATTAGGCACTATACGTGACTACATTTGGGACTCATCCACTCCTCTCATTTTGGAGTATATCTCAAGAGCCTTGCTCACTTCATTGACCTTTGACATCCTGATAGGTCGTCGATCATGCAGATGTATGCAACCATGTTGGGGATGCATCCCCTTTTCTCCACGTGTGAGTATGTCTCAAGAGCCTTGCCAACTTCATTGGCCTTGGATAGGCCATTTACTAAGCTTTGGTATGTGATCACATATGAGGTGCATCCCCTCTTCTCCAGATGAATGAGTATGACAACAACGATGTTGACTTTTTTGCCCTTCAACAAGACACCTATTAGGATGTTGTAAGTGATATATGACAAGGGCCTCATTGATTTTCTTCACCTTTAGCAAGGCATGCACTAGGATTCTCTAAGTGATGGTGTTTTGGATCTTTGAAGCAATCGGTGTTTGAATGCTTTTGCTTCTAGCTATGAGCTTGACATAAAGGTGAGAGATTCCTTTTACATCATTGTTAATCTCCTTGCCTTCACCATCGAAAGCAAAAGCATTTACTCACCCATTGTTCTGGGTCTCAACCCTAGTCGACAGGTTTAGCAAGCAAGCACACTTTATTCCTGTCAAAAAGACTATTAAGGCACACCAAATGGCAATTCTCTTCATATCACAGATTTTCAAACACCATGGATTACCAACATCCATCGCGTCAGATAGAGATCCTAGAATGACCAATAATTTCTAAAAAGGTCTCTTTGAAAATCTAGGAACAAGATTGAATTTCTCTTCGGCCTATCACACACAAACGGATGGCCAAAGTGAGATAGCCAATCTTACGATACTCGATCTACTAAAAACTTATGTTACAGAAGTAGATCGACGCTCACAATGGGAAAAGTACTTACCTCTTGTAGAGTATGCCTACAAGAATACTGTACATACTTCTACAAGAAAAGCACCTTTTAAAATCATTGAGGGAAGACTTAAAAGTCCCTTGCTACTCAAAGTACATGGAAAGATCTTTGTTGCCGATGAGTATAGCCGTGACCTACAAGAATCTTTTCAAAAGATTAAGGAGGCTATATCCATCTCTCAACAAAGGCAAAAAATTGATGTTGACAAGCACAGAAGGGTCTTAAAGTTCAAAGAAAATGATCAGGGTCTTACTTAAGTTTCCTAAGGCTCGATTAAGGCAAACGATGGGCAAAAATCTTGCGGGCCATCAAAAGTATTATGCCAAGCTAGAAAAAAGATACTATGGTCCTTTCCAAATTTTGCAGCCTATCAATGAGACGGCTTATCAACTCAAGTTGCCCAACCATTGGTTCATACACAATGCTTTTCATGTGAGCCTACTCAAGCCCTACAAAGGAGAGCCACCAAGTGAACCAATTATTGAAGACCCTCCCAAAGTTGAAGACCAAGAAGAGGTGCTACAACCCAAAGCTATTCTTTGACATGAAGACAAGGTACTACGACATGGTAAGATTATCTGACGATATCTTATTAAGTTCAAAAATTATCCTTTTGAAGATGCTAGATGGATGCAAGGAATACTGCTTAAGGATAGTATGAACCTTGTCAATGCTTACAAGGCTACATTAAAGTAAGCACATATACAAATTTCTTTTAAATGACCAATGTTTTTGTCTTATAAGATTAGTTCTCTTTTTATTGTGCACAAATTTAAATACTATGCATGCTTAGAATCATGTTTGTGACGACGTCTCTCAAACACCAAGTAGAATTTGTCATTCTACTTGGCAGAATGAAATGGACTAAAGAGCAGACATGCTTGTGGCAGCTATGTCTCCCAAGCACCAAATGGATTAGTCATCCATCTTGGAAAGATGTCATAGGGTAAAAAGGGATCCTCTTCCCGCTAAGTAAGATTGACTAATGACTAAGGCTTTATCTCTTCTACCTTATAGTCGAGGATGACTGTGATTTCAAGAGAGAGGTAATGGCATAAAATCTAATATCTAACCAACCCAAATGATTTTCTTATATTAAACTGATCATTTAATGTGGGAGAATAAACGGGAACAAGTGTTAGGATATAGACATGTGCTTATAGATCCATCTCAACATGGGGCCAATGGTAAAGGGTCCCAAATGAGAGATGGTCCATCAAAGAGAAAGGCTAACCAATGGAGCATAAATACCTTAGGGTTAGCTTCATTTAAGACCTCCAATAGTTAGTGTTAAAAGTCCTTTGACCTTATGTAAGATAGGGCTGTGCTTGAGGTGGGAACCCAGCCCAAGCTTGAGGTGCTTGACATGCCTGAGGATTGAGATGCTTGAAGTGCTTGGCGATTAAGATGCTTGAGGTGCTTGTCATGCTTGAGATGCTAGGGCTGAACTTGAAGTGAGAACCTAGCCCAAGCTTGAGGGGCTTAAGGGCCAAGCTTGTGGTGAGAACTAGGCCCAAAGGTTGAGGGGCTTGAGGTGGCACAAAAGTGAAAGTAATCCCTACAAGGAGGGGGCGAGCCATGCAAGAAGGGGGGGTGGTTGCTTTAACCACTCTCTCTCCCAAAGGGCACCCCTTGTCCAAGAGGCAAGTAGGACACATGGCAAGCCCCTAGCTAGGTTACCATCATGGTGTGCCTAAAGCCTATTGGTTGGCCTTCCAAGGGGTCCAATGATAATTTAGTGGATTTAATTAATTGTTTTTGCATTTATCGAGCCCTCTCTCTCTCAAAGGGGAAAGGGAGACACTTGTCCCAAGGCTACCCTTGTTGCTTGGTATGACTCTTGCTTGTGATGGCTAGGCCCTGGAGGGGTCCAATGAGCTTCAAGCATGAGCTACAAGGGGGGGGGGGGGGGTCGACCAAAGCAAGTAGGGGGCCTGCTTAAGGGGTATACTCTCCCACACACTCTCATTATTACTGTGTGAAGTGCAAAGTGCAAGAGATCCCTCTCCTTCTCCAAGCAAGTAGAGAGGTTGAGAGCCTACACCAACACTCTTGGCTATGGAATGCAAATCCAACCAAGAGCCATGCTTCAATGCTTAAGCTTGCCATCTTCTCCATCTTCATTACTATGCTATTATGTATGCTAGCAAGAAGAGTGATGATAAGTGAGGAACTAGTCCTTTCTCCTATGAAATGTTTCTTCTTCCTCTTCCCTACCCTCATTCCTTGCTAGCTCTCTCCACCTTCGAAGGTGTTTGAGGTCTTGAGACTGAGGCTTGGGATAGTTAATGCTTTCCATAAAGTTTATGTTATTCTCGTGATGTATGAAGCCTTCCATCTTCATTGCATCACCTAGGTCACAAGGAACACAAAGATTTTATTGTAACAAGTCTCTCTTGATGGGAGAAACTCTAATACAAATGCCTATTGGAGGGGGGACCTCTTGCAAAAGTATTGTTCATGCCAAGTAACTAAATGCTATGTTTATGTTTCTACCATCAATTATGTTCAATGCTCACAAAGTAATTTTCACAAAAGTACTGTCTCTCCGCTACTCTCAAGTTAATAGGCCAATTCCATTACATATGTAAAATCTATTTTCACCCAATTAAGGATTGTAGCTCTCATGTTGTGGAGTGACAACCAATATACATCAAATAAAATCTATGATGGTGTGAAATGCAAGACTTCAAGTATCTTTATATACCCAATAAGGCTAGTGTAGGACATTCAACCCTTGACTAACGACTCATTTTTAGTATATGCTCATCTTCTACAACCAACATCAGTCCCTTTAAGAACCAGTGGCTTCGTCGCAACAATGAGCATGACCCTTAAGAGATTCAATTTTTTTTAGCATTGTACCTTTGTCTTAGGACAAGGATTTTAATTTTTAAAGATGTGGTTAATAGTAAGAATCATGGTCAGCCCAAAAATAGGATCTATGACTTTTGTAACCTTAGGTCAGCTCACAAGGAGAAGTGATTGTACCCGATGCTAGGATACACTCCCCAAGAATCTGCCTAGTCAAAAGGCTAAAAGTGCCATAATTTTTACTTTATACAAATTGGCATGCCGAGATTTTTTAGTTTCTAGGTGGGCCAGTCGAGAAAATAAAAAAGGCCCACATGCTTACCGACTCATGTGGTTTTTACAAGTTACAAAGAGGGTTATATTAATATTTAACAAAATTACGTGTTTTTGAAGTGTAATCACTCAACATTATTAACGTGTTCACGTGTTCATGATCATGTTAATGAAATCCTTGCATAAGGGGGTTTTATGCATGATTTTCTATAGCCTTTCCCCTAAGCCTTGGTATTTCAGAGTGATTGTTTCTCAGACCCAAGATTCACAATTAGTAGAGAAACACGTAAGAATTGTTTGTATCCCAAGGAAATGAATTAAGTACTTGTGTGCTGCTTGAGAGCCTTAGCTTCCGCAAGCATGTCTGCACATTAGTCCTATCAATCTTTCATAGTAGAGTGACAAGCTCTACTTGGTGTTCGAGAGACGTCGTCTCCGCAAACTTGATCTAAGCATGCATACTACTTCATTTTTGTGCACAATAAAGAAAAAGAGAGTCTTATAAGACAAATTTTTTTTTTCATTTTTAACATTTGTACATTTGCTTACTCTTGGGAAGTATTGTAAGCATTGACAAGGTTTAGGTTATCCTTTAATTGTATGCCTTGCATCCATCTAGCATCTTCAAAAGGATAATTCTTAAACATAATAAGATATCGTCAAATAGTCTTACCACCTCTTAGTACCTTGTCTTCATGTCGGAGGATGGACTTGGGTTGCAACACCTCTTCTTGGTCCTCAATCTCTAGTGGGTCTTCAATAGTTGGTTCTTGAGGTGGCTCTCCTTTGTAAGGCTTTAGTAGGCTCACATGGAAATCATTGTGTATGAGCCAATGGCTAGGCAACTTGAGTTGATAGGCCATCTCATTGATTGGCCTAAGAATCTGGAAGGGACCATAGTACCTTTTTGCTAACTTAGCATAGTACTTTTGGTGTCCCGTAGGATTCTTGCCCGTCGTGTGCCTTAGTCGAGCCTTGGGAAATTTGAGTAAGAGACAATCATTTTCTTTAAAGACTTGGTCTCTTCTGTGCTTGTCAGCAACAGCCTTTTGCCTTTGCTGTGAGATAGAGATAGCATCCTTAATATTTTGGAAAGATTCTTGTAGGTCTCGGCTATACTCATCTGCAACGAAGATCTTCCCGAGTACCTTAAGTAGCAGCGGACTTTTTAATCTTCCTACAATTACCTCAAAAGGTGCTTTTCCCGTGGAAGTATGTACAGAGTTATTGTAGGCATACTCCACTAAGGGTAAGTACTTCTCCCATTGGGATCTTTGATCTGCTTCAGTTACATAGGCTTTTAGTAGATCAAGGATTGTTAGGTTAGCTATTTCAGTTTGGCCATCCGTTTGCAGGTGATAGGTCAAAGAGAAGTCTAGCCTTGTTCCTAAATTCTCAAAGAGACCCTTCCAGAAATTACTGGTCATTCTAGGATCTCTATCCAACACTATGGACATTGGCAAGCCATGGTACTTGAAGATTTGTGAAATGAAGAGGGTTGCCATTTGATGGGCTTCGATAGTCTTTTTGACATGTATAAAATGAGCTTGTTTACTGAGCCTGTCTATTATTGTCCATATTCCCGTATGCCCATGGATAGACTTAGGCAATCCAAAGATAAAATCCATGGATATGCTCTCCCATGGAGAATTAGGGATTGGCAAAGGTTGAAGCAATCCAGGTTGCTTCCCTCTATCAAACTTCATCTTTTGGCATACCACACATTTAGAAACATAGTCTTGTATGTTTGCTTTCACGGTAGGCCAATAGAAATATGTTTCAATCCCCTTTAGGGTAGACTGAATCCCTTTATGCCGGCATAAGGAGGAGCATGAGATTCATACATTACTTTCTCACGGAGTGAGTTAGTAACACATAGTCTATTGCCATAGAGAAGATAACCATCTTGTAAAGTAAATGGTTCTTCTTTCTTCCCTAGTGCAAGGGCTGAAATCACATCTCTAAAATTGGGATCAATAGCATACTCATCTATCATACAAGATAGATCATTGTGAGTTGCTATGGAAACCGCATTCACTCTCGGCCATCTTCAGAGTGCATCGGCTACTTGATTATGCTTGCCAGCAATGTGAGCAATATGAAAATGAAATTGCGAAAGAAAGTTTGCCCACCTCATTTGTTTGTCGGAGAGCTTGGTCTACGTCATGAAGTACTTAAGACTTTGGTGATCCGTTCACAGAATAAAAGGAGTCCCCAATAAATAGTGGTTCCATGAGTCTAAGGCATGTAGAACTGCGAGGAGTTCCTTTTCATATATTCCTAGAGCTTGCTCAACAGGGTCAAGCCTTCGACTTTCATAGCCTATGGCGTGCCCTTCTTGGAGCAAAACAGCTCCAAGGCAATCACCACAAGCATCACATTGGACCTCAAATGGCTTCGAGAGATCCGGTAATGTAAGCAGAGGTTGAGAGATAAGCTTTTCGAAAGCATTGTTCTCCTTGGAAAACCATGTATACCTAATGTTTTTCTTTGTTAGGTCATATAATGGTCCTGCTATTAGTGAGAACTTTTCTATGAAGCGTCTATAGTATGCACACATACCTATAAAGCTTCTTAGTTCATGAAGATTCCTTCGTTTAGGCCATCCTTTTATTACCTCTAATTTTGATGGATCCATTTGGATGCCCTCTTGAGAGATAATGTGACCTAAATACTGAATCTCTTGTAAGAAAAATTCACTTTTCTTTCGATTAACATAAACTTTATTCTCTCTTAGAACTTGAAATATTACCTGGAGGTGTTGCTTGTGTTCGTCTAATGGATTAGAGTAGATGATGATATTATCAAAGAACACTCCAGTAAAGGTTTGGTGAGGTCTGAATAGCTTCTCGATCAAGCGGTTGAATGTGGTTGGTGCATTGGTCAAGCCAAAAGGCATGACAATGTATTCGTAAAGACCAAACGTAGTGCAAAATGCGGTCTTTACAATGTCTTGATCAACTATCCTTATTTGATGATAGCCACTTTTTAGGTCAATCCTACTGAAGTAGGTAAACCCTTGTAGCTTATCAAATAGGTCTTCTACCCGTGGAATGGGAAACCTACTCTTGATAGTGATCCTATTTAATGCTCTATAGTCGACACACATAGGATATGTGCCGTCTTTCTTTTGCACTAGTAGCACAGGAGAACAAAATGGAGAAGAGCTAGGCCTAACCATGCCCTTCTCAACTAACTCGTGCACTTGCCGCATAATCTCCTCTTGTTGAGCTTGAGAAACTCTATAAGGAGGTTTGTTAGGCGGTGAAATTCCTAGAAGAAGTTCAATTGCATGGTCATCATTTCCTCGTTTAGGAGGTAGCTCACAAGGGATGTTGTCAATAAAGACATCTTGAAACCCCTTGAGAAAATTGGATAACTCTAGTTCCTTTTGATTGTGTATATTTTCTTTCGCTAAAGCATTAGGTTCATTTTGAGAGTCTTTAACAAAAATCATGTACACGGAAATAGAGCTCTTTATTACTTATTGAAAGCTTGTGTATGTACTATGGGTATGGTGTTACCCATTTCCTTAGCATCTATGTACATATCTTTTTCCGTGAACCTAAAGGAGATTCTCCTTTCAGGGAATTTAACATTGGCAGCCATGCGATCAAACCATGGTGCCCCTAGGATTACATCCTCATGTTTGAGAGGAGAGATAAAGAAGTCCTCTTTGTCCACATAGCTTTGGACATGGAGCCTCAATTTCTCGATTAAGGGAGTGACTGAAGCTTCTTGCCCCTTGAAAGCACCGTCTTCGGGTAGGACATCTCCCATCTCGTAAGCTTGTATGCCTAGCTTGGTGGCTAGCTCTATGGATATGAAATTGTGAGTAGAACCAGGTTCAAAGAGAATAAAAGCATCATGTTCTCTTACATTTCCCGAAGCATGGCATATAGGAGATCCTTCGTGGTGAGTTTCTTCCTCTTGGATTTTGACCAAGGTAGCTCTAGGAGGCTCATGGTGGGTGTTCTTTTGGGGACAAGCGCGGTACGCATGCCCTTGCTTGCCGCACTTGAAACAACGGTTATCCTTGCGATAACACTCAAACTCTTCAGGAGAGAGTTTATTTTTGCCTTTATAAACTCCCTTCTCTTTAGTTTTGTTGGAATTGCCCTTAGGAGACTTTTGGACATTGTCCTTTCCCTTAGGTTATTGGAACCCTTGTTTTCCATGGGATTAGAATTTCTTTTAGCCCCCGTTTGGAAATTGATTCGAGAAGCCACCATAGTATGGTGTATAACTGCCGATATGGTGCGTAGACTTTGGGAGTTGACATACTCCGCCATTTCTTCAGTTAAGCCCGCACAAAATTGTTGCTTTTGCTCTCCAAAATCCAACTTTTTGAAGACAGTGGCTTTGAGTTGTAGGTCCCAAAACTTGGATTCATAGGGAGAGAGCTTCAAGCTTTGCCATTCGGTCCGTACTTTGTCTTTGGCATCAATGGCCAAAAACTACTTCATAATGGAAGCTCTTAAAGCTTTCCATGTTTGTGGAGCTTCACCGTAGGCTAGACCACCATTGCCTGGTGGACTTTTGAAAGTGCATAGCTACATGGCGTAGCTTAGAGGACTCCGTGAAGCCCTCATCTCCAAACGCCACATCGAATTGTTGGATAAAGGCCAAGACTTTGTCCGTAGCACCAAAGGTGCCATCATAGGTAAGAAAAGAGATGCTCTTCCCCCCCTCTTTGAACTTCTTGAGTTTGGACAACCTCTTCCATGCGGCATAGGATTTCCTATGGCCTCTTCTTTTTGATGGTTCAAAGGTTGCACCATCACTTTCTTCAGAAGGTGAAGAATTTGAGGAAGATGGAGAAGAGGGAGACCTCTTTCTTGCCTTTTTCTTGCCTTGATCTTGTTTGTCTTCACCATCACTTTCATACGAGGAAGAGGATGAAGAAGATGGAGAAGAGGGTGTCCTCTTTCTTGCCTTTTTCTTCTCTTGCTTTTTGTCATCCCTCTTTGAAGTAGGGTGTGGAGAATTATGTGATGGTCTTCTCCGTTTTGGAGGTGATGGAGAGCGTTTAGCCCCCCGTCTTCGTGAAGCCATCTCCATCGAGGTGGCAGGAGACTCACTTCTTTCTCGTTCCTTCGGTGGGGGCTCTTGAATTCTCCTTTGAGAAGGAGATGCATCATCAAGGAGAAAATTTCAGAGCCCTTTATATGGATCCTCTTCTTCTTCCCGAATCGGAGAGAGGCCTCTTTTGGAAGTCTTGCAAGGAGGCTTCCTAGGTGCTCTCTTGTCATGGTGGGGAGCTTGGAGAATCCCATGAGCACGAAGCTGCCGTTGCACTTCACTTTGGAGGGATGGATTGCCCATGGCTTGTTGAAGCCTAGAAACAAGATAGTTAACAAGCATCGGGGCATCATTAGTAGCCTTCTCATTAGCAAAACTAGAGTGCTTCGTTAGCCTGTATAATCGGAAGTGGATAACAATCTGGTATAAAGGTACAAGCCTTCAAGGTGATTGCAATTAGAGAGAGCAAGCACTGAACAAGAGTATAGATCCGTAAAGAAGATTGTAGAAATGAAAGGTGAGAGAGAGAGAGAGAGAGAGAGAGAGAGAGAGAGAGAGAGAGAGAGAGAGAGAGAGAGAGGGAGAGAGCACTTATTATTTGTTTTGCGCAAATCTTATTACGCCAAGTGAGTGCAAGTGACTGAAACGATTTGATGAAAATAGTATGCCAAAAATTTGATGAATTAAGAATGGAAGTTTGAATGTAGCATGCAATGATTTCTTTACAATGAAATGGACAAAACTTCTATTCAGAAGAGGAGGAGGACTATATCGGTAAGATGCTCTTCAAAGTTGCACTTGTGGATAACTGGTTGACAGAGAAATAGCGCGAAATGAATTGTTTAGCTGACTGAAAGTGTTTGGGGAGCACAATAGAGTAATTTAATTCTATAGTCTCGAGTAGGCCGAGCACGTCCACAATCTGCACGAACAACATATAGTGGTGTTTTGTGGAGCAACTAGCCAGCACGACGATGTCGATGGTGATTTGTCGACTGAGTGTATTCCAAGTGATGTAATGAGGATGCCATGGGGTAGGTGGTTGAACTGGCCATGGAATGAACTCACTCCATTTATGCATGTAGTGTTTGAGCACCCACTCTTGCAAATTTGGGTAAAGACAGTATTGCAACTTGTACATTGCAGTCTCAAAGTCTGGCTGTTGCTCAATCAGATCAGCTGGAATTGGCCCACCCATTCTAAACTGAAAAGAAAAAGCATTTAAATCAAAGCAGTTGATAAGTTGTCATGTCTGTCATAGTTTGAATGGAAACAAAAAGACATTGTTGTAGGCAATGATCAAAGTTATGTGACAAAGACAGTGAGCAAAACAATGAAATAAAGACGACAGTAGTTCATAGCTAAATTTTCTTGTGATTTTTCAAAAAATAATATATTCTCAACCTTGGTGGATGTCCGGAACAAACGTTATAACCTAATGCAGTCGTTGTTTTGTGTTGTTTAATATATAAATGTTCTAAGTTTGTAACTTTATGTATATTGGTACTAGTTGCTAAAGAGGTAATTTCAAAATTGTCCACAAAAAGACATTGTTGTAGGCAATGATCAAAGTTATGTGAAAAAGACAGTGAGCAAAACAATGAAATAAAGATGGCAGTAGTTCGCAGCTATATTTTCTTGTGATTTTTCAAAAAATGATATATTCTCAACCTTGGTGGATGTCTGGAACAAACGTTATAACCTAATGCAGTTGTTGTTTGTGTTGTTTAATATAGAAATGTTCTAAGTTTCTAGCTTTATGTATATTGGTACTAGTTGCTAAAGTGGTAATTTCAAAATTGTCCTCGAAAGGAATATGTATTTGCATGTCCCTCGCATTCTCTTCGAAGGATTGCGCTTGTGCTGGCCAATGCGTTTACGAATGTTATTCGTAACTCCGATATATCTCCTATCGTTTTTCGTGCATCGTATACTGTAGACTATGTATTCTTTGCGCGACGTTGATTTTTCTGGGGTGGAAAGACGATGCTTGTCTCTGGTTGTTGATGAGTGTCTTAATCTGCAGTCCATGCAGATTGGTTAGGTAAATAAAAAAATGACGGTGCTACGGAGAAATGAATGGAAGCTAGTGATACTTGTTATCCATACTTGCCTTGGTCTGTTGCAACTAGCTCGTATGGGGAGGCTGGTTGGCCGTAATTTACTGCCTTGTGTTTGCTGTAGTGCCATGCTACCTTCTGGATTGTGATAGGTGGTGTCATAAAATCTAATATCTAACCAACCCAAATGATTTTCTCATATTAAATTGATCACTTAATGTGGGAGAATAAACGGGAACAAGTGTTAAGATATAGATATGTGCTTATAGATCTATCTCAACACGGGGCCAATAGTAAAGGGGCCCAAATGGGAGATGGTCTATCAAGAGCAAGGCTAACCAATGGAGCATAAGACCTTAGGGTTAGCTTCATTGAAGACCTCCAATAATGTGTGTAAAAGTCCTTTGACCTTAGGTAAGCTAGGGCTGAGCTTGAGGTGGGAACCCGGCCCAAGCTCGAGGTGTTTGTCCTGCTTGAGGTGCTTGTCGTGCTTGAGGTGTTTGTCCTGCTTGAAGTGCTTGATTAAGGTGCTTGAGGTGCTTGACTTACTCCATGCTTGAGGTGCTTGACTTGCCGCTTGATTAAGGTGCTTGAGGTGCCTTGACATGCTTGCCTGAGATGCTTGCGGGAATACCCCCTAGTCCAAGTGCTTTGTCATGCTTGATGACTAAGGTGCTTGAGCTCCTAAAGTCAAAAGCATCCCTACAAGAGGGGGGGCGAGCCCTTTTCCTAGGGATTAGAGAGAGAGAACACACACTCACACTCACAAGGGAAGCCCTAGCTTGAAGAGGCAGCAAGGACACATGTCAGGTCCCTACCCATGTTACCTTCATGTGTTGCTTGAAGCCTATTGGCTAGGCTTCAAAGGGGTCCAATGATAAATTACTTGAATAGTCTAATTGTTTTTGCATTTATCAAGTCCTCTCTCTCAAAGGGGAAAGGGGGACACTTGTCCCAAGGCTATCCCTGTTGCTTGTAATAGGCTCTGCTTGTGATTGGCTAGGCTTGGAGGGGTCCAATGAGCTTCAAGCATGAGCTACAAGGGGGGGTCGACCCAAGCAAGCTAGGGGGGTGCTTAGGGGGTATACTCACCCACACACACTCACAAGCACTCTCATTGTGTACTATGCAAAGTGCAAGATCTCCCTCTCCTTCTCCAAGCAAGTAGAGGTTGAGAGCCTACACCAACACTCTTGGCTATGGAGTGCAAATCCAACCAAGAGCCATGCTTCAATGCTTAAGGTTGCCATCTTCTTCTTCTTCATGACTATGCTATTATGTATGCTAGCAGCAAGAGTATGATAAGTGAGGAACTAATTCTTTCTCCTACGAAATGTTTCTTCTTCCTCTTCCCTACCCTCATTCCCTGCTAGCTCTCTCCACCTTCGAAGGTGTTTGAGGTCTTGGGACTGAGGCTTGGGATAGTTAAAGCTTTCTTCAAGTTTATGTTATGTTTGTGATGCATGAAGCCTTCCATCTTCATGGCATCACCTAGGTCACAAGGAACACAAAGACTGTATTGTAACAAGTCTCTCTTTATGGGAGAAATCATAATACAAATGCCTATTGGAGGGGGGACCGGCTCCACATAAATCCGGTCCTCAACTGTTGTCATGTTCTCTAAACTCTCTCTCTTGCAAAAGTATTGTCTATGCCAAGTTAACTAATTGCTATGATTATGTTGCTATCTTCAATTATGTCTACCCGCTATGCTCACAAAATCATTTTTTGAAAGTAATCTCATTAAATTCCACTATTCTCAAATTGAATGGGCAAATTCCATTACATTGGTATCAGAGCATTTGGTTTCTCTTTTCTTGCTTAAGAAGAGAGGTCCTTAAGTAGCCTATAAATGGTTGATGTTGTTAATTATAATAGAGTAAGTGGAACTGGGATCTAATATCAGTTTTGTTAAGCCCACTATGTGGGGGATGGTGCACACCTCGGGAGCTTTGGACTTAATAATGGAGTCTTTTTAGACTTGCCTACGGCTTTACCATTATTGAGCCATAAGAAGTCCGAAAGGAGCTAGCCCTTGGCAACTCTGCTATGTTAGACCTACTCCTCTACTCTCTATAATTAACCACTTTGAGCCGTGGGTGTAGATACTTAAGATCCGATTTTCAAAGGCAAAGAGGAGTGGCAACTAAGGTTTTGTATTGCCAAAGCATACACTAAGTATAAACATAAATTTTGTTAACATGGCTGACAATAATCAAGAGAGTAGAATGAACATTGATAGCTTTGATTTTGCACATGAAGGTGCTAATGATGATGCTCCCATGTTTGTGAATTATCTCGTCACTAGGTTGCAACAAGCTATGGGCAACCCTGTTTTGCAAGCCGAAGTTACTCAACAACTTCGTGCTTATGGAATTTCCCTTCCTCTCCCAGAGGAGAGAGAGCTTAGGAGGCCTCTTGAAGATACCCCCAAAAGAAGACTCTCTCCCATTCGAGAGGAGGAATCCAAAGAGAAAGAAAGCAATGACAGTCTAAGTTCTTCTGAAGATGTGGCTCCACGAAGACGGCGGTCTAGACGATCGCCTACTCCTCCCAAGAGGAAAAGAGCAACCTATAGTCCTGCTCCTCATCACTCTGAAAGGAAAGAGAGGAAACAAAGGAAGAAAAGGGCTAGGAAGAGGTCACCCTCTTCTCCTTCTTCTTCACCTTCCTCCTCTTCCGATGAAAGTTATGGCTATTCTCCTAGAGAATACAAGAGGGGAGGACATCGCAAATCATTTCCTGCATGGCGAAGTTCACAAAAGCTAAAGAAGTTCAAGGAAGGAGGAAAGAGTATCTCTTTTCTCACCTACGATGGCACCTTTGGTGCTACCGACAAAGTGTTGGCCTTCATCCAGCAATTTGATGCGGCCTTTGGGGACGAGGGCTTCACAGAGTCCTCCAAGCTACGCCATGTAGCTATGCACTTCCAAAAATCAGCTCGTCAATGGTGGGCTAGCCTTCGTGGCAATGGAGAAGCCCCAAAGACATGGAAAACTCTACGAGTTTCCACCATGAAGCAATTTCTTCCAAGCGATACTAAAGATACTTACCGAATGGCGCGGCTTGAGGCTTCTCTCTCATGAGTCTATCAACAAGTATGTAGACAAGTTTTGGGATTTACATCTCAAAGCTACTGTCTTTCAAAAGATAGACTTTGCCGAGCAAAGACAACAATTTTGTGCGGGATTACCTGAAGAGATGGCCGAATACATCAACTCTCAACGGCCTGGTACTATTACCGAAGTAATCCATCACACCATGGTTTCTTCACGCATAAATTTCCATCAAGGGGCTAGACGTAATGTCAAGCCCATGGAAAACAAAGATAAAAATGATGCAAAGGGGAAATCCAATGCACAAAATAATTCCCAAGGCACTTCCAACAACAACAACAATCGGTCCAAGGAGAAGGGAGTTTACAAAGGTAAAAACAAACTCTCTCCTGAAGAGCTTGAAGCTTTTCGCAAGGACCATAAATGTTTCAAGTGTGGGGAGCAAGGACATGGCTATCGTTCTTGCCCCAAGAAGAATACTCGCAATGAGACTCCTAGGGCTTCCACCATCGAAGCTCCAAAAGAGGATGCTCATTGCAAAGGATCATCACTCTCCTATGCTTGGAGAAAGGTAAGAGAGCATGATGCCTTCATCTTGTTTGACCCTGGCTCTACTCTCAACTTCATATCAATAGAGTTGGCCACCAAGTTGGGCATTCAAGCTTTTGAGATGGGAGATATAGTAACAGCTGATGCAGCTTTCAAGGGACAACAAGCCTCCGTTACTCCCTTGATTGGGAAGTTGAGGCTTCATGTCCAAAGCTATGTCGACAAAGAAGACTTTTTTATCTCTCCTCTCCAACATCAGGATGTTATCCTAGGGGCACCATGGTTTGATCGCATGGCTGCCAACATGAAGTTCCCTGAAAGGAGAATTTACTTCACCTACAGGGGAAAGAACATGTATATAGATGCTAGTGAGCGTGGTCGCACTATTCCACTTGTAAATCCTCTTTCTTTTGATAAATCAATGAAGAGCTCCGTTTCTGCGTACATGATTTATGTCAAAAAGTCTCTAAAAGCTAATAATGTTTCATCAAATGAAAATGATAGGAATCAAGAAGAGTTAGACTTGTCTACTTTTCTAAAAGGATTCCAAGATGTGTTCATCGATGATATCCCTATGGACCTACCTCCAAAACGAGGGGATGATAACCATCGTATTGAGCTCCTTCCAGGAAGCTCACCGCCTAACAAACTTCCTTATCGAGTCTCACAAGCTCAACAAGAGGAGATTATGAGGCAAGTACATGAATTGGTAGACAAAGAGATGGTGAGGCCTAGTTCCTCTCCCTTTTGTTCTCCAGTCCTTTTAGTGCAAAGAAAGATGGTACATACCGTATGTGTGTGGACTATCGAGCACTAAACCATATCACTATCAAAAACAGATTTCCCGTGCCTCGGGTAGAAGATCTGTTTGATAAGCTACAAGGCTCTACCTACTTCAGTAGGATTGACCTTAAGAGTGGCTATCATCAAATAAGGATAGTGGATGAAGATATCCTAAAGACCGCGTTTCGCACAACATTTGGTCTTTATGAATATCTAGTCATGCCTTTTGGCTTGACTAATGCACCAGCTACTTTCAATCGTCTCATGGAGAAAATTTTTAGACCATATCGTAAATTCACTGGAGTGTTCTTTGATGATATCCTCATCTACTCCAAATCTTCCTCAACCAAAAGAAAAGTGAATTCTTCCTTCAAGAGATTCAATATCTAGGTCATATTATCTCTCACGATGGTATTCGTATGGATCCATCAAAGTTAGAGGTAATAAAATCATGGCCTAACCCAAGGAATCTACATGAGCTAAGAAGCTTTATTGGTATGTGTGCATACTATAGACGCTTCATAGCAAAATTCTCTCAAGTAGCAGGACCACTACACGACTTAACAAAGAAGAACGTTAAGTTTGTATGGACTGCTAAGGAGCAAAATGCTTTTGAAAAACTCAAAGAGAAGCTTACTTCCCAACCAGTCCTCGTGCTTCCGGATCTCTCAAAACCATTTGAGGTCCAATGTGATGCGTGTGGTGATTGCCTTGGAGCGGTTTTGCTTCAAGAAGGGCATGCCATAGCATATGAGAGCCGAAGGCTCAATAGTGATGAACGAGTCTTGGGCATTTATGAGAAAGAGCTTTTAGCTGTTCTACATGCCCCAGATACATGGAAGCACTACCTATTGGGGACTCCATTTATCCTACGAACCGACCACCAAAGTCTCAAGTATTTCATGACGCAAACCAAACTTTCCGACAAACAAATGAGGTGGGCAAATTTTCTTTCGCAATTTAATTTCCATATTGCTCACATAGCTGGTAAGCACAATCAAGTTGCCGATGCACTTTCACGACGACCAAAAGTTAATGCGGTGTCTATAGCTACTCACAATGATCTATCCTCTATGATAGATGAGTATGCTACTGACCCTGACTTTAGAGACTTAATGTCAGCCCTTGCTTTGGGAAAGAAAGAGGAACCATTCACCTTTCAGGATGGTTATCTTCTCCACGGCAATAGGCTATGTGTTATCCATTCCCTTCGTGAGAAGGTTATGTATGAATCCCATGCTCCTCCATATGCAGAGCATAGAGGTATTCAACCTACTCTCCGAGGAGTAGAGACGTATTTCTATTGGCCTACCATGAAAGTGGACATACAAGAGTATGTTTCAAAATGTGTAGTATGCCAAAAGACCAAGTATGATAGAGGGAAGCAACCTGGATTACTCCAGCCATTGCCTATTCCAAATTCACCATGGGAGAGTATATCCATGGATTTCATCTTTGGATTACCCAAGTCTATCCATGGGAATACAGGAATATGGACAATAGTCGACAGGTTTAGCAAGCAAGCACATTTTATTCCTGTCAAAAAGACTATTTAGGCACATCAAATGGCAGCTCTCTTCATATCTCAGATTTTCAAGCACCATGGATTACCCACATCCATCGTGTCAGATAGAGATCCTAGAATGACCAGTAATTTTTGGAAAGGTCTCTTTGAAAATCTAGGAACAAGATTGAATTTCTCTTCGGCCTATCACCCACAAACGGATGGCCAAAGTGAGATAGCCAATCTTACGATACTCGATCTACTCAAGACTTATGTTACCGAAGTAGATCAACGCTCACAATGGGGAAAGTATCTACCTCTAGTAGAGTATGCCTACAATAATACTGTACATACTTCTACGGGGAAAGCACCCTTCGAGATCATAGAGGGAAGACCTAAAAGTCCCTTGCTACTCAAAGTACATGGGAAGATCTTCGCCGCCGATGAGTATAGCCGTGACCTACAAGAATCTTTTCAAAAGATTAGGGAGGCTATAGCCATCTCTCAAAAAAGGCAAAAAGCTATTGCTGATAAGCACAGAAGAGCCTTAATGTTCAAAGAAAATGATTGGGTCTTACTCAAGTTTCCTAAGGCTCGATTAAGGCAAACGACGGGCAAAAATCCTACGGGCCATCAAAAGTATTATGCTAAACTAGCAAAAAGATACTATGGTCCTTTCCAAATCTTGAAGCCCATTAATGAGACGGCTTATCAACTCAAGTTGCCCAACCATTGGCTTATACACAATGCCTTTCATGTAAGCCTACTTAAGCCCTACAAAGGAGAGCCACCAACTGAACCAATTATTGAAGACCCTCCCGAAGTTGAAGACCAAGAAGAGGTGCTACAACCCGAAGCTGTCCTTCGGCATGAAGACAAGGTACAACGACATGGTAAGATAATCCGACGGTATCTTATTAAGTTCAAAAATTATCCTTTTGAAGATGCTAAATGGATGCAAGGAGTACAACTTAAGGATAGTATGAACCTTGTCAATGCTTACAATGCTACATTAGAGTAAGCAAATGTACAACTCTCTTTTAATGACTCATGTTTTTGTCTTATAAGACTAATCCTCTTTTTAATTGTGCACAAATTTAACTAGTATGCATGCTTAGAATCATGTTTGTGATGACGACGTCTCTCAAACATCAAGTAGAATTTGTCACTCTACTTTGGGAGAATGAAATGGACTAAAGAGCAGACATGCTTGCGGCAGCTATGTCTCCCAAGCACCAAATGGATTAGTCATCCATATTGGAAAGATGTCGTAGGGTAAAAAAGGGATCCTCTACCCGCTAAGTACGATTGACTAATGACTAAGCCTTTATCTCTTCTACCTCATAGTCGAGGACGACTATGATTTCAAGAGAGAGGTAATGTCATAAAATCTAATATCTAACCAACCCAAATGATTTTCTCATATTAAATTGATCACTTAATGTGGGAGAATAAACGGGAACAAGTGTTAAGATATAGATATGTGCTTATAGATCTATCTCAACACGGGGCCAATAGCAAAGGGGCCCAAATGGGAGATGGTCTATCAAGAGCAAGGCTAACCAATGGAGCATAAGACCTTAGGGTTAGCTTCATTGAAGACCTCCAATAATGTGTGTAAAAGTCCTTTGACCTTAGGTAAGCTAGGGCTGAGCTTGAGGTGGGAACCCGGCCCAAGCTCGAGGTGTTTGTCCTGCTTGAGGTGCTTGTCGTGCTTGAGGTGTTTGTGCTGCTTGAGGTGCTTGATTAAGGTGCTTGAGGTGCTTGACTTACCCCATGCTTGAGGTGATTGACTTGCCGCTTGATTAAGGTGCTTGAGGTGCCTTGACATGCTTGCCTGAGATGCTTGCGGGAATACCCCCTAGTCCAAGTGCTTTGTCATGCTTGATGACTAAGGTGCTTGAGCTCCTAAATTCAAAAGCATCCCTACAAGAGGGGGGGCGAGCCCTTTTCCTAGGGATTAGAGAGAGAGAACACACACTCACACTCACAAGGGAAGCCCCAGCTTGAAGAGGCAGCAAGGACACATGTCAGGTCCCTACCCATGTTACCTTCATGTGTTGCTTGAAGCCTATTGGCTAGGCTTCAAAGGGATCCAATGATAAATTACTTGAATTATCTAATTGTTTTTGAATTTATCAAGTCCTCTCTCTCAAAGGGGAAAGGGGGACACTTGTCCCAAGGCTATCCCTGTTGCTTGTAATAGGCTCTGCTTGTGATTGGCTAGGCCTGGAGGGGTCCAATGAGCTTCAAGCATGAGCTACAAGGGGGGGTCGACCCAAGCAAGCTAGGGGGGTGCTTAGGGGGTATACTCACCCACACACACTCACAAGCACTCTCATTGTGTACTATGCAAAGTGCAAGAGCTCCCTCTCTTTCTCCAAGCAAGTAGAGGTTGAGAGCCTACACCAACACTCTTGGCTATGGAGTGCAAATCCAACCAAGAGCCATGCTTCAATGCTTAAGCTTGCCATCTTCTTCTTCTTCATGACTATGCTATTATGTATGCTAGCAACAAGAGTATGATAAGTGAGGAACTAATTCTTTCTCCTACGAAATGTTTCTTCTTCCTCTTCCCTACCCTCATTCCCTGCTAGCTCTCTCCACCTTCGAAGGTGTTTGAGGTCTTGGGACTGAGGCTTGGGATAGTTAAAGTTTTCTTCAAGTTTATGTTATGTTTGTGATGCATGAAGCCTTCCATCTTCATGGCATCACCTAGGTCACAAGGAACACAAAGACTGTATTGTAACAAGTCTCTCTTTATGGGAGAAATCATAATACAAATGCCTATTGGAGGGGGGACCGGCTCCACATAAATCCGGTCCTCAACTGTTGTCATGTTCTCTAAACTCTCTCTCTTGCAAAAGTATTGTCTATGCCAAGTTAACTAATTGCTATGATTATGTTGCTATCTTCAATTATGTCTACCCGCTATGCTCACAAAATCATTTCTTGAAAGTACTCTCATTAAATTCCGCTATTCTCAAATTGAATAGGCAAATTCCATTACAGGTGGATTAGTTGCGTCGTGCGTGTGGTTTGCCGAAGTCATGAAATTTGTCAATATAGCGACACATTTTTCTTGAGTAGCTTTTGAAAGTTCAGCCAAATCAATGTTGTAACCAAACCGCAGCACAGTTGCTCCATCGCGTACAATGTAATTCCTTCAGTTTTTGTGTCGAGGAGTTTTTGTGCTTCAACATTACGCAACATACTCTCATCATCCTCATACTGGATATCAAGATCTTCAAGTATTTGCTTCATAAGACCTGCAGGATGTAGGAGCAAGCTGGTTAGCACAACAGAAAAAAGGCATTATATTTTCCTTTTTTAATAGTACTTGTTGTCATCCTGTCTGTGTTTGGTGTGGCCATCATTTGGTCTAGAGCTTTATATCTTGCGTCGCACTTATTAATGAAGTTATGACGCTCTTGAAAAGTATGGAACCCCTCAATATACGCATGGGGTTTCTCGCCTGCTGAGTTTGCCAATCTCATCTGCTTAGTCATGAGGTAAAAGCTATTAGGTTGTATCATTGGTTGCGTTTCCTTTGCGTTGTTCGTGTATTGCTTGAAGAGCTGCACAATAAGGTGAGTGATTGATTTGCATGTGTATACATAGGCAGATGCAAGATCAGACAAGCGTGCAACATGTACCGTGTTGTGATCCATTGTTTGATTTAGTTTCCTGCATGTAAAAAAAAATTATTTTGATGACCTCTTACAGTGTTTTTGAAGCATAAGATCCGACAAACGTTTAAACACAAATGAATGAAGTGAGGAAATACAGAATAGTGAATTTACAAAAGGTGGATCAGAGTGAGCAGGGGTGATAGGGAAGATGTCTGAGCAGTGCAACATATTGAACATGACAAGTCGACAGAAGAGAAGATGAGCAGTTGAACAAAAATTTCTGCTTTGTATAGAAGGTAGTTACAAGGCGATTCAATCTGTTTAATAGAAAGAGGAATTGATACTGAAGAGGGGGAAGGAAACTTTCACGTTTAGATGGTCAAAAATCTAGATGGTGTGAACATCTCTGGCGTAGGGAGCTCTAGTAAATGTAGCCGGGTTCGCTCAGTGATGCGTGACAGCATCACGTATAGAAGGCCAAGGGCGAAAACTTCTTTTACAATGAGCAAAACGTTGGTGTTGATTGTTGCGCCTTGGGACTTGTGTCCAGTCATAGCATAGGCGAGAGCTACTGGGAATATGGATTTATGGTACCAGTGCCCGTTGAATGTCCGCTTGCTATGCTTAGACCGTCGAAGTGTAAGTTCCTATTTGGATGTTTCCAGTGTGACTTTGATTGCTTTGACGCCTCCTTGTTCATCTTGGAGGATTTCGTCTACGCGACATATTGATCCATTGGCTGCTCCAATTATTAAGTCTATGTTCTCTGTTATCAGCGCCTTTGCTCCTTCTGCTATTATGTCAATTGTGTGGAAGTCGGGATCTTCAAGCCATGCTTGGAGCTCAGGGACGTTGTGTGCATTCGTTTTGAGGCCGATTTGGATGATGTGACTATGCCGATGGAAGCGTTCCAAGAGAAGGTTATTATAATATCGAACGTCACTCTTGTGTGTGCAAATGATTGCCATATTACTATCCATGTGTTTCTCTATTTGATCCTGCTATATGATGCGGTCACCGAGCGCATCGTGGATCTCTTTCTTTGTGGGGAGCCTGACTCTTATTGTATTGAGGAACTCTATGAAAGAGATATCTTTTGCATGGCGCACTGAGCAAGACATAATGTACGTAGTAGCAGTGAACCAATAAGTGGAGCTTGTGATGTGGCATGAGTAGCACTGATCACTTTTATGCCTACATACTGGTGGCAATTGTGACAAATCACCGAACAAGAAGACCTTTTTATCTTTGAATGGGTCTAGCAGTGTGCCGTTGGTGATATTCACAATTTGTCGTACTATGAGATCAAAAGTTTGCTTTGTCAACATAGAAATCTCGTCTATGATTATCGTGTCTGCCTCTTTAATACTGACGTATCTGTCATCAATTTTGGAGATTGACAAGGGATATTGTTGTGTGCGCACTGGTATCTTGAATTGGTAATGGACAGTTGTTGCGATGCTGCTTAACCTCGTGGCTACTACACCAGTCGAAGAAGCGACTGTGACAGTTTTCCCTTGCATTATGAGTTGGCTTGTGATATATCTTATAAGGAAGCTTTTGTCACTCCCAGGAGTGCCTGTGATCACATGCAGTCCACCCTTTGCCGCTGTGAGCTTTTTATAGATCTCTGCTTGTTCAGATGTGAGTGACGCGTTTTGGACGTTTTGAAGCTCGTTTAGAAGGGCAGAGATACGAGATGACGTGTTCTGTTGCCCGTAGTCTGTTTGCACATCTGGAGATTGAAATGAGGCAGCCTTTGTTGAGGATGTCTTTTGTAGTATCATGTTGTGAAATTGGTGTGTTTGGTCTGTCGTGAGCATATTTTGTTGTGTGTACTCTGTGATGTACATTTCAAGATCCTCATCTGTCAGTATCAAATTTCTAAGTTTGCACTCAAGATAGTATGACCTGGACATGTTCTCTGGTGAGAGCAGCTGGGATTCGTTTTTGAAGGTGATGCTTTTTAGCAGCACGTTGTAAAAGAAAGCCTCCGGATGATGCCCTGGGTGAAAGTCTGTGAAACGGACCAGTCGGTGTTGCCGCTGTAGCGATTGGCCGTAGGTATTCTCCTCTGAAATATATTTTTTCCTTTCTTTTCCCTTTGTTACTATGTAACTCTTGTGGAAGTCGTAGAATGTAAGCTTCTCCAGCGTTTGTGTTCGTGCGCAATACAGATCAACAAGGTGCAGGACGACATCATTGTTGTGAGAAATGATTCGTTGTCGTAGTGCCGGGGGTGATGAGTCGACGTATTGGACTCTATCATTCTTTGAAATGATTGGGATTTGCAAACAATTTAATGCCACTTCTATTGTTTAGATAGGTTTCGACAGTAAAGAGGCTGAGATCAGCTTCAATTTTACAGTGTCAAGGCCACCTAGGCCTAAGCGCTCTGCATCTTCTGAGCGGATGTTGAGATGGCCCATTGGTTCAGTTTTGAGTGCCTTGAGGGAAAACAAACTTTTTCTCAACCAAAAGAAAAGTGAATTCTTCCTTCAAGAGATTCCATATCTAGGTCATATTATCTCTCACGATGGTATTCGTATGGATCCATCAAAGTTAGAGGTAATAAAATCATGGCCTAACCCAAGGAATCTACATGAGCTAAGAAGCTTTATTGGTATGTGTGCATACTATAGACGCTTGATAGCAAAATTCTCTCAAGTAGCAGGACCACTACACGACTTAACAAAGAAGAATGTTAAGTTTGTATGGACTGCTAAGGAGCAAAATGCTTTTGAAAAACTCAAAGAGAAGCTTACTTCCCAACCAGTCCTCGTGCTTCCGGATCTCTCAAAACCATTTGAGGTCCAATGTGATGCGTGTGGTGATTGCCTTGGAGCGGTTTTGCTTCAAGAAGGGCATGCCATAGCATATGAGAGCCGAAGGCTCAATAGTGATGAACGAGTCTTGGGCACTTATGAGAAAGAGCTTTTAGCTGTTCTACATGCCCTAGATACATGGAAGCACTACCTATTGGGGACTCCATTTATCCTACGAACCGACCACCAAAGTCTCAAGTATTTCATGACGCAAACCAAACTTTCCGACAAACAAATGAGGTGGGCAAATTTTCTTTCGCAATTTAATTTCCATATTGCTCACATAGCTGGTAAGCACAATCAAGTTGCCGATGCACTTTCACGACGACCAAAAGTTAATGCGGTGTCTATAGCTACTCACAATGATCTATCCTCTATGATAGATGAGTATGCTACTGACCCTGACTTTAGAGACTTAATGTCAGCCCTTGCTTTGGGGAAGAAAGAGGAACCATTCACCTTGCAGGATGGTTATCTTCTCCACGACAATAGGCTATGTGTTACCCATTCCCTTCGTGAGAAGGTTATGTATGAATCCCATGCTCCTCCATATGCAGGGCATAGAGGTATTCAACCTACTCTCCGAGGAGTAGAGAAGTATTTCTATTCGCCTACCATGAAAGTGGACATACAAGAGTATGTTTCAAAATGTGTAGTATGCCAAAAGACCAAGTATGATAGAGGAAAGCAACCTGGATTACTCCAGCCATTGCCTATTCCAAATTCACCATGGGAGAGTATATCCATGGATTTCATCTTTGGATTACCCAAGTCTATCCATGGGAATACAGGAATATGGACAATAGTCGACAGGTTTAGCAAGCAAGCACATTTTATTCCTGTCAAAAAGACTATTAAGGCACATCAAATGGCAGCTCTCTTCATATCTTAGATTTTCAAGCACCATGGATTACCCACATCCATCGTGTCAGATAGAGATCCTAGAATGACCAGTAATTTTTGGAAAGGTCTCTTTGAAAATCTAGGAACAAGATTGAATTTCTCTTCGGCCTATCACCCACAAACGGATGGCCAAAGTGAGATAGCCAATCTTACGATACTCAATCTACTCAAGACTTATGTTACCGAAGTAGATCAACGCTCACAATGGGAAAAGTATTTACCTCTAGTAGAGTATGCCTACAATAATACTGTACATACTTCTACGGGGGTAGCACCCTTCGAGATCATAGAGGGAAGACCTAAAAGTCCCTTGCTACTCAAAGTACATGGGAAGATCTTCGCCGCCGATGAGTATAGCCGTGACCTACAAGAATCTTTTCAAAAGATTAGGGAGGCTATAGCCATCTCTCAAAAAAGGCAAAAAGCTGCTGCTGATAAGCACAGAAGAGCCTTAATGTTCAAAGAAAATGATTGGGTCTTACTCAAGTTTCCTAAGGCTCGATTAAGGCAAACGACGGGCAAAAATCCTACGGGCCATCAAAAGTATTATGCTAAACTAGCAAAAAGATACTATGGTCCTTTCCAAATCTTGAAGCCCATTAATGAGACGGCTTATCAACTCAAGTTGCCCAACCATTGGCTTATACACAATGCCTTTCATGTAAGCCTACTTAAGCCCTACAAAGGAGAGCCACCAACTGAACCAATTATTGAAGACCCTCCCGAAGTTGAAGACCAAGAAGAGGTGCTACAACCCGAAGCTGTCCTTCGGCATGAAGACAAGGTACTACGACATGGTAAGATAATCCGACGGTATCTTATTAAGTTCAAAAATTATCCTTTTGAAGATGCTAAATGGATGCAAGGCGTACAACTTAAGGATAGTATGAACCTTGTCAATGCTTACAATGCTACATTAGAGTAAGCAAATGTACAACTCTCTTTTAATGACTCATGTTTTTGTCTTATAAGACTAATCCTCTTTTTAATTGTGCACAAATTTAACTAGTATGCATGCTTAGAATCATGTTTGTGATGACGACGTCTCTCAAACACCAAGTAGAATTTGTCACTCTACTTTGGGAGAATGAAATGGACTAAAGAGCAGACATGCTTGCGGCAGCTATGTCTCCCAAGCACCAAATGGATTAGTCATCCATATTGGAAAGATGTCGTAGGGTAAAAAAGGGATCCTCTACCCGCTAAGTACGATTGAGTAATGACTAAGCCTTTATCTCTTCTACCTCATAGTCGAGGACGACTATGATTTCAAGAGAGAGGTAATGTCATAAAATCTAATATCTAACCAACCCAAATGATTTTCTCATATTAAATTGATCACTTAATGTGGGAGAATAAACGGGAACAAGTGTTAAGATATAGATATGTGCTTATAGATCTATCTCAACACGGGGCCAATAGCAAAGGGGCCCAAATGGGAGATGGTCTATCAAGAGCAAGGCTAACCAATGGAGCATAAGACCTTAGGGTTAGCTTCATTGAAGACCTCCAATAATGTGTGTAAAAGTCCTTTGACCTTAGGTAAGCTAGGGCTGAGCTTGAGGTGGGAACCCGGCCCAAGCTCGAGGTGTTTGTCCTGCTTGAGGTGCTTGTCGTGCTTGAGGTGTTTGTGCTGCTTGAGGTGCTTGATTAAGGTGCTTGAGGTGCTTGACTTACCCCATGCTTGAGGTGATTGACTTGCCGCTTGATTAAGGTGCTTGAGGTGCATTGACATGCTTGCCTGAGATGCTTGCGGGAATACCCCCTAGTCCAAGTGCTTTGTCATGCTTGATGACTAAGGTGCTTGAGCTCCTAAATTCAAAAGCATCCCTACAAGAGGGGGGGCGAGCCCTTTTCCTAGGGATTAGAGAGAGAGAACACACACTCACACTCACAAGGGAAG
The DNA here is from genome assembly GCF_014529385.1 of Adiantum capillus-veneris. NCBI lineage: Eukaryota > Viridiplantae > Streptophyta > Polypodiopsida > Polypodiales > Pteridaceae > Adiantum > Adiantum capillus-veneris. The sequence goes on from NC_140938.1 coordinate 30,391,672, forward strand.
CCCCAGCTTGAAGAGGCAGCAAGGACACATGTCAGGTCCCTACCCATGTTACCTTCATGTGTTGCTTGAAGCCTATTGGCTAGGCTTCAAAGGGATCCAATGATAAATTACTTGAATTATCTAATTGTTTTTGAATTTATCAAGTCCTCTCTCTCAAAGGGGAAAGGGGGACACTTGTCCCAAGGCTATCCCTGTTGCTTGTAATAGGCTCTGCTTGTGATTGGCTAGGCCTGGAGGGGTCCAATGAGCTTCAAGCATGAGCTACAAGGGGGGGTCGACCCAAGCAAGCTAGGGGGGTGCTTAGGGGGTATACTCACCCACACACACTCACAAGCACTCTCATTGTGTACTATGCAAAGTGCAAGAGCTCCCTCTCTTTCTCCAAGCAAGTAGAGGTTGAGAGCCTACACCAACACTCTTGGCTATGGAGTGCAAATCCAACCAAGAGCCATGCTTCAATGCTTAAGCTTGCCATCTTCTTCTTATTCATGACTATGCTATTATGTATGCTAGCAACAAGAGTATGATAAGTGAGGAACTAATTCTTTCTCCTACGAAATGTTTCTTCTTCCTCTTCCCTACCCTCATTCCCTGCTAGCTCTCTCCACCTTCGAAGGTGTTTGAGGTCTTGGGACTGAGGCTTGGGATAGTTAAAGCTTTCTTCAAGTTTATGTTATGTTTGTGATGCATGAAGCCTTCCATCTTCATGGCATCACCTAGGTCACAAGGAACACAAAGACTGTATTGTAACAAGTCTCTCTTTATGGGAGAAATCATAATACAAATGCCTATTGGAGGGGGGACCGGCTCCACATAAATCCGGTCCTCAACTGTTGTCATGTTCTCTAAACTCTCTCTCTTGCAAAAGTATTGTCTATGCCAAGTTAACTAATTGCTATGATTATGTTGCTATCTTCAATTATGTCTACCCGCTATGCTCACAAAATCATTTCTTGAAAGTACTCTCATTAAATTCCGCTATTCTCAAATTGAATAGGCAAATTCCATTACAGGTGGATTAGTTGCGTCGTGCGTGTGGTTTGCCGAAGTCATGAAATTTGTCAATATAGCGACACATTTTTCTTGAGTAGCTTTTGAAAGTTCAACCAAATCAATGTTGTAACCAAACCGCAGCACAGTTGCTCCATCGCGTACAATGTAATTCCTTCAGTTTTTGTGTCGAGGAGTTGTTCTGCTTCAACATTACGCAACATACTCTCATCATCCTCATACTGGATATCAAGATCTTCAAGTATTTGCTTCATAAGACCTGCAGGATGTAGGAGCAAGCTGGTTAGCACAACAGACAAAAGGCATTATATTTTCCTTTTCTAATAGTACCTGTTGTCATCCTGTCTGTGTTTGGTGTGGCCATCATTTGGTCTAGAGCTTTATATCTTGCGTCGCACTTATTAATGAAGTTACGACGCTCTTGAAAAGTATGGAACCCCTCAATATACGCATGGGGTTTCTCGCCTGCTGAGTTTGCCAATCTCATCTACTTAGTCATGAGGTAAAAGCTATTAGGTTGTATCATTGGTTGCGTTTCCTTTGCGTTGTTCGTGTATTGCTTGAAGAGCTGCACAATAAGGTGAGTGATTGATTTGCATGTGTATACATAGGCAGATGCAAGATCAGACAAGCGTGCAACATGTACCGTGTTGTGATCCATTTTTTGATTTAGTTTCCTGCATGTAAAAAAAAAATATTTTGATGACCTCTTATAGTGTTTTTGAAGCATAAGATCCGACAAACGTTTAAACACAAATGAATAAACTGAGGAAAGACAGAATAGTGAATTTACAAAAGGTGGATCAGAGTGTGTAGGGGTGATAGGGAAGATGTCTCAGCAGTGCAACATATTGAACATGACAAGTCGACAGAAGAGAAGATGAGCAGTTGAACTCATTTAGAAGATGAGAGAAATGTACATCACGACAGACCAAACACACCAATTTCAGAAGATGATACTACAAAAGACATCCTCAACAAAGGCTGCCTCATTTCAATCTCCAGATGTGCAAACAGACTACGGGCAACAAAACACGTCATCTCGTATCTCTGCCCTTCTAAACGAGCTTCAAAACGTCCAAAACGCGTCACTGACATCTGAACAAGCAAAGATCTATAAAAATCTCACAGCGGCAAAGGGTGGACTGCATGTGATCACAGGCACTCCTGGGAGTGACAAAAGCTTCCTCATAAGATATATCACAAGCCAACTCATAATGCAAGGGAAAACTGTCACAGTCGCTTCTTCGGCTGGTGCAGTAGCCACGAGGTTACGCAGCATCGCAACAACTGTCCATTACCAATTCAAGATACCAGTGCACACACAACAATATCCCTTGTCAATCTCCAAAATTGATGACAGATACGTCAGTATTAAAGAGGCAGACACGATAATCATAGACGAGATTTCTATGTTGACAAAGCAAACTTTTGATCTCATAGTACGACAAATTGTGAATGTCACCAACGGCACACTGCTAGACCCATTCAAAGATAAAAAGGTCTTCTTGTTCGGTGATTTGGCACAATTGCCACCAGTATGCAGGCATAAAAGTGATCAGTGCTACTCATGCCACATCACAAGCTCCACTTATTGGTTCACTGCTACTACGTACATTATGTCTTGCTCAGTGCGCGATGCAAAAGATATCTCTTTCATAGAGTTCCTCAATACAATAAGAGTCAGGCTCCCCACAAAGAAAGAGATCCACGATGCGCTCGATGACCACATCATATAGCAGGATCAAATAGAGCAACACATGGATAGTAATATGGCAATCATTTTCACACACAAGAGTGACGTTCGATATTATAATAACCTTCTCTTGGAATGCTTCCATCGGCATAGTCACATCATCCAAATCGGCCTCAAAACGAATGCACACAACGTCCCTGAGCTCCAAGCATGGCTTGAAGATCCCGACTTCCACACAATTGACAGAATAGCAGAAGGAGCAAAGGCGTTGATAACAGAGAACATAGACTTAATAATTGGAGCAGCCAATGGATCAATATGTCGCGTAGACGAAATCCTCCAAGATGAAGAAGGAGGCGTCAAAGCAATCAAAGTCACACTGGAAACATCCAAATAGGAACTTACACTTCGACGGTCTAAGCATAGCAAGCGGACATTCAATGGGCACTGGTACAGAAAATCCACATTCCCAGTAGCTCTCGCCTATGCTATGACTGGACACAAGTCCCAAGGCGCAACAATCAACACCAACGTTTTGCTCATTGTAAAAGAAGTTTTCGCCCTTGGCCTTCTATACGTGATGATGTCACGCATCACTGAGCGAACCCGGCTACATTTACTAGAGCTCCCTACGCCAGAGATGTTCACACCATCTAGATTTTTGACCATCTAAATGTGAAAGTTTCCTTCCCCCTCTTCAATATCAATTCCTCTTTCTATTAAACAGATTGAATCGCCTTGTAACTACCTTCTATACAAAGCAGAAATTTTTGTTCAACTGCTCATCTTCTCTTCTGTCGACTTGTCATGTTCAATATGTTGCACTGCTGAGACATCTTCCCTATCACCCCTACACACTCTGATCCACCTTTTGTAAATTCACTATTCTGTCTTTCCTCACTTTTGAAATTGGTGTGTTTGGTCTGTCGTGATGTACAGTTGAACTAATTTAATGCCACTTCTATTGTTGAGATAGGTTTCGACAGTAAAGAGGCTGAGATCAGCTTCAATTTTACAGTGTCAAGGCCACCTAGGCCTAAGCGCTCTGCATATTCTGAGCGGATGTTGAGATGGCCCATTGGTTCAGTTTTGAGTGCATACTTCAAGAGGTAGTAGGACAGCGATGAATTGGTGACCCGCTGTATATTCATATGTGCACCCCATAGCAAGAGCACTGTAGGGTGGTACGGTACGACATTTCTGTCTTCATGCCGGGGCCTAAAGTATTGCCATTTGTGATTTTGTTCGTTGAAGACTGGGTTTGGATTTGGTTGCGCATGAAATGGAAACCCGTGTTTACATACTCCATCTCTTTGACCGTTTGGTAACAACTTGTACGGCACTTGTGAAGTTGTTTCCTAAGTACGAGTTCTTGGAGCTTGCTTACTTCCGGCAAAACCACAGAGCCAGTTTCTGTCGGGATATATGCAGCTATTTCAGCAGATAGTTGCTCTTTGTCTTCTTCATGGATCCACAGTATGACATGAGCATGCAATGATCCTCTATTTTGGACCTCATATCTAACCATGTGGTGTTGCACATGACCCAACACACCTTTCGCAAGTATATATTTGGACATAAGCATTTGGAACTTAGAGTGGAAGGTGACGGCGCATTCGACTGGGCAGTCTGTCCAAGTGAAGGAGGCGTTCAACTGACGTGCAATTAGCTCGATTGTGTCAATCTCAGGCCATCTTGTGTCTGTGACCTCATCGGTAGTGATAGTCAAGAAGAAATCAGGCATTCCCCATTCGTCCACCATTGCTATCAAGTCCTTTAGGTTCTTGCGGTGCCACGAGCAGGAACCTGGCATGCTGGAAGGGGTGTTGTACTGAAGCACATGTCTCACAGTATCTTCGTTAGTTGCTGTACGATTGGCCCTCTTGTAGTTGTCAATGTCCTTTTGCAACAAGCTCATGTGTGTATTGTTAGCCAACATAAGTGTCTGCTTTAGTTGGTACATTATGAGCAGGTATGGCTTGTACAGGGTGGAAACGGAGAACAGAGTTGATGCACGTATCTTTACATATATACTGAAGTTGATTTTACCATCATACTGACCTTTCCCAAAGGGAATAGGAGTGGAAATTTTGCCGTCTCTATTGTGATGTTGTTCACAGTGCTTGATGCGGCAGGCATGCCGTTGGGCTTGAAAGTAATTGTTCTCTCAAGCAATTGTTGACGGCCACGGAGCTGTAGAGAAGCAAATTCGTAAGTATCGCTAGCGGTGAATTCTCTTCTCTTGGCTGGTTCAATGATGTTTTTGATGATACCAAACATCAAACTTGTGTCAAGCTGCGCCATCAGTGCAAATGGTGCATTGTCTTGTTGTTGCTGAATGATCTTGCTCACACCTTGTTGAGTTAGTATGCAAAGACCAAGCTTCTTATTCGGTCGTTCTGTAGTACGAAGTTGTTCTCAAGATTGAATGCAAGTATGTCTGCCACTTGTGATGTAGCTAGGTCTTGCTCTGTGAAGGTTGTTCTATGCTCTTTACTCCATGATAGCAGAGGGTTATCTAATATTGAATGCCTGTCTAGTGTACCTCGTGCAATTGTTGTTGCTGTTGAGATGGCATTGACAGATATGTCAATGACGCTCAATAGCTGTATGTGAAGCTGATTTCCGTTCAGTATTCTTCTTGTGTAGTCTGGAAGTAACGACACACAATATCTGCGACGTGCACTTGAGTTCTCACAAGTGGAGCATTGCACCCATTGCGTTTCTATGTGTGTAGCCTCTAAGCTGGATACCAATAGACTGCTAGCCTCTAAGCTGGATACCAATAGACTGCTAGCGAACATTGCGATCGATGTCTCGTCTGGAGCTCGAGGACAATCAAAAGAGGCACTTCTTTGGATGAAACTACACCACAAACAAAGCATATGCTTAAAGGTCTGAATATCGCTGCAACGTCTGAACTCCATCGGTATACTAAATTGACGATATCAATCCATGATTGTGAGCATGGTAGAAATCTAGCCTTCTTCTTGATTGAAGTGCGATGTCTTGCTTTCGATCTGCTGAGGTGTATCCTACGCTTTCAGTGATGGTCCATTGAAGGCTTAAGTCGGCGGACTCAATCTTAATGATTCAATGTGATGAGAACCTTGTGATATTTACTTACTAGTCATGTCTAAGCAATGGACAGTTCAAGCGTTTGAAACAACCATGTACCTTGTGCTGGATTGCGCAATTGCGGGGTTTCGACCTGGGAAGAGGCAAGCGGTAGCTGATTTCCTGAATGTGCCTTGCACGGAATAAGTACGAAGCGTTAGAAAAGTAATAGCACAATGTTTAAGGTTCTGAGAGTAATCTAATTATTTGTATGTGTTCTTTACTTCTTATGTTATAGAAAAAAAAAACATGTTGGTGTCCCTGCACGGGGGAGTTTGCACAGTCTCCCCAATTTTTATAATACGAGGGAACGTGCCATTCCCACGGCAGCATGCAATTTTCCGTGTGTTCCTTTTTACTGTGTCCTCAACGTTCAAGATTAAAATGTGGCACTTTGTACTCACTGCACGCTACAATATGTCGCCGTTACAAATGAAGAGGAGATTTGCCCAAGTTTCTCTTGATATGTTTGCAGTGAAACACGGTAGAGTTAGGCCATAAATAGTTGCGCCTGCAGAAACGAGCCGAGTAAGGTAGTTGAACGTGGACATGATACACACGAAGTTGCTATAATTGCCAGTGAGACCCCTTTATCCTTAGCATGGACACCCCCTACCCGTGCATAATAACTCTCCCCTCCTAGACGTTGCACAAGGTGGACATGGTCTCAAAACATCAAATTAGTTATCCATGCAAGATGCACTAGCAAGTAATGAAGATCTACAGGACAATTGGCAGCATTGTGAAACAAGGAATCATCAGTGTTGTGCACTATGACTAGCCCCGGTCTGCTAACGCCATCTGTGTACTCCATGGCCCTTGAGGTCCTTCAACTACTCCTACCGAAAACATGCAATAGATCGTATTGCATCAACGCTACTACCACACCCTGCATCATCGCCACAAACCCTGAAGAATTGAATTTTCGAGAGATGAATAGTGCAAAGTGGGACAACAAATTGCGCAAGATCTGATTGGAAAAGCCAGCAATGCATTGTCACCCAGTTGCGCCCCTTAGAGCTCCTACGTATCCACAATGATAATCACCTACCCTTGCATGTTCACGGCTACTCTAGAACAAGAACGCAAGAAGTAGATTTCGAGAGTATTGCTCTTTGTCGAGTTGCATGCCCGAACTCAAGAACACAAGAAGTATATTTCGAGAGTATTGCTCTTTGTCGAGTTGCAGGTCTAGACTACCTCTATGACACCTTGATTTATAGAGCCTCTTTGTCATCCCAATCCCCTTACCGGCTTTTGAGCATCTTGACATTGTTTATGAAACCAAATCTAGCTCTGTGGCCCCTTGATGAGACGTGTGTTTTATTTAATCTTAAATTCACTATCCAATGGAATTCTTGAAGGCCTCCCATGGTTCCTCTAAAGGTGCCAAGCTCTTTTTCCTTTGTGGTGCTGCCTATGCCGCTACGGAAGGCTGGATTGGAGTGAATGTGGAGCCCAGGTCAAGCCCACCAAGCTCTGTTTCCTTTACGGTGCTGCCCAGCCTGTCTCGGACTGTGGAGCAATTGTGGATAAGAGAGAGAGAGAGAGAGAGAGAGAGAGAGAGAGAGAGAGAGAGAGAGAGAGAGAGAGAGAGAGAGAGAGAGAGAGAGAGAGAGAGAGAGAGAGAGAGAGATTTTTCTACCGCATGCTCACCTCAAGATTCCTGCCTAGGATCGATTCTCTTGGGGTACACTTAAAGTCCTTGTGGTATATAGAGTCGTGGAGTAAATTCCTCTCAAAAAGTATCAATTTTCCCACCCATTGTTTTGAATAAAGCCCATACCCATTGGGAAGCAATGATCGGAGTTTACCTGGAAGAAGCCCCATTCCTTGCATGTGGTGGCAAGCTTGGCGATGGCGGAGGCTCTGAGGGGGCCCTCGAACTCCTTCATGTCGATGATAGGGACTTGGGGGGAGAGAGAGAGAGAGAGAGAGAGAGAGAGAGAGAGAGAGAGAGAGAGAGAGAGAGAGAGAGAGAGAGAGAGAGAGAGAGAGAGAGAGAGAGAGAGAGAGAGAGAGAGAGAGAGAGAGAGAGAGAGAGAGAGAGAGAGAGAGAGAGAGAGATTCCTCTGAAAAAGTATCAATTTGCCCACCCATTGTTTTGAATAAAGCCCATACCCATTGCGGAGCAACGATCGGAGTTTACTTGGAAGAAGCCCCATTCCTCGCATGCGGTGGCAAGCTTGGCGATGGTGGAGGCTCTGAGACTCCTTCATGTCAATGACACGGACTTGGAGAGAGAGAGAAAGAGAGAGAGAGAGAGAGAGAGAGAGAGAGAGAGAGAGAGAGAGAGAGAGAGAGAGAGAGACTGAGGCTGCGAACTGTGAAGCTGCTGTCAACCTGCGAACTGTCAACCTAGTTGTGGAGAAGATCGACGGCTTCGTTGTTTTTATTAATTTGATAGCGGTGTAGCTTTTGACGACGCATCTTTTGGCAGGAGCTCGTTTTTTTTAGCACTGTAAAGCGCTGCCACGTGGGTGCATGAGAGGGGAGGGATTGAAAAAACGCTACTACGCTAACGAAGTAATCAAAGTTGTCAACCTTAATTTCACTCTCTTTACTATTGTCAACCATTCTAACAACTTTTAGGTGTAAAATTTTTACGTGTACTTTGGCACTTCAATCCCTAGTTGCTACTCCTCTGTACCCCTTTAGAAAAATCACTCAAGCTACTGTACCCGTGGCTCGAATACCATTAATTGCAAGGAATAGAAGAGAGGGTCGTTCAACAGCAAAACAACACCGGCTCCTGTCAAGCTTCTAATAGCTCAATAGTGGTTAAAAGCCCCATAGGATTCCACTATTAAGACCATAGCTCTTGACGGTGATGCCCCGTTAACTGCACAAAGGCAGGCACACTGCAAGGCTAGAAAATCCCTATTCTACTTACTCACATGCAATTAATAATACCAATCATTTATAGCTAGCTTGAGGACCTCCCTTCTTGAGCAAGAAAAGAGAAACCTTGTGCTCTGATACCAATGTAACATTAAATGGCCCAGTAACTTGTGTGTAGCAAAAAATAGCATGAACATAGTGAGAATTTCATTAGAATAGATTCCTAATTAGAATAACAAGAGTGCTTGGGTGGAGAGAGCAACAAAAAGCATAATACCTAGTTAGATAGCATGAAAAATACTTCAAAAGAGAGAGAAATTAATCTATTGACAACAGTTGAGGACTGGATTTACATGGAGCCGGTCCCCCCCTCCAAAAGGCTTTGTATTATGGTTTCTCCCATCAAGAGAGACATTTTACAAAACAATTCTTTGTGTTCCTTCAATACTAGCTAGTGCAATGAAGATGGAAACTTCATGCAATAAGCAAAACACTTATCAAACACAACATAAATTCCCTCACGGCCTCAGACCCAAGACCTCACACACCTTCGAAGATGGTGAGAGCTAGCGGGGTATGAGAGTAGATTGAGAAGAAGGAGTATTATTACGAGAAAGATGTACATCTCCTCACATAATCACTCATATTACCATAGCTTAGCTTAGTAATTAGCATGGTAGAGGAGATGAGCATGCATTGAAGCTTGGCTCTTGGTTGGATTTGCATCACAAAGCCAAGAGTTGTTGGTGTAGGCCTCCCTTCTCACAAGCTTGGAGTAGGTGGTAAGCTTTCCATTAAAGCTTGAGAAGGAGAGAGAGAGAGTCTTCTTGCTCCACACATAGATTGTGTGAGTGTGTAAGTGAATGATGCCTTTGAAAAATCAGCCCCCTCTCTCTCTTGGTCGACCCCTCTTGCTATTTTCTCATGCTCATGTTAAGTATGGAGCCTGATTTACCCTTGTAATTTTCTGTGGTAAAAGAGCACATTTGTAAGGCCCCCATTATGAGGAGAAACCATCGTGCGTGAAGGAAAATCACTCACCGGAAACCAAAATTTTCACGGACAAGAATCAGGGGAACCTTTAGAGGCCTCGGGGGCGGAGGCCCCCAAGACTTTTTTTCCCCCGCCAGAATATTCCTTTTCGCCGGAATATTATGGCCGGCCGGCGGCCGGAAAGTGGTCGGAAAACAACCGGTCCGTTGGCCGGTGGCCGGTAGTCAATGGTCGATGGCCGGTGGTCGGAAGTCAATGGCCGGTGGCCGGTGGCCGGAAGTCAAAGGCCGGTGGCCGAATTCAAAAGCGGACTTGTCTTCTCAAGGGCGGCCACACATGGGCGGATTGGAGGGTCCGATTTGGACTTATTCGCACAAGGGCAGCTACACATGGCTGCCTCTCATAAGAGAGGGCAGTCCTTTTGGCCTATAAAAGGAGGCCATTTCTACACACATTATATAGTGTGAAGTTGATGCAACAAGGTGAGTGTGAGGTGGTGAGAGTGAAGCAAGGCGGGAGCTCTATCAAGGGTTTAATCCCTTTTGTAAACTACTTCTTCTTTTGAAGTGCTAAAGCCATTGAGTGGCTGCTTTCCCACGGACGTAGCCCACATTGGGTGAACCACGTATATTGTGTGTACTCTCTCTCTCTCTCTACTCTATAATCTCTTGTGTGTGAAATCTATCTCTCTCCATTAAGTAATCTACTCAAAAATCTATTTAGCTACGTCTTATTTTCTTAACAGCTCACTCCCTATTGGACCTCCCCAGGCTCAACCAATGGAAATTAAGCAGCATAAGTGATAGCCTTCTGACATGTGTTCCCCTTTCCCCTTTTGTGAGAGCTTTAGGTAATCAATAAATGCAATCAAACTCTCATTGGACCCCTTTGTCTCCTGGCCAATAGGAATCATGCAAGCCATTGGGTTGCTGAATGGACTGTCCAATAATCTTCTAGAGAGCTTATTTATTATTAATTCTTTTATTAAGTGTTTTTAAATTAATTAAACTAGACTTACTCTAGCCTAATTTTCATTGGTCCACCTCCAAGGCAATCCAATAGGATTTGAGTACACCTTGTGGACATCTAGGCTAGGGAGCTGACATGTGTCCCTCTTTCCCCTTGTGTACAAAGGAAGCTTATATGTGTGTGTGTGTGTGTGTGTGTGTGTGTGTGTGTGTGTGTGAGTGAGTTTCTCTCTCATCCCCTACTTCTTGGGCTCGCCCCCTCCTTTGTAGGGCTTGAGAAAGACTTTTGGGACACACACAAAGCATCCAATTGCCCTAGGCTTTTGACCTTTGGACACAACCTATGAATTTTGGAACCTTAGAATTTTGGAAGTCTTAATGGGCTGAACCTTAGGGTCATTTAAGCCCATTGTTGCACATTGCTCTTTTGCAGATGGCCCCCATCCTTGGATCCCTATTTTACCTCCTTTGGATCCCTATTGTGGCCGGTCTGCTAGCTTAACCAATATTCTATCTTTTTGTCCCCTGGCACTTCCCCATATTAAATGATCAGTTTAACATGAGAAAATCATTTAAGAGAATTAGATATTGATTATTATGACATTACCTCTCTCTTGAAATCATAGTCATCCTTGACTATGGGGTAGAGAAGATAAAGCATATTCATTAGTCCTTTTTCCTAGTGGCTAGAGCATCCCTATGTTACCCTACGACATCATTCCAGAATGGATGACTAGTCCATTTCGTGCTTGAGAGCCTAAGCTTCCGCAAGCATGTCTGCACATGAGTCCTATCAATCTTCCATAGTAGAGTGACAAGCTCTACTTGGTGTTCGGGAGATGTCGTCTCCCTGCAAACTTGATCTAAGCATGTATACTACTTCATTTTTGTGCACAATAAAGAAAAAGAGAGTCTTATAAGACAAAAAACTTTGTTCATTTTTAACATTTGTACATTTTCTCACTCTTGGGAAGCATTGTAAGCATTGACAAGGTTTAGGTTATCCTTTAATTGTATGCCTTGCATCCATCTAGCATCTTCCAAAGGATAATTCTTAAACTTAATAAGATATCGTCAAATAGTCTTACCGCCTCTTAGTACCTTGTCTTCATGTCGGAGAATGGACTCGGGCTGCAGCACCTCTTCTTGGTCCTCAATCTCCAGTGGGTCTTCAATAGTTGGTTCTTGAGGTGGCTCTCCTTTGTAAGGCTTTAGTAGGCTCACATGGAAAGCATCGTGTATGAGCCAATGGCTGGGCAACTTGAGTTGATAGGCCATCTCATTGATTTGCCTAAGAATCTGGAAGGGACCATAGTACCTTTTTGCTAACTTAGCATAGTACTTTTGGTGTCCAGTAGGATTCTTGCCCGTCGTGTGCCTTAGTTGAGCCTTGGGAAATTTGAGTAATATCCAATCATTTTCTTTAAAGACTTGGTCTCTTCTATGCTTGTCAGCAGTAGCCTTTTGCCTTTGCTGTGAGATAGAGATAGCATCCTTAATATTTTGGAAAGATTCTTGTAGGTCTCGGCTATACTCATCTGCAACGAAGATCTCGTGTACCTTAAGTAGTAGGGGACTTTTTGATCTTCCCTCAATTACCTCAAAAGGTGGCTTTCCTGTGGAAGTATGTATGGTTTTATTGTAGTAATACTCCACTAAGGGTAAGTACTTGTCCCATTGGGATCTTTGATCTACTTCCGTTACATAGGTTTTTAGTAGATCGAGAATTGTTAAAATTACTAGTCATTCTAGGATCTCTATCCGACACTATGGACATTGGCAAGCCATGGTACTTGAAAATTTGTGAAATGAAGAGGGTTGCCATTTGATGGGCTTTGATAGTCTTTTTGACATGTATAAAACGAGCTTGTTAACTGAACCTGTCTACTATGGTCCATATCCCCGTAAGCCCATGGATAGACTTAGGCAATCCAAAGATAAAATCCATGGATATGCTCTCCCATCGAGAACTAGGGATTGGCAAAGGTTGAAGCAATCCAGGTTGCTTCCCTCTATCAAACTTCATCTTTTGGCATACCACACATTTAGAAACATGCTCTTGTATGTTTTCTTTCATGGTAGGCCAATAGAAATATGTTTCAATCCCCTTAAGGGTAGACTGAATCCCTCTATGCGCCGCATAAGGAGGAGCATGAGATTCATACATTACTTTCTCACGGAGTGAGTTAGTAACGCATAGTCTATTGCCATAGAGAAGATACCATCTTGTAAAGTAAATGGTTCTTCTTTCTTCCCTAGTGCAAGGGCTGAAATCACATCTGTAAAATCAGGAAAAGCATACTCATCTACACTAGATAGGGGGCACATAGTGAGATAGCCACCATGCTACATCACATTTGTAGCTTTTTGGATGGTTTAGTGGCCATGATTTTTCTTGACATTATATTTTGCAGCTTGACAAATTGTAGCTGTGAGAATGATAGAGGAAACAATAATACGAGTGTCGTAGCAGCTGTAGAACTACTTCAGGTTTGTACTACATGCAGACATTTTAAGAAGGTGAATCCTCAGGTGGATGATAAAGGTTGCACAAGAAGAACACACTAGGAGCAGGTAGCAACATATGATAGTTCTCTTTTAGATTTTGATAGCAGTAAAGGTAGTTCTAATGTATTAAGCATGCCCTTAAGGGAAAAACACGCTTGCAGCTCGGTGAGTGATCAGAAGACCCACAATAATTTGAACAATGTGGAATTGGAATTTGGTTCTAGTCAGGTGGATTCTCTAGAGCACGTACCTATAGAGGCTTGCTTTTCCTTAGACAACCATGCATAGCAACAAGATGCCTTTATGTCAGAGATGCAAGCTATACACTTGCCAAAGCAGTCTCAAGAACGTCTTCCCATTTGTTGAAATAGTGAAGACCTGCATATATCAATAAGGAAAAGAGACACAATAAGGACTTAATGCCTACCTTTAGTGGTGAGAAAAAGAAACATAGAAAGTGCTTAGGCACACCCTTAATGATGAGAGAAAGGAACAAAATACGCATGTTTTTGGCTAAGTGATTAGATTTTCATGCCTTGTTGTGGGTTGTTGGACTCATAGAGGCTCGTCTGTCGTCAGTAAAAGTCATACGAGAACTGGATGAGTCTCACGACTCTCCTTGCCACTTGGACTCAATTTAAAATTGCGTTTTCAAAGAAGTTCTTACTTGTAAATAACCTAGCAAGATTTTGGCATTATGGGATAAGTGCTCCATGGAGGGAAAAATGCTGGCATTGTATATCTCTCACTATAGGGCATGTTGTTTAAGCTTAAATAAATGGGTAAATTTATAGGATTCAAAGAGATGTGGCAGACAATTTTCTTGATTACATTTTTAGCCATAAGTAGAAAATGCTTGTAACACATAAATACTTTGGACTTTGCCTTAAGCGCATACACCCATGCATGCTTTGGAGTAAGCATCAATGAAAGTCACAAAGTACAAATGATTCCCAAAATAAGGAGTGTTGTAAAAGGCATCTCTAGCCATTACTTATAATGCCTAAGGTCTAAAGTCACATAAAATGACACAAAAAAAACCAAAGGCAAAACCAATACATGTAAACAAGGTGGGTGACAACGTTGAAGGGGAAAAAGGGAATACCACCTTGCTAATGGGACATAAAGGGAATACCACCTTGCTAATGGAACATAAAGGGACAAAAATAATTTCCATACTTGATAGCGGGGCTAGAGTGGCCATTGCCACCAAGGAGATATGGGAGAAATAGGAAAGATCAACTTTCAAAAAAACAAGAATGAAATTGTAACTTGCAAATGGCTATACTGAGAGACCTTTAGGTAAGATAGAATAGATTATAGTAACCTCTTGTGAGATAGAGTATGAACATACCTTTGCAATAGTAGATTTTGGCAGAGTAACAACTTTGATTTCATTTAAGGGATACCATTTATGTGTCAACTTAAAATGGTACAAGATTGGGACTATGATCACATCTGCTTGAGGCACAAAGAGATTACAATGAGGATCATCGTAAAAGACCATAACTACATACAAGCTATAAAAAAGGTTAGATATTCTTGAGAATCTACATGAGACACTCTTAAGAGCTATTGTAGAGAAGAAATGCCCAATTAGATTAGTGGTTGTAAGTTAAAGAAGTATCATTTTCCTCGAACCACTAAAATGTTGGAGAAGATCCGCAAAGCAATTGAAAGGAAGAACCGAGCCAAGGCTAATAAAGCACAGGCTCCGAAGGAAGCAAAGTTGCAGATTTTAAAGCGCAAAGAATGCGGAAACAACTTGCAAGTTTAGCCACAACCAGCAATGGCACCTCCTCAAATAGACACAATTAAGATAAAGTAAAATTGTTTTGGAGGCATGGATGTGTACATCAAAATATAGCTTCTAGATGGACCAACAGAGCGAGAACTTGTGGAAACACGAGCTAGAGACAATGCCATCAAATATTCTACATACATGAAGATGACAGATGTATGACTATCAATGAATCAAATAGAGCTAAAGGCTACAAATTGAGGGAAAATTGTAAGCTTGGGCCAAGTCAACCTGTCAATCAATATCGACAGGCATTAATGCCCACATCAATTTCATGTACTGGCAGATACAGATCTCAACAAAGTAGTCATCCTAGGTGTTCCTTGGATGTGGACTTACAAAGCAGCTCTGGATTGGCAAGAGGATGCTTTAAAGTTCATACTTAACAACACCTCTTACGTCACTCCACTAGCTAAGAGTGATCATATGTGGGAAGTTCAATCCATTGTTGCAGATCCACAACAAGTGATGACAGATATGCCTACAACATTCCAACAAACAATCGACAAGGTAGGCATGGGTACAAAAATCAATCATGGAAAACAAACTCAAGCAGATATGGATACCCAAGGTAGTTTTTCACCAAAACAAAGCAATAAAGTCCTCCTACAAAATCTCAACAACCTCAAAACAATTATAGTTGGAAGCGGTAGCCAAAATGATAGACAAAAACCACCAAAAACCCACCCAAGTATCAATGGATTCCAAAGAAATCACAAACCCACCAACCACAAAAAGTGAAGACAACTCGGCAATGGAGATTGAAACTCCAGACTCAACACCAAAATTAATTGTCTCAAACAACCACAATCACCAAGTTCAAGTGGGTACCTAAACAACCACCAAAAAACTGAAATCACGACGCAGGTACACCCAAAATCCACAATCAAAGATAGAGTGTGACATGTTGAAGCACTTTTGTTTAGAAAACATAATATAGATGCAACCTCTATAGCAAATACCAACCAATTCAATACCCACATCTTGTACATCATATTGTTACCCCATGAGTTTCTAACATTCGCATAATATGGCCACATTACACGGCCTTGCATAGACAAAGTGCTACCGCCCATGCACATTGAACAACCTTTCGGCCGGGACGACTTAGAATGGGGAGGGCAAGTAGCAGTCTATGGCTACCACAAGATGATTAGATTTATGTGTACAATGTATAAAGTGTGTTTTGTTGCTTAATTTTTATGTTTTATTTAGTTTTTACCTCTTATCGGGCATATTGATGAGCCATACTGACCAAATTTCAACAATCACGATGGCTAGATTGATATATGAGTGTGACAAATAATTTTGACTAACTTTTGGCTGAATATCAATAAATTTTAGAATAATAGAGTTTTGAAAGCAAACATCGGATTAGCAGAGCAAGGGATTCAAGGTTTGCAAATTTTGAAAGATTTGGTGCAAATCCAATTGTTAGTCAGCTTACGAATGAGCAAATACAAAATTAAGGGCAAACAATGACAAGATATCCAAACCACAAGTTGTTGGAGCCGCAGGTGATGTGACATGAGCAATCAAGGCAAAGAAGGTAAGAGTACACTTGGGGTTCTATGTAAGTCGGATACATATATCCAAAGTAGGGAAAATAGGCCTCATTTGCATTTGAGAGAGAGAGAGAGAGAGAGAGAGAGAGAGCTTCTTAGTAACCTAAATCACGCTCTACACTTTTTCCTACTATGAGCCATCAAGGCCTCCATTCTTCACCAGATTTGATAGGGGTCCATACCTCCCTCGAAGTGTCTATATGATCTTCACAACTTAAAAACACCAAATAGATCACACCAATTAAAATCAGCCAAAACTTTTGCAATGAGTTTAGTGCTAGTAGGAGGATCCAAAAATGGCCCAAACTCAAAAAGAGTTGGGAAAAATGGTCAAAACAAGTTATGTACTTCAAGGCTGCATCATCATATTTCAATTTGGTGGTGGAACATGGATCATGATCCAGGTTCCACTACACCCCAACCTAGAAAGAATTCTCCGGGAGACTGTCCCAACCTGTGCTGATACATTGCATAAAAAACAATAAGAAAATGAGTTCAGGCATGGATTGTGATTCATGCCCCCACAATAGCTCATCACATCTTGCACATAGATTATAGTTTTGGGAGGCCACCTTTAAAATTTGGTTGAATTTGGACATTGTTTGACCTAAAAACCCCAATTTTTTTGAGACTTAGACCCCAAATAGTTATTTTGACCCAAGCAAGCAAAGTGGTGAAAAACCCCAAGTGCTAATGACCAATCACTATAGAAACATGCCAAGATGTTATACTACAAATTTTTATGTTAATTGGCTCTAGAATCCATGTCAACCATATGCCAATACAACCAGTTTTGATCCACAGGTGACTTAGAGTGCCAGGGACATCAAGAGAGCGAGGAAACTCTATAAGTTTGGATAAAATTGGAGAATTTTCACCTTCAGAGTCTCTAAGTGCCAAGAGTTAGGGTTTTTGGGAAATAAACCTTAAGTGGTGAACTTGGAAATGTTTATGTGACTTGAGGTCAAAGTGCATCCAGAAAGTGCTTGGAAGTAATAAGAAACTTGACATCAATGGGTAGAAGGGTCCATCAAAGACAACTTGTAGTGAAACTTGATAGACAAGTGGACATATAGGTGTTCTTCAACATCAAAGCATCAGATCAGAAACTAACACCTACTAACCACAAGATTGCATCAAAGAGAGCTCCAAATAACAATTTTGGTCGAAGTCGAGAAAATGTGGCTATAAACCAGGAAATTGGATTAACTTAGTAAATCTTGATCTGAATTTGAAAAGATTTTAGCAGTGTGCTAGGATTAGCTATTAGAACATACTCTCAAAGTCTTAGTTGATTCTCTAAACAAACAAGGATCATGATCCATGTACTCATCCCAGATTTTTGAACCAGTACCCAGCCTCATGAACAACATGCCATTTGTAGTCTAACCACAAAGTTGTCATTTGGATATAAAATTCCTTGTGAAAATCCCAAAGTTCTCCAAGTCTATGGAAAAAATTGCAAAATTTGACTTGATGTGCAAACCAAAGATATAAACCCAAAAAGTTGGCTATCATAGCATCTAATATTTATACTGAACTTGATGGTACCAATAAAAGCTAATTTGGCTACCAAACGTGGATCATGATCATGTACCTCTAGCTCAGAATTGACATGAACAAATTTTTCCTAGTGCTTATAATTTTCTTAGATGCATTGGTGAAGCTTGGTCAAATTTTTAGTTTATGGTCAAGTCTCCGCTAAAGTGGATTTTTTGACAATTTTTTGACCAAATTCTTGGCACTAGATAAATTTTGTTAGTAGGATTCCTCACAAACATGCACCAAAGGAATGAGGAGATTCTCCATATAAAGTTGTCGATATTTCATCAATGAAAAAGTTCACATCAAAGATGAAGATTTGGAGCAGATTTTGACTGAGCAGCTCCATGCACCGGATGGAACTAAAGTAAAGGCAACCATCTTCCCTAAAGTGATGTGGAAACTACCCTAGAAGCCCAAAGTAATGGATAATGCCAGATGCTTGCAGTTGGATAGATTTCTTTACCTACCACCATGGGGCAGCGACTTTTAGAGAGCACATGAGTTAATTTGGAGCATTCAGTACAATGGTGAAGCCACTCTCATCGACAAAGATGGAGCAACATTATAAATAAAGATTACAAGTGAGATCATTTGCCAGGCACTTCACTTACTGACCGGCCACTCTAAAGTGGGCATGAGAACTCCTTCTACACCTAATGCAAGCGTTGAAGTGACACATAATATATATGTGTTTGGCTACTTTGAAAGACACCTGGAGATGAGAGCTGTCGGATATTGGTTGTCAAACCTTTTGTATATATACCCCTCCTTTTTGTATATGAGTTATGCTATTCTGTAAAGGTATTGTAGTGTACATTTTTGTATATTGAGTATTGGAAAGTGTGAAACTCTCTCTCTCTCTCTCTCTCTCTCTCTCTCTCTCTCTCTCTCTCTCTCTCTCTCTCTCTCTCTCTCTCTTTTCTTGCTCTCTCTACTGTGTGTAGCCATGGTTATTCAACAATTCAAGCCTCCATGAGAGCTCTTTCTCTCTCCCACAAGCCCAACAACTAGTATCAGAGCATATGGCCATTATATTAGCAATTCCAAGCCCATCACTAACAACCCCTAATTACCCAAGTTACACTGAGTTTGCAGGAAGTCTAGCGCCTCTAGTCAGCTTGCTTAATTAGCAAAATTTGCAAGCTCTACTGCAAATTGATCGAATCGGGCTTCATGGATGCATTCACAAGGTCAAATTACCCTTCTCTCGACATTCTATTTTCAGCCAAAACAGAATTGTTTCATTGTTCTTTTATGAACGACTGAAGATCGACTCTCCAATCTCTCGACGCGGGCACCCTCGATTCGATCGGAGGCTACGGATGCATTTTCCAGGCCTGGGAAACTACCCACACACTCCCTACTGCTCAAATCAGCCCCCCCCCCCCAATCATTGAACGACCCTTGTTGATGCTTGACATCTTCTATAAAAAAAAAAAATCAGCTTTTGTAACTCTTTCATATTGCAAAAACCTTTGATTTAAATTGGCAAAGCGCCACTATGGTATGCACTCTCTTTTTTTTTTTTTTAAATGTGAGTTTTTTTTACCTTGGACCTTATCCCCTTTTCCTAAGCAAAGCTTCACACGAGTTTTGGCAAGGTGGGCAAGGAGACTCGAGTTTTTTTCCAGCTCTCCACTTTTTTCCAAGTTTTTCAACAAACTTGAGTGTCCAAGTAGTTTTGAATCTCTCAAAGTGATCAAAGACAACCTAGCTTATGAGATTCATAACTTCAAAAGACCAAGATTTTGAGCAACTCAATTTTGAAGCTTCTTTGAGCATCCTTTGGGCTTCATACCTCTTTTCTACGTTGCAAATTCCAAGCATTCCAAGAAAACGTCAAAGGCTTGTGACGAGTCGAAGTTTGTAAGGTGAATTTCAAACGACGGCTAAACATCAAATCAAGTTTTTTTTTTTTTGCCTCTTGTGAAGAGGTGCTTCACAAAGTTTTTCGTGAAGAATGACTGCACAATTGAGATTATTAAGCTCACACCTGCACTATTTTCTTTGTAAAATTGGGCAAGACACTTCCATAGAGAGAATCTCTCTATTGGTAAGACCAAGTCCCTGTCATTTTTCACAAGCACTTGCATCATGGAAGAAAAAGGAATTATAAAATTTAATGGGGAGGGCTTCCATACCTAGCAAACTAAGCTAAGGTGTTATTTAATGAAGAAAACACTATGGAGTGTAGTAAATGATCACAAAGGCACACAAACCAAGGCATATACTACACTCAATCAAGAAAAAGATGAACAGATGCTTGGTATCATAATTACTATACTCCACATACAACACATTGGGCAAAAATCAACGCGGATATCAATGACTCAAAGCTTGTTTTAAAAGTAAAAAGCCTTGGAATAAGCGTCAGAATAACCATTGGCATCATATCATCGGTATAAACACTGGTATAGTCACCGTCAAAACATGCAATGAAACACAAGCCTATATATACGCTCAAATAGATGCCAAAAATTAACTTTGCTATATCGAAGCCTATTTCGAGGTGCATTATAGCGCGTATATCATTACCTGTGTCGATAGCAAAACCTGATTTTTTTTTTGGGCAGAGAGGGCTGAAAATTGATGTTGCATGTACTGCAGCACCAGGAAACAACCCTCTTTGCCAAAAGGAAGAGTGCACAAGCAATCGCACTCCACTTACATTTTGATGTTGAAGAGCGAGTGAGTACAGATTAGTAGAATTGTAAGCATAACAAAACCACAAAATCAAAAGCTTAAACATGACAAGTTTCCAAAAGCATAACCATAACGTCGACTCCCAAACCATAGGCACAACGGCATGAAGATTTTCTAGCCATAATTAAAACATGACTTGAAAACCGTAATTATAACTATAACATGATTACAAAACCATATTTGCAAAATCATAAACATAACCCACTTGCCATACCATAAGCATAGCCACAACCTGCTTGCCATACCATAACCATAGCCTGCTTGTCATACCATAACCATAACATCCATACCATCATTGCAAAACCATAACCATAACGTGATTGCCCAACCATAATCATAACATGATTGCCAAACCATAATTGGAAAACCATAAACATAATCTGCTTGCCATACCATAACCATAACCATAACCATAACCTGCTTGTCATACCATAACCATAACAACTATACCGTCATTGCAAAACCATAACCATAACCTGATTGCTAAACCATAACCATAACAATATTGCCATACCATCATTGCAAAACCATAACTTGATTGCCAAATCATTACCATAACTTATGTGCCATACCATAACTATACCATGATTGACATACCATAATTGCAAAACCATAACCATAACCTGATTTTCATACCATAATCATAATCATAAATGGAATGCAAAACCATAAACATAAACATGAAATTGTACATGTATACAATGAATGAGCACAATTGTATCAAGAAGACCACAACTACAAAAAAAGGACATATATGGAGGATGTCACCCTCATGGTAATGCCTCCAAGTTCACGGCCTCTCCTTCCTCTTGCGGTTGGGTCAAAAGGGCCACAAGTCCATGCTTGTATCCATACTTCTCCTCTTCGCGTGTTGGAGGGCACTTCACGGCAACTTCCTGCAAAATTAACAATTATTCATAAGATAAATCTTCAAATAACATATACATTTTAGACAATTTAAAGCATGGGTATAATACTTACAAAGTCATGCTACCGAGTGTATCGTATCCCCCACTCCCAAGATGTGATGCTCTAGCAGACTCCAAATGTGCTCTGGCTGCATCTCTTTGCTGCTGAAATCTCTGAGGATTGTCTTGTGTCTCTCGTCCAATTTTCGCCCACTCCTCTGTGTCCAACCATGTTGGCTTTGGACTGTTGTCCCTGTACCTGTCTCTCGCCTCTGACCGACGGTGTGAGTCCTTCACACACTTGCTTCTCCGTGGAGCAACTTGAACAACAGAGAGCCAACGTGGTTTAGACATATCTTTTTCATCATTTTCTCTCCATAGTGGATCTATTGTGAACACAAATTGTTCACAATGATGCAAAAGTACGAATGTATACCGCATATCTGTCCACAACTTCCTAGAATTCACTTGAATCAATCCACTCTTATCTTTGCGCACAATTGCATTAGGGCCGATGGTAATAACTTTGAACCACTTTTTGACATCAAAGATAAAAATATCAAACTCCCTAAAGCTAATCTTCAAGATGTCTTGGATGTAGCCAAAGTATTCAAGCTAGCTAGTCTCACTGTTCACATTCAATTGGGTTTCAACCAAGGCCACATCTCTGGCATTTGACCTTGGTCAAATTATCAGAGCAGTGGAAGCCAAGTCTAGGACCACATTTCGGACATGCATGATTGCCTGAGTAACTCAAGCCTGAAAAATCAAAAAATTAAAATAAAAAAGCATTGGCATAGCCAGGAATGACGTGTATGTGAGGGTTTCAAAGATACTTACCTGAATACTCACCGAAGCCTGGCCAATTGTGTATGGTCCACATGAGAATGCCTTGTACATGTACATTTGGTCGTCCAATTGGTTGGGACATATCAACCACATCGATCCCTATCCACAAGATTTGGAGCTCTTCTATAAGTGGTGCCAAATAGACGTCCATGTTCTTTGCTTTGTACTTTCATGGGACGATCAGTGACAATAACAGATGGCCCTTCTTGATAGCTAGCCATGGTGGAAGATTATAATTTAACCAAGAAAATAGGCCACATGCTCCATGAAGAACTCCGTAATCCAAATGGGTTTACTCCGTTCATTTCCAAACCAAGACGGATACATCGAGGCTCATCCTTAAATGTAGGTCATCTTTCCTCTATGTGCTTCCATGCACGAGAGTCAGTAGGTACCCACATCACATCATTTGTCGATCTAGTATTTGAGTGCCATGTCATCAAAGTGGCTATGGACTTGCACTTGAATATGCTCTTTATTCTTGGAATGATAGGAAAGTGTCAAAGGATCTTTGCAGGGATAAATTTTCTTTGTGCATCCTCTCTATACTTGTTTGATCCACAATTGGGAAACTGTTCCAAATTTGCACACTCATTGCGAAAGAGTATACAATCATTAGGACATGCATGTATTTTGTGATAATCCTAGCCCAAGTTAGTAAGAAGATTTTTAGTGGCTGGATGGATACGGGGCATGTGATTGCGTTCCGACAAGATTTGCTTGTTGAGAAACCTATTGTACATCAACAAGTAAACACAACGATCATATTATTGAACTATAATTTGCACCTTTGGCATGCTTAAGATACAATGTATTTACTTGAAAATCTCTGTGATGAAGGCGTCACACCACTCGTAGATAGCCTGCAAATTAAGCATTGCCAAAGCGGTACGGAGAATTGAGATTTTTACACCATTGTAAAGTGGCATACGTGCAAGAGTTTGCATCATCTCACCGTCTTTATCGTTGTTATCATCTCGTCAATATGGACGGGATGACTGAGGTTAGTTCACAGTGTTGTCTTGAATGTTTTTGCCTTCTAGGTTTTCAATGATGGGATCCATGCCAAAGAACGCGTCTAGCATCTGCTCCATCTCTACTTCTTAAAATGTAGAATCGAGTGTTGGTGGGGTGGACTCAGTCGATGGTTGTTTGTTTGAAAATTATCTTCTCTAGGATGAAGTTGGAGCAATATCTACTTGCAAAGGTTGATCTACTTGCTCCAGACCGTGAGATCAATAACGCAGGTCTTATAGTTGTTCTAAGGGAAAGAAACCCGTTATTGCGTATGTGTTGATCACAGATTTTTTGTTCTTGAAAGATCTGATGCTTGCAATGCGCACAAGGACATGCCATCTTATCGTCCATACTTTATCTACCAATGATGCAACAAATCACTCTTGTCATAAGTACACACCACTAACTACATGACAATACATGACAACCTCACGTTCTCTAGCCATGCTCGATCCCTGCACACCTCGGTCTAGAGGTGCACGGAGATCAGGACCACATGATAATAATATCGTCTTTATTGGTCAATGACTATATATAAGGGTTTGGCATACGTCTGTTTTTGAAATTTGTTTGAATTTTTGAAGTCTGTGTACGCTATTGTAGTCTGATTGCGTTATTTTACTTTGTTTGTCAAAGTCCTTTTGTGTTTTTGAAGTACACAAGTCACTTCTAGAGACGGTTGTATTTCTGAAGTCCGTTTGCGGTTTTTCTACTATTTGCCGCTAGCTCTAACAACCTCACATTCTCTAGCCATGCGCGATCCCCGCACACCTCGGTCTAGAGGTGCACAGAGATCAGGACCACCGGGTAATAATCTCGTCTTTCTTGGTCAATGCCTATTTATTAGGGTTTGACATACGTATGTTTTTGAAATTTGTTTGCGTTTTTGAAGTTTGTGCACGCTATTAAAGTTTGATTGTATTATTTTACTTTGTTTGTCGAAGTCCTTTTGCATTTTTGAAGTACACAAGTCACTTCTAAAGACTGTTGCGTTTTTTAAGTCCGTTAGTGATTTTTCTACTATATGTCGCTAGCTCTAACAACCTCACATTCTCTAGCCATGCCCAATCCTCGCACACCTCGGTCTTGAGGTGCACGGAGATCAGGACCACCGGGTAATAATCTCGTCTTGATTGGTCAATGCCTATATATTAGGGTTTAACATACGTCTATTTTGAAATTTGTTTGCAATTTTGAAGTCCCTGTGCACTATTGAAGTTCGATTGCATTATTTGTCGAAGTCCTTTAGTGTTTTGAAGTACATAAGTCACTTCTGAATACTAATGTGTGTCTGAAGTCCGTTTGCGATTTTTCTACTATTTGTCGCTACCTCTAACAACCTCACATTCTCTAGCCATGCCCGATCCCGCACATCTTGGTCTAGAGGTGCACGGAGATCTCAGGACCATCGGGTGATAATCTCGTCTTTATTGGTCAATGCCTATATATTAGGATTTGACATAAGTCTTTTTTGAAATTTGTTTGCGTTTTTGAACTCTGTGTGTGCTATTGAAGTCTGATTGCGTTATTTTACTTTGTTTGTCAAAGTCCGTTTGTGTTTTTGAAGTACACAAGCCACTTCTGAAGACTGTTGAGTTTTTAAAGTTCGTTTACAATTTTTCTACCATTTGCCTCTAGCTCTAACAACCTCAAATTCTCTAGCCATGCCCAATCTCCGCACACCTCGATTCAGAGGTGCATGGAGATCAGAACCACTAAGTAATAATCTCATCTTTATTGGTCAATGCCTATATATTAGGATTCGACATAAGTCTGTTTTTGAAACATGTTTGCGTTTTTTAAGCCTATATGCGCTATTGAAGTCCAATTGCGTTATTTTACTTTGTTTGTCAAAGTCCTTTTGCGGCTAACACTAAGAGGCTAGCAATAAGCGTGTAGCCTTTAATGGCCTAAATACAGAGTAGTCTGTCCTGAGCGGCGGTAAGCGACTAAATACCTAAGCGGTTACCTTTAAGTGACAAGACCTAATAAACCGTTTGAATACCAATTAAACCTACACGACTAGCCCTAAGTCGCTAAGTGACTAAATAGCGAAACTAGCCAAGTCGCACGTAGGACTAAGCGGGCTCGGCTAAACGATTCAATACGTACGCAACTAGGTACTCTAGTTAAGCAACTAACCTTCACCGATCTAAATGCGGACCAATCCTAAGTGATGAAAATGACTTATTACTTAAATGGTTAGTATTAAAGGACTAAACCTAATTAAGCAAATAGCCTACGATAAGTCACAATTATAAAAATAACAATATAATTTTTTAATTTCTAAAAATATTCACACAAAAACAACAAAACTAATTATAAAATAACATAAATCAAAATAAATCTTTCTTTTAATGATAAAATGTCATTATCTTTCTTTCTTAATGATGATTTTTAATTAATATTATTTATAAAATAATAGATTTTATTGTTTGAATTGATAAATGTGTATGTGCGTTGTATATAGTGTGTTTATATTGTTTAGTGTGCATTTTTATTTAATTGCATGTAAGTTTATGTGAATGTGTGTGTGTATGTGTGTATGCAACAAAAAAGAATATTATAGCACTCACATGCAGCTTATTTGAAAATTATCCTCAAACCTGCTAAAACACACAAACAGACACACACATAAAAGTGAACAAATCTACGAGGGAACTTAAAAAAGAAGCTTACCTTGCTGATGGGGAGCACCCTACGAGTGAAAATCTCAACTCCGGCAAGTCGTGAGGTAGTAGATCTGCAGCAAGTGAGGAGGAGGAGGGCAAGAGAGGAAGAGAAGAAAGGAGCAAAATGCAAAGGAGAAACCGTCGGTTCTGGTTTTGTAACATTTTCTGGTATAGGTGTCGGTATGTGCACCAATGCCGATCTAGACATCGATATGTGCACTGTTATACACGTTGAAAATTTGAAAATTAAATTTTTTTAAAACTTGATCTCCCTCCAGATTTACTTGCACATATATCGATGTCCGCCATCGACGTCGGTAATCACGTGGGAATTTAAGCGATCTCTTCTAGTGCCATAATAATTATGTACATTTTATAGATGAGTGCACACATGCATTTGAGGCTTGGCAAGTTCTGGAGAAGAATTTTGGAGCTAGAGCTAAATAGAGTAAGGTTAGCCTAAAAAGGCAACTTTACAAACTCACCGTACTCAAGGGGGAAGACATAGCCAGTTTAGTCAATAGGCTTAAAAGCATGATCACAAAATTGACTTACATCCAATGCGAAGTAGAAGAAGACAACAAAGTTGTAGTCCTATTTAGTGCACTTCCTTCCTACTATGACCATATAGTCATTATTCTTGAAGAAAAGGAGTCAACTCCAGCACTTCAAGATGTGGTAAGATAGCTTCAGGCAGAGAAAAAGAAAAAAAAATCATTTACACCGACAAGTGGATATTGTTTGGTAAGGGCAGGCAATTCATCTATAGATTTTACATCATCTTCCAACGTTCAAAAGTGCTACGACTGTGGTAAAATGGGACATGTAGCTAAGGATCATTGAATCAATAAATTTTGTAGCAATTGCAATAAGAAGGGGCATCCTCCTTCGAGGTGTTATTCAAAGGATCATAGTAGCAGCAACAACAACAATAAAGGCAAGAAGCCAATGAAAGGAGTAGTTCATGTAGTCGAAGAAGAAGAAGCAGAGGGAGAAGGGGAGGTTTTGTTTGTTATAGATATACTTTGAAGATCTATTTCTACCTTCTCTAGTTCAAGGGGAGGTATTATTTGCATCCTTAGTGGATAGTGTCATCTTGTGTGGATAAATGGGTTTTCCATTATGTATTACATGCCCAAGGGGAGGATTGAAAGGTGGGCAAGGCAACTCCTTCTACACCTAGTGCAAGCTTTGAAGTGGCACATAATATACATGTGTGTTTGGCTACTTTGAAAGACACCTGGAGATGAGAGTTGTCAGATATTGGCCGTCAAACCTTTGTATATATACCCATCCTTTTTGTATATGAGTTATGCTATGTTGTAAAGGTATTGTAGTGTACATTTTTTGTATATTGAGTATTGGAAAGCGTAAAACTCTCTCTCTTCTCTCTTTCATCTCTCTCTCTCTCTCTCTCTCTCTCTCTCTCTCTCTCTCTCTCTCTCTCTCTCTCTCTCTATCTACTGTGTGTAGCCATGGTTATTCAACAATTCAAGCCTCCATGAGAGCTCTTTCTCTCTCCCACAAGCCCAACAGCCACCACAATATGCTGCCAAACACAAAATCCATTGACAATGACAAAGGCATTCATCAAGTAGTAGGGCAATAAACTCACCTACAAGGATCTCATATATTAGAAATAGAGCTCCCTTTACGATTGATTTCTCAACATCTCAAAGTGCAAAATCCGCATAGATATATTGAGCAACTATTACACTTGGTGGTGGTAATGGACATTGTCTTATCAGAGCATCGTGCCATCAATTGTGACCTCAACAACTATATTCTAGAAAATTTGGTCGAAACTAATAAGAGAAATGAGAAGAACAAGAGCTATATGAATGTTGGACTCCCCACATAGCTTATCAGGCTTTGGGAATCATTCATGACCTTCTAGAAGTAGAGTCCCAATTGGACCTTCTCCACAAGACAAAGCATAGTGTCCATGCAGTGAGGGGTGCTTCCACAATGTCCACAAAAAGAAAGATATGCACGGCTCAAGTTCAAAGGCCCCAACCATAGATATCGAAGCAATGGAGTCTTACATAGAGTTCCACATGGAGATCAAGAGGAAAGAGGACGTCCCTTCTAAGTACCAGACAACAAAAGAAGAAATAGGAATTCCTCTTATCAAGAAAAATACGTAGCAGCAGGAGCACATTTTTAGAATGTAAGCGCAAAGATTTATGGAGGAAGCTCGACAACACAGATGCAAAGAGAACCGAGGAGAAAAAGAAAGCCGTGGAAGAACATCAAGTTTCATCCTCCTCAGACTTAGATGCTTCATAACTAGATGCCAGACTACAAAGGCTCAAAGAAGAAAGAAGGGCATTATAACCAATGTACATAGGTGGAACTAAAAGAAAATCTTAGTTGAGGCCCGAGATACAAGAAATCGGCTCGGATTGCCACAAAGCATCATTTTTTAGCAAAGGCCTCAAAACAACTCCAAAGTAGACAAAACTATCCTTATAATGCATCAAATCCCGGAACCCCCTCACAAGCCAAAAATCACTCATTACTTGTTCACAGCACCAAAAAATGCACTAAAGCTTCCAAATGCCAAAAATTGGCCTAAGGGAACCACTTTCAAAGACAAGCATACTAGATCTTCCAGAGGTCTAGCTAGAAGAGGAATCAATAAGGGAGGCCAAGAAGACATTTGCGGGAGATCTCTTGGAAAAGAACCATGTTGGCATATTCCAAGATAGATTCTAAACTACAGACAACCACACAGTAGATCTCGAGATTCTCCCCAAGGAAATCCATACAGTGGCATAAGCACAAGAGCTGCAGGCTACACATTGGAAACTGGGTCTCCACGAGCTCTACCCGATGGAGCCCTACGTAGTTGATTTGCAGAGATCTTATGAGTTGCTCAACTCAATCAAGGAAGATGGTACAACTCGAATCACAGATACAGTTGTGTTGAAATTAGGGTTGCAGAGAAACGCACACAGCTTGGAGAAGACGAAGGAAGCTCAAGGCACACAAATGAGAGTATGTTACTTAGTGTGCAATGGAAATATCGATAGCCCTAGAGTGATGGGTGTATATATAATGCACGGGGGAAAACAACCTCCTAAAGAGGGAAAAAATGCCCCAGCAGTCCTAATGTGTTCACACACATCACTACCACATGTATATGGTAACAAATCCTCCCTAGAGTGATGCGGTGAATGAGAGCTGTCACATGAGTAAAGGGAAGTGCCATGCCCTGAGGACATGATCAGTCCACAAAGGGGAAAGCCCAAAGCTTTGCGGAAAGCTTTGAGCTTCTCACGAGACGATGCCTTTGTGAAAAGATCTGCAAGGTTGTCATGTGTTGGCACATAAGCCAAGATGATCTCTCCTGCTGAGAGCCTCTCCCTGACATAGTGGTAATGCACCTCAATGTGCTTTGTGCGAGCATGAAAAGCTAGGTTCCTCGCAACTGCCAATGCACTCTGACTGTTTGTGTAGATAGTGTCGACAATATCCTGCCCAACACCCAAATCAGCCATAAGTCTTCTGAGCCATACACACTGAATCGTAGCTGTGAAGACTGCCCTGTATTCAGCCTCACAACTAGACGTGGCCACAATAGGTTGCTGCTTGCTCAACCATGATATACATGAACTGCCAAGCATGAAACAAAAACCACTTGTGGACACTCGTGTGTCAAAACAACCAGCCTAATCTGAGTCTGAAAAAGCATGTAAGTCTGGCGGCAATGATCCCCCCTTGGGATAAAATAAGCCAAGATGTAGAGTTCCACTAAGGTAGCAAAAAATCCTCTTGACAGCCTGCCAATGCTTAGACCCTGGGCTATGCATAAATCTACTGACCTATGAGACTCCAAACTAAATATCTAGCCTCGTGTTGCATACATAAATGAGGCATTCAACAGTAGTTTGGTAAAGAGTGACATTTGCAAGATCACAGCATCATGAAGACTCAACTTTAAACCTGTTTCCATTGGAGTGGCAATAGGTTTGCAATACTCAAGTCCAAACTTACATAGCAATGTCTCTATGTAACTTTTCTGACACAAGGCAATACCACCACACACTGCTTAAACTGTATGCCCATAGTAATGATGCAACAGCCCCAAATCTTTCATCTTGAAAGTAGCATTCAAATCAACCTTAAATTCAGCAATATGTCTCTCATTTGGTCCAGTCATCAGCAAATCATCTACATAAAAAACCACAATGAGAAGTATGTCACCCTCATGCTTAACATACAATGTGCTTTATGTTGGACTGTCACAAAAGCCTTGTTTGACCAAATGAGTGTCAGCTTTCTCATACCAAGTACGAGGAGATTGCTTCAACCCATAAAAAGCCTTCTCACATCTGCACTTTTTGTCCTCTTGTCCGTTCTTGACAAAACCACGAGGCTGCATTAAATAAACTTCCTCAAATATGTCACCATTCCAGAAAACAGTAACAATGTCTGATTGATGTACATCCCAACCAAAATGAGCTGCCAATGCACATAGAAAATGCAGAGTAGTCATACAACAAGTGGGAGAAAAAGTCTCTTCATAACCTATGCCTTTTTGTTGTGCATAACCCTTTGCAACAAGTAGAGCCTTATGGTGATTGATCTCAGCATCCAGCTTGCGTTTCAACTTGTAAACTCAGTTCGTACCAATGGCCTTTTTACCAGGAGGCAAATCACATATAGTCCATGTGTCATTTTCTATAAGTGCATCATATTCTGATTGCATGGCAACCATCCAATTTTTTGAATTCTGTGCTTCATCAAAAGACATAGGTTCGTCAACATCATGTAAGCTAGACACAACCAAATCATAACAATATGATGCATAAGATGCATGGCCAGAGCCTGAACGAGTACGACTAGACAAAGCTGCACCCAATTTACTGTCACGCAATGTATGCACCAGTCATTTTGGCATACCTCTAGCCTACTCATTTTCAGCCCTTTCCTCATCAGGTACATCATGTACATCTGCATCAGTAAGAGGCTGATCTGTAACCCCTGGGGATTCACTCTACATACAAAACGGGACGCCACCTGCGAGCAGATAACTTTGATAAAAACCCTATATACGACTCATATTAGGGAATACGAACCCCCCTTTCTATGCTTATACGACAATCAATGTAAAAAACTATCACACCCCTATCTTACATATAAAATTTAGGTCTCACATGATCTAAGTGAGTAAAACTAGTCAAAGAGTGTGTAGCATAGAGACTGGCACTGCACCAAGGAACCACTTCTGTTAATAACTAGATGTACCATCAATGTGTCTTAGTTTGAGTTTTAAACTATGTGCCTGTTTAGCCTGCACTCTAGCTACTTGTCCAATTTTGACCCATCTAAATTACTCAAAAAACATGGTTATAAAGTTGTGTTAGGTTCTTTGTGTAAATTTGCATCTATACAAACTCTTTACAGCTTTCATCACTCAACAAATGAACTATAATCACAAAACAAGCAGTTGATACAAAGCAGTGTTAGTTCTTGCATGTATCTTTGTAGCTATTGACTCACAAGTTCAAGGGCAGACTCTTTTGGGAAGCCATAATTTTGAAACACAAAAAATTCCTCTCATTTTCACCGTTTTTCACTTCTCTCCCCCATAAATATGATAGCCCCTCCCTTATTTTTAAGCTTGGGAGATAAATTATTGAGGGCATGCCTCTAACTTATACGCTTATGTAACTTGTAAAAAAACCCCCCTCCCCTGCACTTACGTGGTGCGGTAAGTTTTCCATGGTGAATCCCCCGGGTCTGTAACATTTTCGGAAACCCCCATAGGCTATACATTCGCCTCATTGAAATTTACATTTGAACTTCCACCACTGAAAAGAGGCAACAATCTCATAAATGTCCTGTGAGCTTACATTATTGTCTCTAGTACATGACAGCAAGGGCTGAACAAATCTTCCACAAATACTACATCCCATAAAACCAAAATACACTTTTTTTGTGGATGATACAACCTGTAACCTTTGCTTTTAGCACTATAACCAACAAAAATACATTTGACAGCCTTATCATCCAATTTTTTGCGTTGTGTTTGTGGCACCAAAGCGTATGCCAAACAACCAAAAACACGCATGTGCTCAATAGAAGGCTTTCTATCATGCCATGCTTCATATGGAGTAATAGACTACAAAGCTTTCGTAGGACACCTGCTAAGTACATAAGTGGCACACATGATGGCCTCAAGCCAAAAAGAATGCTGCAAAGCTTGACTTTTGACCATACATTGTGCCATTTCCATAAGTGACATGTTTTTCCTCTCAGTAACACCATTTTGCTGAGGTGTATAAGGCACTGTACATTAGTGTTTTATCCCATGACTAGCCGAAAATGCATTAAATTCATGAGACATATACTCCCCCCCCCCCCACGATTGGAACGGAGGGTGCCCATAGTACATTTCAATACATTTTCAGCCATAGCCAGAAATTGTTTGAAGCACATAAAAACTTCGGACTTCGCTTTAAACAGAAATACCCATGCATGCCTGGAGTAATCATCAATGAAAGTCACGAAGTAAAGGTAATTGCCCAAGGACGGAGTTTGCATGGGCCCACAAACATCACTATGCACAAGCTGCAACCTGCATGTGGCCCTAGCTGAACCATCCTTTAGAAACTTTGAATGCTGCATCTTACCCTAAATAAAGCCTTCACAAACATGTTTGACAGGTGCTTCAAGAGGTGGAAAAGAAGCAGCCATATCATATTTCTACAAACGCAGCAAACTGGCAAAATTTAGATGCCCAAAATGTGCATGCCATAGTTTTGCATCTGAAATAGCCCTTGAATCTACAACTGCATTTGACAGCCTTATCATCCAATTTTTTGCGTTGTGTTTGTGGCACCAAAGCGTATGCCAAACAACCAAAAACACGCATGTGCTCAATAGAAGGCTTTCTATCATGCCATGCTTCATATGGAGTAATAGACTACAAAGCTTTCGTACGACACCTGCTAAGTACATAAGTGGCACACATGATGGCCTCAAGCCAAAAAGAATGCTGCAAAGCTTGACTTTTGACCATACATTGTGCCATTTCCATAAGTGACATGTTTTTCCTCTCAGTAACACCATTTTGCTGAGGTGTATAAGGCACTGTACATTAGTGTTTTATCCCATGACTAGCCGAAAATGCATTAAATTCATGAGACATATACTCCCCCCCCCCCCCCCCCCACGATCGGAACGGAGGGTGCCCATAGTACATTTCAATACATTTTCAGCCATAGCCAGAAATTGTTTGAAGCACATAAAAACTTCGGACTTCGCTTTAAATAGAAATACCCATGCATGCCTGGAGTAATCATCAATGAAAGTCACGAAGTAAAGGTAATTGCCCAAGGACGGAGTTTGCATGGGCCCACAAACATCACTATGCACAAGCTGCAACCTGCATGTGGCCCTAGCTGAACCATCCTTTAGAAACTTTGAATGCTGCATCTTACCCTAAATAAAGCCTTCACAAACATGTTTGACAGGTGCTTCAAGAGGTGGAAAAGAAGCAGCCATATCATATTTCTACAAACGCAGCAAACTGGCAAAATTCAGATGCCCAAAATGTGCATGCCATAGTTTTGCATCTGAAATAGCCCTTGAATCTACAACTGCATTTGCAAAATTTTGTCAAGACTTTTCATACAAAGTGAGCTTATACAGCCCACGACAAAAAAGGCCAGATGCAAAATTTCATCACCAAAATTGAGATCATGAACTGTACATCTATCATCCACAAATTTGACTACAAGTCTAAGTCTAGCAAGTGCAGATACAAACAAAAGATTCTTCTTGATCCCAGGTACATAACGTACATCAACAAGTGTAAAAGAACTTCCATTTGCAGTAGTAAGCACAATCTTTCCAACCCCCTGAACCGGACAAGAGGCATTGCTAGCACAAGTGAGTGAATTTCCATGAGGGACAGACTCAAGAGAGGTCAACAATTCACGATGTGAGGTTACGTGATTTGTAGCACCACTGTTGAAATACCACACATGTGAATCTGTAGCCAACTGACATGCATACATCGTGGACAGCAAGATTGTAACTGCACTTTGCACTAAAAGCCCATTCTACATCAACATCAGCACCACAATCTCCTTTCATAGAAGACTCAACAATGGCTGCATTTGTAGTGGAACCAGTAATTGCAGTGGAACCACCCTCTTTCTTCATAGCGCCTTCAACTTAGGACACTACTTGATCAAGTGATCAGTAGCTTTGGCAACGCATCTTCTTTTTGCCCTTATCACCAGAATTTCCAGGAAAATTTCTGCCAACAGAAGCATTAGGAACAAAAGTTTTGCCACTCGCAGCAGAACCATAAGAAGTGGCTGCATTGCTATTACCACCCTTTCTTTGAGAAGCAATAAAAGCCTGTTCAACTGCACGCTGCCTAATCCTGTTTTTTTGGAAAGTGACTCTTGCAATAGTAATGTGCATAATGCATCAAACTTGACAACTTTAGGATTTCCTTGGGTCATAAGTCTCCAAGTACTAGCAAACGTCTAGTAAGGTGTCAAGAACAGTCTGCACATGGGAACTGTCTGAAATGACTTCACCTGCAGAAATAAGTTGCTCATTGATATCCTTGACACAATCAAGGAAAGTGTCCATATCATCTTCCTCATGCATAATCTTCGATTTCAGCTCTTTACACAGAAAAGCAATTTTAGCCTCATTGCGGCTTGCATAAAGACCTGCTAGAATATCCCAAGTCTATGTTGCAAATTTCTTTGAATGAGTGTGAGGAGTAATGGTGAGCTTCATAGACAACATAATCAATGCATGAGCCTGTGCATCCTTTACATACCAACGAGCTTGTTTTGCCGTAGGCAAAACAACTCTAATAGTAGCAATCCTTGCAGCAAGACCCGCAACATCCTCAACATCGTCTACATTCTCAGAATCGGGACGTACATCAATGCCCTGCAAAATATTCCAGATGCCCTTTGACACAAGAACATGTTGCATCATGTAAGCCCACATAGGGTAATTTTCCCCATCCAATTTGTTCTAAGTAGCAAACATCTTGAGCACATCTGTGTTATAGTCAGCCATGGAAAATGCCTACACTTGATGTGAAAACTGCCCAAAATGAGGAGAAACTGAGTGAAACCAGCACGTGCTATATAGCACAACCCGCAACAGATTGTATGGGACTTGTTATGCAGTAATAGGTGTTGATAAAAATTCTACACAAAATGACAAATTTGCCTATGCAGACCTGGCTGTAGTGGAAATGGAGGTCGAAATGAGCTCGAATCAGAAATTTGAACAGACTCTGCACTATGAGCTCACCCAAATTTTTTGTTGACTTGTGAATGCTCACCAAAGCTCACAGAAAACGGAGAAAGTGAGCAGGCGTGTTTGGGAGCTCCTGGCGACTAAGCCCTGAAGGACTCAACCTGCTCTGATGCCAATTGTTGGGGTTGCAGAGAAATGCACACAGCTTGGAGAAGATGAAGGAAGACCAAGGCACACAACTGAGAGTATGTTACTTAGTGTGCAATGGAAAGATCGCTAGCCCTAGAGTGATGGGCATATATATAATGCCCAAGGGGAAAAAACCTCCTAAAGAGGAAAAAAATGCCCCGGCGGTCCTAGTGTGTTCACACACATCACTACCACACGTATATGGTAACAAGTTGGACAACCCAGTGAAGAATGAAGTGAATATCTCCAAAGAGATGGTGGTTGAAGCACTCAAGATTCCCACCAAAGGCGAGTCTATGTAGTCAAAGGAGAAGAAAAGAATAGGAGTGTTCACCAAGAACACTGCATCCGTAACCTTCCAGGATATGATCCACAAATTGGAGGAGCCTACAAGAGGCCCAAGCCACCATTCTAGACACGAATGCACATGCTTAGTGGTTGTTGACTCAACTCAAAGTGGCAAACGTTCAAGCGGCCCAGGTAAAATCTAGATTGAAGGATCAAAACGAGCTCCTCAAGAAGCTAAAAGAAAATCCACAAGTGCTCATATTGCAAGCCTCTATTCTAGCCTACCAAGCGCTAGAAAAGATAACTAAAGACCTAGAAACAAACTTGAAACTAGAGAAAATGCAATGGAGAGAGCTATCACTCTCATTCATGACTAAAGAAGAGAAATATCACAAGCAGGTAGCTGATCTACAAGCAACATTGGCAACGGCACAAGAGCTATTGAAAGGGAAACAGAAAGTTTAAAAAGAAGAAGTGTCCGACACATTGCCAAAGGAAACTGGGGCACTGTAATTTTTACAATTAGAACAAGATGTAGACCCGACAACAGTGGTCCTAGAATCCTCAATAGGCGATCTGGAAGCCAAGCAAGGACCTATAGATAACTTCATCACCGAGGCCAAAAAAGATCTCAAAGTCATCATAGAGTTTGAGACTAAAGACATTTGGAAAGAGGCCATCGTGTGGGAGTAGCAAATTCTCCACTTTGCCAATGTAGCCTAGCTCACTTGCAAGTAGATCACACAAACTTGGCACCAGTAGTCTCTCCCTTTCCCACTGATCTAATATGAAATTCTCAAAGTAAATGAGAGACTAATCAAAGAACAAGTGACAGACAATGCTGATCCACATCCTACTTGGTGGATGTACTGGCTCAAAAGACATCCAAGGTACCTGATCCTCTACACTTAGGCACCACCTGAAATACAAAAGGACCCTACATTTTGCCCCGTGCCAAGAGACAAATGTCAGGAGTTGGGGCAGTCACTAGTTAATCTTAAAGAAAAATCCTACATGGCTAAACTGCTCGTGGCTCAATCCTCCTAAAGGTAGAGCTACAGAGGACTACATGGTCTAAACCCTATCAAAAGCAATTGAAATCCTCAGAAGAATACCATATTTGGCATGCATCATGTTCATAAAGATTGCTAAGATGCTACTGACCTGCATCAACACCTTTCAACAAGGAAAGTAGACTAACACGCCATGGATGGCCTTCCTCCACTATGAAAATCTCTAGTTGTTTATCGCAGTCTTTTACCACGTTTTGTAGAGAGAAGGTCCAAACTTAGCTGGAGAGGGAAGAGAGAGGAGGGCAAGGGTTTTTTTATATATTTAAACTATTACCGTGAGTATTTTCGCTGTTATAACCGCGTTTATTACCTCAATTATTACCATTGATATTATCGTCTTTATTTTTTGAGGGAAAATTTAGCACCTAAACTTTCAAATTTTGGCTTAAACATCCCCCCTCCCTCGCCTCTCCCCCTCTCAAATTTTGGTGTTTCCCTCCTCTCAATAAAAATTAAAGAATATTGTATGAAATTTTCAAATTTAAAAAAGAAAAGAGAAAGAAAGAGAAAGAGGGAGAGACGGATAGAGAGGGGGGGGGGGGGGGGGATAATTGTTGGGGTAAAGCCCCATATGGCCGATAAGGCCAGGTGCCCACCCACTATACTTATTCATTATGTACATAATAGAATAAGGGGGCTCACATGTAGAGAGTGAATTTTAGCCCCACAAACACAAGGTCTCCTCTTCTCCTCTCTTCTCCATTGTTGCACACACTCACACACGCTCCCGCTCGTGCTCACGCACTTCAACTGCTATCAGAGCTCAGGGATTGGGAGGGGGGAGAGAGAGACGAATAAATAGCACGACCAAAAATCTTCATTACTTAAAGTATGCAAAATGTTTATGAATTATCTTCCAAAATATCCCTACATGAAGCATCATCCAATTCTAAGCCCATGGCTCCTAAATTAATAAAGAGAGAAACGGAATTGTTGTTTGTGGATGCGTTGGCTTCATCATCTTTGAATTTGTCCATCCTCCATCTCATCATTTTCATCATCATGAGACAATCATCCTTGCTAAAGACTTGCTTCCGCCGGACTTGATTCATTGACCTCCCTCTCCTCTGTCTCCACCTCATCCAAAGTTGGAGGTGGAAGAGGGTTGAAGATGGTCTCCACTTCATTGGTGGAAAAATTGGTTCTCCCTTGAGGTGTTACAGGAATTATGAACCAAAGTTTTGGTTGGTGGATTGTTGGGATATAGATGACCTATAAAAGAGAAGCTCAAAGTGAGTAACATTGGTATAATTAATGCTACAAGCAAATAAGAATAAAAAAATAGTTGTCACTCACTTGCTCACAATTGCATGGTAAAACTAAATTGTCATACCTCCTTGTGTGATTCACACTAGATTCCACCATGTAGAGGCCATTCTCATGTCGTCAAAACACATTTGCAAACCAATTGCACTCGAAGATGAAGGTATGAAAGGTTCTAAAATTAACCTTTAGTATCCTTTCAATAGTTCCACAGTACTTGGCTTCATCACCGTGTGTCACAGTTGCCCATGATGGCACAATCCATGGTGGTTCTACACTCGTTAGTGTGGCGTGTACAAAAGTAACGACCCTTTGACCACATAAAGTTAAAGGAAAGGCACTACAAAATAGGAGAATATCTTTTATCAAATACAAAGATAGAATCAAGAAAAAAAATTACAATATGGTTGATATGCTATTCTATTGATATATAGCATGCCATGAGATTCCTCATATTTTGAAAGATCTATTTTTGTTTCTCTTGTGATGTGACAACTCCGTTTAGAATCTAAAGAATAAAAAATAGAATCTTTTAAAATATGAGGAATCTCGTGGCATGCTATATATCAATAGAAGAGCTTGAAGAGTAGATTTTAACTACCAAATCTCCACCAAGTTTAGAGTTGATTTGTAAAACTTTTACCGTACGCCCTTTTTGAACATGAGAGAGGAAGTCAAACTCTTTATAAGGCCCCTTTGTGAGTCCAATTTTTTTCTAATGTTTGAGAGTCTTTAAAAACCTCTCTAAGAAGAACATCCATCGTGCGTGCACTACTCCACATATAGCGATTTCCTCCACCACGTGAACCAAGAGGTTGATTTGACTAAGAAGGACCGATTGAGGAAGTGCATCCTTAATGGCACACACAGTTTTGTTGCAAGTGTTTGAGGAGCAGGGATAGCATCTATTTCAATTTTCTTGGAGCTCACTTGCAAGAAAACACACAAGGATACACTAACTGCTAGTTGAGATTATTGTGTACATAAAAAAAGTGTAGTTGAGTGGAATGTTGTGGTGTATCTTACTAGCTCTCCAAGTTTGAAAATAGCATCCCTGACTTTCTTGTCCCGACATATAAACATACTCACGGGAAAAATGAACTACAATGTAAATTAGGAAAAGGGAAAGTGAGAGAAAGTCATACACACAAACTATATATAGAATAGGGAGAGGAATATTACCTAAAGCATCTTGTGCCAATCATGGGACTCCAACCTTCATACAATTGAACGCTTCCACCCTTCTTTGCTTTTATGAAATCTCCCTTTAGTGACCTCATGTATCCTGTTGGTGTGCGGATAGAAGCAATGGTACCCTTCACTTTTTCTAATTCTTCTTTGGCTAGCATCCATGGTGCTTTAGAAAGCACTATTATTTTATTGGGGGAGACCACGTGGAGTAGCAGAGGCAGGGAAACGTTTTAAAAGCCTCAAATCCTCCCTCACACCCAAAGAATCCTTCTTGCCAATAATGTGGTTCAATAGTGTTTGGGCTACATTCTTGAATATGTGCATGGGATCCAAGAGGTGTTTTATTTTTAAGTCCTTCCAATATGGAAGCCTTAAAACTATGGAATACCTTGACATACCTTTTGGTGGAGGACACGGAGCCAGATTGTTTTTGTAGTGCTCTTCCCAAATGGTTGCCCAATCTGCCATCGTGAGCTTTAGAGGGGTCTTCCCATTTGTTGGAGCCTTGTGCTTGCTATGCCCTTGGGGTAAGAAATGATGGTTGTTTGAATAGGTTACCTTGCGCAAGGCATTGGGCCTCTTTGCCACCAATGATGGCCCGCAAGTAGGACATGCATTGTGACCCAATGTGGACAACCCTGCATACATATCATATCTTTAGAGAGAGACAAAACTAAAGGGAGAGAGAGATAGAGAGAGAGAGAGAGAGGAAAAGAGAGATACCAGAAATCTCTCCAAGCCCAGGATAGTCGTGCATAGTCCACATGAGGATTCCCCTCACAATGGCTTCCCTCCCCCCCTTTGCAAGTGAGACATCTACAACAGGAATACCTCTCCATAACTCCTCCAACTCCTCATGAGGGGATCGAGGTAGACGTCAATATTTGACACTTTGTACTTCCCTGGAACAAGCAGGAAAGAAGTATATTGCCTTTCTTGGTTGTCTCCCATGGTGGAATATTGTAGTTGACAATCACCACACGCCAAGTGCTCCATGAAGTAGACTTAGTGCCGAAGCGGTTGACACCATCACTTGCTAACCCAAGCCTCAAGTGCCGAGGCTCCAACCCAAACACTGGCCATTGAGTTTTGATGTGCCTCTATGCTGGTGAATCTGCAGGGACACGCATCATTCCATCATTTGAGCGATGGTTGGCGTGCCACGTGATAAGCTCCACGATATACCTGCTTTTAAACATGTGTTTAATGCGAGGAATTAATGGAAAATGTCTCAATACCTTGCGGGGTAGATGCACCCCGCTCACTCCGGTCTTGTATCGTGGTTCCCCGCACATGGGACATGAGGTAGCATGTGCACGCTCATTGCGGTGTAGCATGCAATCATTGACGCACGCCTGGATGCGCTCATACTCCATTCCACGTGCAGTGAGATACGATCTAGCTCGTCAACAATCTAGAGATATGTTGTGATCTTTTGGCAACATTTTGCCCATCAAAATACAACAAACAAGAGTATAAGTACAATTGCAAGTAGGCGGCACCATAAAGCAAGTGAAGGGTATATAAAAAGACATGTTTCAAAACTTACCCAAGGAGTACATCGACACTTGCATTGCTCCAACCGAATTTTGCTTGCAAGTTGAGGACTTCAACAATCCCTAGAGCACCGAGTACTGTGCACCGTCGTAAAGAGGTGTTCAAGCACTCGCCATCAATCTATCCTCCATTGCCACTGCCCGTTGAGTAGGGCTGGCAATCCTCCTCGCACACGTCACGTTCATGATCTAGTAACTCATCACACATGTTGAACATGTGTTCATCCTCTGCCTCAAAGTGCGACTGAGACGCCATAGGAGCTGTCGAAGTAGAGCTAATGGGAGGATCACCATGCGGTGCACCCAAATCGTTTAATAGCTTTTGCCTCTGCCGTTCGGCCTTGCGCGTTGGTGCACCACCACCGAACACAGACCAATGGGGCACCGCCTCAAGTGATGGGTGAGTGGAGCTCTTATCTCTTCGAGCGCTTTTTCGAGGATGCCAAAGCCCTTTCTTCTCCACGTGCTCCAATGCAATGTGCCTCAAGCAAGGGATTGCCCTTTTGCACTTGCTAGAAGGACAAGGGAGTTTTTGCTTGATCTAGTGATCACGCTCAGGGCCTCCAGGGGAGCCACAATCATCCCACTCAATGTCCTACCCACAGGATAAATTTTTATTTAGTCATATGTGCCCTAAAAAATAAATAATTAATTAAAAAAAGTTCTAAATTTCAATTTAAAAAATAAATGATGTCATAAAAACTAACATCTAATTCTCCCAAATGATTTTCTCATGTTAAACTGATCATTTAATATGGGGAAGTACCAGGGGAGTAAAAGCTAGAATATTGGTAAGGCTACCATACCGGTCTCTCTGAGGGATCCAAAGGAGAGAAAATATGGATCCAAAGGGGGAAGTCTTCAAAAGAGCAATGTGCTTCAATGGGGCTTAAAAGACCTAAGGTTCACCTCCATTAACACTTCCATGGGCTAAGGTTCCAAAACTTAACTCATTTATCCCATGGCCAAAGCAAAGGGAAAATTGGATGGTCATGGGAAGATTAAAAAGTCTTCCCACATCCCTAGGAAGGAGGGGGCGAGCCCTTTTAGTAGGGGATGTGAGAGAAACACACACACACACACACACACACACACACACACACACACACACACACACACACACAAACACACTTCAAAGCTCCCCCTTTACACAAAGGGAATACTGGACACATGTCAAGCTCCTAGCCCAATTTCTCCCAATCTCCCCTCAAATCCTATTGGATGGCCATAGAGGTGGACCAATGAAAATTAGGCTACTGTAAATTTAGTCTAATCAATTTAAAAATTCTTGATAAAAGAACCAATCAAAATTAAGCTCCCTAGAAGACTATTAGACAGTCTACCAAGGGGTCCAATGAGCATCTAGCAGCCCAATGGCTTGTCTGATTCTTATTGGCCCAATGACTAAGAGGTCCAATGAGAGTTTAATTGAATTATTTAATAACCTAAATCTCTCACAAAAGAGGAAAGGGGGACACTTGTCAAAAGTCTATAAATTATGCTTCTAATTTGTGATTGGCTAAGCTTTACAGGAGCCAATAGGAGACCGGCATGAGCAAATAGCAAGAGGGGTCGACCAAGATGAGAGAGAGAGAGAGAGAGAGAGAGAGAGAGAGAGAGAGAGAGAGAGAGAGAGAGAGGGCTGCATTTTACTCTAACACAGTGCTACACACACACACAACTCATGTGGAAGTAGAGGCCTACACCAACAACTCTTAGCTATGGAATGCAAATCCAACCAAGAGCCAAGCTTCATTGGAATGCTCATCTCCTCTACCATGCTAATTTCTAAGCTAAGATATGCTATTAGAGTGATTATGTGAGGAGAATACTTCTTTCTTGTAAGATACACATTATTCCTCTCAATCTTTCCTCATTCCCTACTAGCTCTCACCATTTTTGAAGGTGTGTGAGGTCTTGAGACTGAGGCTAGGAACACTAGGTGTGTTTTTCAAGCATAATTTGGTGCATGAAGCTTCCATCTTCATTGCACCCATGAGTTTTATCAAGGAGCACAAGAATTCTAGTGTACAAAAGTCTCCTTTGATAGGAGAAGCTATAATACAAAGCCTTTATGGAGGGGGGACCGGCTCCATGTAAATCGGGTCCTCAACGGTTGCCAATTGTTCTATTTCTCTCTCTTTTCAAGTATTTTCAATGCCAAATTAGCTAGGTGTAAATTTCTATGTTTCTTTCTCAAATTAAGTACTCTCTCTATGCTCATTAGGAATTTTTTCTTAATGAAATGCTCACTATGTTATCAATTTACAAGTTATTAGTGCATTAAATGTTACATTGGTATTAGAGCTATTGGTTTCCTTTTCTTGCTCAAGAAGATAGGTCCTCAAGCTTGCTACAAATGGTTGGTGTTATTAATTGCACAAGAGTAAGTAGAATAGGGATTTTTCATCCTTGAAGCATGGCTACTTTATGCAGTTAACGGGGACATTGTCGAGAGCTATGGTCTTAATTATGGAGTCCTACGGGGTTTGCCTATGGATTAACCATTCTTGAGCTATTAGAAGCTTGACAGGAACCGGTGTTATCTTGGCTCTATTGAACCCTCTCTTCTATTCCTTTCAATTAATAATATTCAAGCCACAAGTCTAGATGCTTGACTGCTTATCTTTGGAGGTAAAGAGGAGTAGAAACTAGGGCTTGAAGTGCCAAAGTCCAAGTTAAGATTTACACCTAAAATTTGCTAGTATGGTTGACAAGGGAAAAGAGATTTAAATGAATGTTGATAGCTTTGATTTTGCTAATGAAAGAGCAACTAATGATGCCCCTATGCTTGTAAATTATCTTGTTTCTAGGCTTCAACAAGCCCTGGGCAATCCATCCCTCCAAGATGAAACAATTTGATGCGGCGTTTGGAGATGAGGGATTCACGGAGTCCTCTAAGCTACGTCATGTAGCTATGCATTTTCAAAATTCTGCCAGGCAATGGTGGTCTAGCGTACGAGAAAACAGTGAAGCTCCACAAACATGGAAAGATTTAAGAGCTTCCATCATGAAGCAATTTTTGGTTACCGATACCAAAGACAAAGTACTCACCGAATGGTGAAGCTTGAAGCTCTCTCCCTATGAATCCATTCACAAATATGTAGACAAGTTTTGGGATTTACATCTCAAATCCACTGTCTTCAAAAAGATGGATTTTGGAGAGCAAAAACAACAATTTTGTGCGGGTTTAACTGAGGATATGGTGGAGTATGTTAACTCCCAAAGACCACGCATCATATCTATGGTCATACACCATACTCATGATGGCTTCAAGAATCAATTTCCAACAAGGGGCTAAGAGAAATCTTAAGCCCACGAAAAACAAGGACTGTAACGAGCCTAAGAGGAAGGACAACGTCCAAAAGTCTCCCAAAGGCAACACCAACAACAAAAAAGCTAAGGAGAAGGGATTTTATAAAGGCAAAAATAACACTCTCCTGAAGAGCTAGAGTGTTATCGGAAAGATAATCGTTGTTTCAAGTGCGAGGAGCAAGGGCATCCTTATCGTGCTTGCCCCCACAAGAATACACGTAATGAGCCTCCTAGGCTACCTTGGTCAAAATTCAAGAAGAGGATGCTCATCACAAAGGATCTCCTCTATGCCATGCTTGGGGAAAGGCAAGAGAACATGACGCTTTTATTCTCTTTGACCTTGGTTATATTGACAATTTCATATCCACAGAGTTGGCCACCAATCTAGGCATCCAAGCCTATGAGATGGGAGATGTCCTACCTACTGATGGTGCTTTGACGAGGCAAGAAGCCTCAATCACTCCCTTAATTGGGAAATTGGGGCTCCATGTCCAAAGCTATGTGGACAAGGAGGATTTCTTCA
The DNA here is from genome assembly GCF_014529385.1 of Adiantum capillus-veneris. NCBI lineage: Eukaryota > Viridiplantae > Streptophyta > Polypodiopsida > Polypodiales > Pteridaceae > Adiantum > Adiantum capillus-veneris. The sequence goes on from NC_140938.1 coordinate 30,436,513, forward strand.
TCTCTCCTCGCAAGCATGAGGATGTAATCTTAGGGGCACCATGGTTTGATTGCATGACTGCCAATGTTAAATTCCCTGAAAGGCAAATCTACTTTAGGTTCAGGAAAAAATATTTGTACATAGATGCTAAGGAGTTGGGTAGTACCATACCCCTTGTACATAAGCAAGCTTTCAATAAGTCAATAAAGAGCTCTATTTTTTGTTCATGATTTTTGTTAAAGATTCTCAAAATGAACCTAATGCTTTAGCAAAAGAAAATATAAATAATCAAAAGAAATTAGAGTTATCCAACTTCCTTGAGGGGTTCCAAGATGTTTTTATTGACGCCATCCCTTGTGAACTACCTCCCAATTGAGGCAATGATGACCATGTAATTGAACTTCTTCCAGGAAGTTCACCGCCTAATAAACCTCCTTATTGAGTTTCTCAAGCTCAACAAAAGGAGATTATGTGGCAAGTGCATGAGTTAGTTGAGAACGGCATGGTTAGACCTAGCTCATCTCCATTTTGTTCACCAGTGTTATTAGTGCAAAAGAAAGACGACATATATCGTATGTGTGTCGACTATAGAGCACTAAATAGGATCACTTTTTAGTTCAATCCTACTGAAGTAGGGCGACCCTTGTAGCTTATCAAATAGGTCTTCTACCCCTGGAACGGCATTTCGCACTACGTTTGGTCTTTACAAGTACATTGTCATGCCTTTTGGCTTGACCAATGCACCAACCACATTTAACCGCTTGATGGAGAAGCTATTTCGGCCTCACCAAACCTTTACTAGAGTGTTCTTTGATGATATAATCATCTACTCTAATTCATTAGACAAACACAAGCAACACCTCCAGGTAATATTTCAAGTTTTACAAGAGAATAAGCTTTATATAAACCGAAAAAAAAGTGAATTTTTCTTACAAAAGATTCAGTATTTAGGTCACATTATCTCTCAAGATGGCATCCAAATGGATCCATCAAAGTTAGTAATAAAAGGATGGCCTAATCCAAGGAATCTGCATGAACTAAGACACTTTATAGGTATGTGTGCATACTATAGACGCTTCATAGAAAAGTTCTCACAAATTGCGGGACCATTACATGACCTAACAAAGAAAAATGTTAGGTATATATGGTCCACCAAGGAGAACAATGCTTTCAAAAAGCTTAAAGAGAAGAGTATCTCTTGACCTATGCTTACACTACCGGATCTCTCAAAGCCATTTGAGGTCCAATGCAACGCCTATGGTGATTGCCTTGAAGCTGTTTTGCTTCAAGAAAGGCACGACATAGCCTACAAAATTCGAAGGCTCGACTCTATTAAGCAAGCTCTAGGGATATATGAGAAGGAACTCTTATCAGTTCTACATGTTCTAGACTCGTGGAAACACTATTTATTGAGGACTCCTTTCATTCTGCAAACGGATCACCAAAGCCTTAAGTACTTCATGACGCAGACCAAGCTCTCCGACAAATAAATGAGGTGGGAAAATTTCCTTTTGGAATTTCATTTTCATATTTCTCACGTTGCTGGAAAGCATAATCAAGTAGCCGATGCACTCTCAAGAGGACCGAGAGTTAATGCAGTATCCATAGAAACTCACAATAACCTATCTTCTATGATAGATGGGTACGCTATCGATCCTAATTTAGAGATGTAATTTCAGCCCTTGCACTGGGGAAGACGGAAGAACCATTTACCCTACAAGATGGTTATCTTCTCTATGGTAATAGACTATGCATTACTAACTCACTATGTGAGAAAGTAATGTATGAATCTCATGCTCCTCCTTATGCAGGGCATAGAGGGATTAAGTCTACCTTAAAAGGGATAGAAACATATTTTCTATTGGCCAGCCATGAAAGCAAACATACAAGATTATGTTTCAAAATGTGTGGTATGCCAAAAGACAAAGTTTGATAGAGGGAAGCAAGCTAGATTGCTTCAAACTTTTCCAATCCCTGATTCACCATGGGAGAGCATATCCATGTATTTTATCTTTGGATTGCCCAAGTCTATCCATGGGAATACAGGAATATGGACTATAATAGACATGTTTAGCAAACAAGCAAATTTCATAACTGTCAAAAAGACTATCAAGGCCCATCAAATGGCAACCCTCTTTATATCACAAATCTTCAAGTACCATGGCTTGCTAATGTCCATAGTGTTGGATAGAGATCCTAGAATGACCAATAATTTCTAGAAGGATCTCTTTGAGAATATAGGTACAAGGATAAACTTCTCTTCGGCCTATCATCCCCAAACGGATGGCCAAAGTGAAACGGATTTACTAAAAGCTTATGTCACTGAAGTAGATCAAAAGTCCCAATGGGAGAAGTACTTACCCTTAGTGGATTATGCTTACAATAACACTGTACATACTTCCACAAGAAAAGCACCTTTTGAGGTGATTGAGGGAAGATCAAAAAGTTCCCTGCTACTCAACGTACATGGGAAGATATTCGCTGCTGCAGATGAATATAGTCGAGACCTGCAAGAATATTAAGGATGCTATACCCATATCTTAGCAAAGGCAAAAGACTGCACTGATAAGCATAGAAGAGACCTATCCTTTAAAAAAAATGATCGGGTCTTGCTTAAGTTTCCCAAGGCTCGATTAAGGCACACAACACAGGCAATAATCCTACGGAACACCAAAAGTACCATGCTAAGTTAGCAAAAAGGTAATAAGGTCCCTTTCAGATTCTTAGAACAATCAATGAAATGGCCTATCAACTCAAGTTGCCCAACCATTGGCTCATACACAATGCTTTCCACGTGAGCCTACTAAAGCCTTACAAAGAGCCAATATAGATTAAGCTCCCTAGAAGACTATTGGACAGTCTACCAAGAGGTCCAATGAGCATCCAGTATCCCAATGGCTTGCCCGATTCTTATTGTCCAGAAGACTAAGAGGTCCAATGAGTGTTTCATTGAATTATTTAATTACCTAAAGCTCTCACAAAAGGGGAAAGGAGGACACTTGTCAAAAGGCTATCAATTATGCTTCTAATTTGTGATTGCCTAAGCTTTACAAGGAGCCAATGGGAGACCGGCATGAGAAAATAGCAAGAGGGGTGTTGACCAAGGTGAGGGGGAGGGCTGCATTTTAATCGAACACAATGCTACACACACACACACACACACACACACACACACACACACACACACACACACACACAACTCATGTGTGTAAGAAGAACTCCATCTCATTCTCCAAGCA